>NC_089173.1:9760784-10114125 GCF_009819655.1 Sylvia atricapilla | reverse complement strand
CATGGGTGTACATGGTACCAAGTCTGGGTTCTTAATGTTTAGGTCATCCGAGAAGATGATCTCCGCCACTACCATTTCTCTCAAGCGTTGAATCCCTTGTTCTATGGTCTTCCACTGGGTCTGCTGCATGTAGAGATCGTCTGCACACAGATATCTTTGCGCCACACTTCCAAAAACTCGTTCCCAGAGACTGCAAGGGATAGCCTCCCTCATTATTCCTTGGTCAATAACTGGAACCTGTGACAGGGAGCCCAAATGCCTTGCTTCAGTGCCATCCAGAGTTGTAGCCTCGCCTGCAGCATCCCAGAGACGGACTAACCAACTAATTATAGACTTATCTGGTTGTCAAGTGTAATCCTTTCTCAAGCCTCGAAGGTCCTTCAGGGAAAAAGAATCAATAGTGGGTCCTGATCTTGTGCCAGCTGGTTGGGCATTTGATCTTAGGCCAGTTGGTCTGGCTTCCAATTGGGTGTCAGTTGGTTCGGCTTCTGATTTTATGTCAGTTTGTCCAACTTCTGATTGGGTGTCCTCGGGAGGCCTTGAGGGCCCTTCACCATCATCATCATCCTCAACTGGTCCATCAGTCTTTCGTGCTCTCTTTGCCCCGGCGACTGCCAGTGTCTTAGACTCCCTGTCTGGTTTAGCAGATGGCCTGGAGCCGGGATATTAGCTGCAGCCTGAGTGACTGGGATGGTAACTAGTTTATCTCCCTGTTCCCTTTCTTCTATCTGCTGCCCTTCAGTATCTAGCAGAGTACGATAAACATATGCCAGGGCCCAGCTCACTGCAATAATCCTTTTCTCCTTAGTATTACCACAGCACTTCTCTTTCAAATACTTCGCCACCTCAGCTGGGTTCTGAATTTGTTCAGATGGGAAGTCCCAGACTATAGGATCAGAAAATTCCTTTAAAATTTGGCCTATATCTTCCCATTTCCCACTCCACTCAAGATTTCTCTTACTTGGCTTTACCCCTAAATCAGGAGTCTCATTAGCCCCTTTAGAAATCTCAGCTTTCATTTTATATAAACTGCAGACAGTATAGAGAAAACTTACTAAATTAAATGCCAGAAAGATGATCTCTTTAACACTCAGGGGAAACTGAACATTTTCTAATAGAGATGTAAACAACTCAGAGGAGAAGAGGGAAGACAGAGGCTGAAAAAACTCTCCCCCTGATTCTCCCCTAACAAACTGAATGCACAACCACAACAACGAACTATACACTCCTGCAATAGATTCAAGCATCTTAACAGCCCTCCTATAAAACATCACAAGCAAGCCGAGCCCAATGAATATTCTGGTTAGTGCTCCACGGCCCCAAGAACTACGTATTAGGAGCAATACCAGAGCTTTTTCTAGGTAAGGAAATAACCCTAGGTACCACAAAGGTATTAAGACCTCAAAAACCCCTGGGGACCAGAAATATTGGCAGGCTTTCACCCCGAATGACATTATGAATCCAGAAAAAAACATCCCAATACACTCACAAAATAATTAGAACCAGCAATATTATTATTAAGGTTTTTTCCACTTTCTCTGGCCCTTTCCTGGCCAACGCACCAAGAAATGTTCTGGTTTGGAATAAATTAATTAGGGCAGAACCTCTAAAAGGAGTCCCCTAAAAACAAACCTCCACCACCTCTTCCCCCCCCCCCCCAGCCCTGGGTTCGGGAAGGGAAAATGCCTTGGAGGAAAAGTGGAAAAAACCGGTTTATTGACAAATGAAATTGAACACTCCCCAACACCAAAGGAAGGAAAACAGTACTTTCTGTGAGGGGAGGCTGCAGCGCTTCCTTCCGCAGGCCCCGGAGATTCTCCAACTTCTCAGGTCAGGTCAGGTCTGGAGCTGGTCCAAAAGCTTTGGGGGGGGGGGGAAGAGAAAAGAAAAGGAAGGAAAGAAAAAAACACAGAAGCAGTGAAAGCCAGTGGCAGGGGCAGGCAGCAGGCAGGCAGAGAGAGAGAGAAGCAGCAGCCAAGCAGCAGCAGGCCAAGCGAGCAGCCGAGCCAGAGAGCGAGAGAGAGTGAGCAAACAGCAAAAGCAGCAGGCCTCGCCAACGAGGGCAGCTGCCAGACACAACAATGTAGTCCAAGATATGGGATAGGGGACAGCGTCAATCCAGAACACTCCCTTACCTCATATCCCCTCTCTCTCTCCCACTTACTTTAAGGGCTTCACTCCAGCCGAGGCTGGTGGCTGAAAGCAAGCCCTCTTTACCCATGACCCTTTCAGTAAAACCATGTGTTTCCAGAATATCTCAGGTCTGCAGAGTACCTTGTCCCTGCCGTCCACGGATGCCTCTACACCTCACATTTGTAGTGAGGTCAAATATATCTACACTGCTTTGCTGCAAACTACTGCTGCCAAAAAGGATTACCAACTGAGTTTACTGATCATCAGAACACTGAATGCAGGAGGAAATATCTGAAACTGAAGAGGACAACATGTACTTGTTTTCAGTTGCCTTGCCTTCAACAAGAAAGTTTTGATTTTTTTTTTGTGGTCCCAACTCAACATCATTACATATGCAAAATAATTTATGTGGTGGTTTAGCATAAATGTGAAACATTTTTATTTCCTAAGGAAGTTTTAATATAGATTGACAGCTTGGCGGATGAATGGGAGCGTTTCTACGTCTCTTGAAACACAGTCTTGAATGATAAGTCCCAAGTGATTAAGCCCTTTCCTTTTCCAGCCGGCAGGGAGGTAACATCACCTCGTAAGTCAGGAGTTCGGGCTGGGTTCCCTGGGGCCAGGCCTGCCGGGCCTTGGGGGAGGGCTCTGCCTGTGGGAGAGCGCTTGAGGCTGGCTGTGTCTCCTCTGTCCCCCACTCCGGCTCCTCCGATGGGGAGAGGAGGAGGAGGACTGCAGACCAGCAGTCTGGCCATGCACCAGGACCACCGTGGCCCTGCTCTGGGCCTTGGTTGCCAGAGCTGCTGGTCCGAAGGAGAAGAGGCTTTTTAAAAACTTTTCTCTGGAGCTCCAGGGAGCTGATCCAAGTTTGAGTTGCTTTAGATCTGACCAGGGGTGGAGGAGAGTCGTCCATCAGTGTTCCCGAGCATACTCTCTCTCTCTCTCCTCCTTCCTCCCCCTGTCACCTGTGGCCTTGAAGTTCCAGGAATCAGCTGGAGAGGAGAAAAAAGACTCTGGGCAAAGACATTAACCCTTTTCCCTCCTCCATGGAAGACAGAGTAGTTTGAAATGTAGAGAGACAAAGTCAGTGAAAGAACTGAATAAGATTATTACAAGATGGGATGGAGGAAGTGGACATTTCTGACCAGACTTCTCTAGATGTGAAGTATGAAGAAATTAACTGTTTTTGTAATATCCTAATGCTGCTTGGGAGAATGCAAGTTCTAGCCAAAGGGTGGTGTATATTGATATACATGGGTTTTAATTAAGAATTTTGAATAGAGTATATCCCTGGCTCCTGAGAAAGAATAAAGAAGTCTCTATTTCTTTTGAGATAGAGGCGATTTTAGAGATAGAAGAAAATCCTTGTTTTGTACTAGAAAAGCCTTCTTAAAACGATACCCCAAACATGCGGAAACCCATAAACAGTTTGAAAAACTGTTATATGGGTAGAACTGCACAGAATCTGCAGAAATTCTGGGCGGTTGCAGATCTGTGGCCTTGAAAGCCACCAGACCTTTTCTTGTGACATGTTCTCCATAACCCTAGAGAGGCTCCTCTCCTAAGGTGATGTAGAATCGTGTTTAAATGGTGGCAACTGACTGGAAATCATAGTTCTCTCTCTGTGTTGAGTAAAAAAGTAAACAGTTTGGGGTGGGGGGGGGGAAAGGTGTTTGAATGTCTCATTTTTTTGTCTCTCTCTTTTTTTTTTTTTTTCTTTAGTGTATGTTAATAAAATCTATCTGCTTTTACTTTTAAGTTATGCCTGTTTCACCTTTTTCTCCCAAAATCCTGTCTCCCAGTTAATAAACAAAATTTAGCAAATGTAAAACCACGACAGGCAAATATATCTACACTGCTTTGCTGCAAATTATTGCTGCCAAAAAGGATTCCCAACTGAGTTTACTGATCATCAGAACACTGAATGCAGGAGGAAATATCTGAAACTGCAGAGAACAACATGTACTTGTTTTCAGTTGCCTTGCCTGCAACAAGAAGGTTTTGATTTTTTTTGTGGTCTCAACTCAACATCATTACATAGGCAAAATAATATAGCAGCCTGCTTCCTAGAATTGTCTGATGCATGTGTGAAATTAGCTCTTATAAAATCTCAAAGTTTATTTTGAGAAAATACTGTTAAGATTCAACAACAGACTGAATTACAGACCAGTAGCTGTATTGCAAACTAAGCTCACAGACGTCACCTCCTTACTTGACTCAGGCTCACAGAATTCTATTGACTCAAGTCAATGATGCATTGATACAGGTCATGGAAAAGCACTAGAGAAATTAAAAGCATCTTTCACTTTAATTTCTAGTGAGTGACTTTGTACTATCAAGTTCTGCTAAGATACAGGTGGTGGAAACCTGCAAAGCCAGGACACATGGCATTATCTGTATCAGACAAAAGAGGGATGTGCAGTTGGGAAGATTTAATACCTCATTTCTACCAACAGTCTGCTTCCCCTTTCCTGTCTGTGGCCTCTAGTCACACTAATCCCTCATCTTCATCCACTCCTGTCCCAATCCTGACAGGTTCCAGGTGCTTTAACTTATTGAACAGTTTTTGCTGTTTCTAGTTTTCTGCTGTTTACTTTGAATTAATGCAACTCAGGGAAGAGTTTTATTACGATTCCTAGAAGGTAAGCAGTTGGAGAAAAAACTCATTTCAGTATAAGCCCTGTGAATTTGGCTTACCACATCTTGCAGAACTGTATGCTAAGATGTGCTTTTCACCAGGCTACAGCTAAGTAGCTAAGTTCAGAAAAACTTTAATACAGGTGTTGTGGTTTTAATTTGGTTTTCTGGCTAATGCATCATTTATGTCATGGTTTTACATTTGCTAAATTTTGTTTATCAACTGGGAGATAGGACTTTAGGAGAAAAAGGCAAAACAGGCACAACTTAAAAGTAAAAACAGATTTTATTAACATACACTAAAGAAAAAGAGAAAAAGAAAAAAAAAAGTTACATTTAAACACCTCCCCCCCCCCCCCAACCTGTTCACTTTTCCACTCACCACAGAGAGAAAACTATGATTTTTAGTCAGTTGTCATCATTTAAACACGATTCTACATCACCTTGGGAGAGGAGCCTCTCTAGGGTTATGGAGAACACGCTACAAGAAAAGGTCTGGTGGCTTTCAAGGCCACAGATCTGCAACTGCCCAGAATTTCTGCAGATTCTGTGCAGTTCTACCCATATAACAGTTTTTCAAGCTGTTTATGGGTTTCCGAATGTTTGGGGTATTGTTTTAAGAATGTTTTTTTTAGTACAAATCAAGGATTCTCTTTTATCTCTAAAATCGCCTCTATCTCAAAAGAAATAGAGACTTCTTTATTCTTTCTCAGGAGCCAGGGACATATACTATTCAAAATTCTTAATTAAAACCTATGTATATCAATATACACCACCCTTTGGCTAGAACTTGCATTCTCCCAAGCAGCATTAGGATATTACAAAAACAGTTAATTTCTTCATACTTCACATCTAGAGAAGTCTGGTCAGAAATGTCCACTTCCTCCATCCCATCTTGTAATAATCTTATTCAGTTCTTTCACTGACTTTGTCTCTCTACATTTCAAACTACTCTGTCTTCCATGGAGGAGGGAAAAGGGTTAATGTCTTTGCCCAGAGTTTTTTTGGTTTTTTGTTTTTTTTTTTCCTTCTCCAGCTGATTCCTGGAACTTCAAGGCCACAGGTGACAGGGGGAGGAAGGAGGAGAGAGAGAGAGAGTATGCTCGGGAACACTGATGGACGACTCTCCTCCACCCCTGGTCAGATCTAAAGCAACTCAAACTTGGATCAGCTCCCTGGAGCTCCAGAAAAAAGTTTTTAAAAAGTTTCTCCTCCTTCGGACCAGAAGCTTCTGGCACAGGGCCAACACCACCAAGTTTCTGGCGCAGGGCCAACACCACTGATCTGAAATGTGCAGTCCTCCTCTCCCCATCAGAGGAGCCGGGAGGGGACAGAGGAGACACGGCCATCCTCAACCACTGTCCCACAGGCAGGGCCCCCCCCCCGAGGCCCGGCAGGCCTGGCATCAGGGGGCCCAGCCCAAACCTTGACTCACAAGGTGATGTTACCTCTTTGCCAGCTGGAAAAGGAAAGGACGAGTCACTTGGGACTTATGATTCCAGACTGTGTTTCCAGAGACATATAAACACTCCCATTCGTCAGACAAGCTGTCAATCACAATCCATGCTAGAACTTCCTTAGGGAAAAAAAACTTTTCACATTCATTCTGAACCACCACATACAGGATCTGAAGATGAGGAGAAAATATCTAGTCTTTCTTTTCTTGTAGGCATCCTGTGACCACTGAGTCACAGCTTAAAACAAGCTCCTTAGTCTATTATTAAAGCTTCAAATGCATGGATCCCACAATCCATATCTATTACCCTATAAACAAGCCATGTGAAACCTCATCCTACCAAGTAAAATAATGCAGAGGTTTGGTTCAGGCTACACAAAAAAACAGAACTGAGAGAAGCCATAACCTGTCCAGCATACAACCGGAAAGAGAGATTTACAACAAGAGGGAGCACATTTGGCTGACACCAACAACAAGGTGTCAGGGTTAGTTCTGAGGCAGCAGCAGTGGGATCTACTTCACAAAACGTTGGTAAATCTTCACTACTGGAACCAACTTGCTAAAGGCAAGAAGCATCAAAGCAACACAGAATCACAGATTTGATATGATTGGAAGGGACCTCTGGAGATCATCTAGTCCAATCCTCACGAAAAACAGTAAAAGTATTAAAGACATCACTAAAAACAGAACACAGAGCACACCAGAAGTTCTTCACGCAGCAACAGCTGCCTGTTGCTGTCGAAGCTCGCTCGCTTCTCCTTCCTCTTTACTGTTACTTTTATCGCATTCCAGGGATTACTTCTGTCGATCCCGATGCCATCTCCGTACGTCTCCCAGCACTACACCCGCTCCTCCCTCAGGAAGGCAGGTTTGATCTCATCCTCTCACGGCCACTGCCGTCCGCACCAGCCTCGAGCGCCGCGCAAGCCCCGCTCGGTTCCCCGCACCCTCTGCGCTCCGGGCAGACCCCGACCTCTCGGGGGGGCCGCGGCCCCGCGCTGACCCTGCTTCCCCCTCATACCCCCGGGAGCTGCCCAGGGTCCGCGGGGCCGCGCTGAGAGAAGAAGGGAGGAAGGGCAGGGCCAGGCGAACTCACGGCGCTGGGGAGCCCGCGGGATGCACGTCTTCGGGTGCATCGTAGAACTCCTCAGTGTCGCTGTCGGATGCCATGGCCGGGCCGGGCCGCCACCTCCGGGCACCGCGGGCCGGGCGGCGCCGCGCGGGTATCGCGAGAGCATCCCGGCCCCGCCCCCGCCCGCGCGGAGCTGCGGGAGGGGCTCCTCCCGCGCGCTGCAGTGCCCTCTGCCGGCCGCGGTGAGGGAGAGCAGCCGCCTCTCGGCCCTTACGGAATCATCGGATCGCAAAATCACGGAATCGAAAAGGTTGGAAAAGACCTCCGAGGTCATCGAGTCCAACCGATGGCCCAACACCACCTTGTCAACCAGATCATGGCACCGAGTGCCACGTTCAGTCTTTCCTTAAACACCTCCAGGGTCAGGACGGTGACTCCACCTCCCAGGGCAGTCCATTCCAATCTCTAATCACCCTTTCTGTGAAGAAATTCTTCCTAACGTCCAACCTAAACCTCCCCTGGCGCAACTTAAGATTTTGTCCCCTTGCACATGCAGGTGACATGAGGCCACATCCTCCGGTTCCCTTAAAAAATCATGCTTCTCAGCCAAACCAGAAGTGCTGGAATGACACACTGGTTATGTGTTTTTGGAAGGAAACACACTGGAAATGCATGAGTAATTCTTCTGATTCTTTTTAAAAATAAGGAAGAATGAGCCTAGCATACACCTTAAGCTCTCAATGTTGAAGAATTTGAATAAATAATTAGTACAGAAAATTGCTGACTATTCATTACACACCGTTTCTGCTCTAACTGACAGCCAAACACGACAATTGCATTAGAGTAAGTAGGATGATCTCTAAATTATTAAAGTCAGTAATGATGTAAACTTAGCTGGGGAAGCCAGATGGCTCTGGAAATTGGAGAAAAATGCTGCTGAAAAGCATCTTGAGTTGTTTATCAGTTTGTCACTCATGGCAGGTGCATGACTTCATGTTTTATTAGGCAGAGGAAATGATGTAATTGCAAGATCAAGAAATATTAAAAAAAAAAAAAAGCCCAGTTTTGGTATTTAGTCAGGCCTTAAATGATGATTAAAATTCAGCTTTACTGCAGTGGTCTTGACCTTTCCACTCCAAACCCACTTGTTTTTTGCATCAGAGTGGCTTCTCAGAGGTTATAGAGCCTCTAGTACAGGAGGATTATAACCACAGCTCCACAGTGACACAACCTAGCCTTATTTGACCATGGAGACAAATATAATAGTGGCTACTAAAGTGGACAGAGCCAGAACAAGGACTTGTTCCTGGTGGGATTATGCTGCCTGCTGCCTCTACAGGGTGTTGCTGGGGCTGTGTAGTTGTCAGAGTCTGTCCAAGGATGTGATATGCCTCACGACCGTCTCCAATGGTTGAGGACTGAGACCCCAGACTCTGAAAGGAGCCCTGGCCTGGCTGAGGCAGAACATTTGCCAAGTCTCGGAGGACTGATATGCATCTCCATGAGAACGGAGTGCAAGAACAATGGAACTGGTCACAGTGGACTGAGCCAAGGCTACTTGCCCAAACTGGTCTGTCCGTACCAGAGTACAGCACGTACGGTGTGCAGCTTGGCCCTGAGCACCCAACCTCGATGCAGGTGGCTCCAGCTTTGGCTCTGTGACTCTCCTTTGTCCCAACCTTGACGCAAGTGGCTCTGGTTTTGTCCCAACCTTGATGCAGGTGACTCCTGCTTTGGCTTTGTGCCACTCGCTTTGGTTCCCGCCTTGACCAACCTATAAAACCCTGGAGACCCCTGCTCACCTTTGTGATCATCCCACTGGAGAAGATTGCGTCTATAGGCATCTTGACCTCTAGGACTCGTCCCTCCACATTGGTAGCTATAATCCCCTTTCCCCTCTTTTCTATTTTTCTTACTATTCTCTATTTTCTCTCCCCACTATTGCATTTTGGTGGCACTAAATAAAGGTGCATTTTTTGTTGTATAAACTGAGTTGTCCCCCGCTGTGTCTTTTGCGCTCTGAGATCCTTAAATCGAACCATCAGGTTCCCCGCATGTTTGGGGACCCTGACATTAAATTGGCGTCATGGACAGGATCTTGATCGACAGAGAAGTTATGGGGTTTATATAGTTTGTAACAGGGGAAGGACCCTTGTCTCAGCCGCTCCTAGCACGCCACTTCTATGAACGCTGTTAGAAAGCAAGGGGGGTGAGGGAAAATTCACGCAAACTGTATACGCCCAGGAGAAGAGCACTCCCTGTCATCAGGATTTCCTAAAATATCTCATTGTGCAAAAGATGAGACTGTATTGTTTGTGTGGAAGTAGTATGGACTGCTTGGTGTAGTTGAGGAGACAACCCAGTTGTAAGTAACTAAGGGGTGCCTCCCAAGCAGATTAGTCTCCTCACCCATTCCAGGGAAGCGAAGGGAAACACAGTTTTAGCTGTGCCAGTGTGTAACTGTAAGGATACCTCCCTGAGAGTGGTTATTATCCCTTCACCAAAATGACTGAAAAACATAAGGATGCATTTTTTGCTTTGTTAGCAAAACATGGTGCTAGACCTTCTCCAGCCGGAGAAGGATGGGCACAGAATAATTGGTTTAATTTTGAAAATATTGTAGATAGAACATATTCTTTACAACATGATGCTAGATTTAAACTGGGCAGAAATAAAACCATTCTTTGCTCAGTTTTGGTGGCCTGTCTTTCAGCAGCCATAGAAACCTGTCTTAAACAGGTAAGTGAAGAAAAAGCAATAATAGACTCCCTGCAAAATTTGGTAGAAGCTTTGCAAAAACAATTGGAAGGAGAAAGAAATCATGTTTATTTGTTGCAGTTTTCCCTTGCAGAAGAGTGAAGTAAAAACTTAAACCCCGTAGAAACACCTAAAGAAATAGAAGAAAGGGAGTCATACACTATCAAACAGATATACCCTCAGAAGGAATAAGTACACATGCAAAATTATGGGGAACACTGTGGTTCCAACTTGAGACCTCTCATTAAAACACAGTATAACTATATAAATGAAGAGGATCGTGATCCCCACATAACCACCAGAGAAATACCATACACAGCCACTGAATTAGCTAAAATAAAGAAAGAATACTCCTGCCTCCCTAGTGAATCAGAGATGGAGTATGTTTTTAGGGTTTCACTCACTGGAGGTGACCAAATTAAATTAAGTGAACAAGAAGCAAGTGGCTATTGGGGACATGGAATTTTCTTAACAACAGGAAATACACATGCTCCATGGTCCCTGACACAGCGTGCAGCTTATTGGGCAGGGGGACTAAACCCCCTTGAAAGGGGCGACCCTCTGGCAATTGTCAGCACCTCAGACCAACTCCTAGAAAACATACACAAAGCTGCATGCTTGCAAATGATACATGAAAGAAAATTATTCTCTGGCTATGAGTCACCAATGCAACAGCCTGTCAAACCTGAAATTATGACCCCTCTAATTCGAGGTTTGCCAGAATCACTTAAACCAACAGCAATTCTCCTCCAAAAAACAATAGCATTTATCACTCCTGTAGATAGGCTTGAAAGATTTCTTGGACATACAAGTGATCAAATCGGTTCCACTGACTCCACTGACTCCTCGCCCTTTGCTACTCCTAGCACACAATCTAACAGCAGTCGCAAAGTTTGGACATGGAGTGAAGTAGCAGAGGAGTTAATCAGTTACAGCAGAAAATATGGACTGGTAAAACACTCAGAGGACAAACCCGAAAAACCCAGAGGAATCAGGCACATTGCTTCCCCTAATGAAAAACCAGAAAGGGGAAAACAAATCTCTAACCGACAGCAGTTGTGGTTGCTAGGGCTGAAAAGAGGAGTGCCACGAGAAGTAATGGACAAATTGCCTTATTAAAAATTGGCCAAAATAATTTCTAATTGGCCCTGTCCCAAACCTATTGTAATAGATTCACCGGACCAACAACCCAGCGCACCTCCTCCGCCACCAGCTCTGGGTAATGAGCCACAACATTTGCTTACACAAGTTTCAAACAAAGAGAAACAGCTGATTCCATCCCCGCTTCAGGGAAGGGAAAATTCCCAACATCCTTTAAACTAAAAACTCCATTTCTTGACAGTGAGTGGAGAAACGGAGACTGGATATTTTTGAGAAAGCTCACGAAAAACCCAAAAACAGGAGACCTATTGATTACAGCAATAGTTGGCCCCAAACAAATATTGATAACTCTTGTTGTGGACACAGGGGCCCAAATCAGTGCATTGAAAATTAAACATGCTCAGAAGTGTGGAATTGTCCCAAGTAAAAAACAATGCTGTGTTTTAAATGCCCTAGGAACTACAGAGCATATGAGCATTGCTCTAGTAAAAATCTCATTGCCTGGGGAAGACAACTCAATAACTGTCCAAATGGTCATTGGAGATATTCCTGACAGCTTGTTAGGGGTGGATATACTTGCTGGGAGACAATGGGAAGACACAGAGGGTTGTCTGTGGTCTTTTGGAGCACCCCGCCTTAACATCAGGCTGCTTCAAACAGCTCCTTCCTCACCATTCAGTAAAATCACTTCTGTAAAACTACCCTTTACCCTCAGGTGCTAAGGATGGTATCAAGCCAGTCATTCAGGGATTAAAAAATCAAGGAGTAGTTATCAACACTCACAGTCCTTTTAACTCGCCAATCTGGCCAGTTAAAAAACCCAATGGACAGTGGAGATTTACAGTTGATTACAGCCGGCTTAATGCCAACACAGACCCTCTCACAGCAGCGGTCCCAAATATAGCTGAATTAATAATATCGATTCAGGAAAAGGCCCACACTATCATGGCAACAATAGATATTAAAGACATGTTCTTTATGATACCCATACAAGAAGAAGATATGGACCGTTTTGCCTTTACATGGGAGGGAGAGCAATACACCTTCACACGCTTACCACAAGGGTATAAACATTCCCCCCCTTTAGCCCACCATGCTTTAGCCCAAGAACTAGAAGAGATACATAAACCCGATACTGTAGCTGTTTACCAGTACATAGATGATGTTTTGGTGGGAGGAGAGGAAAAAGAAATAGTGGGGGATGTTCAACAGAAAATAATTTCCCACTTAGAAAACCTTGGTTTGCAGATTCCCTCAGAGAAAATACAAAAACCTTCCCAAGAAGTAAAATTTTTAGGGATTTGGTGGAAAGGAGGTATGACATGTATCCCACCAGATACCCTAACATCTCTAGATCAAATTAAAATGCCTGAATCTAGAAAAGAACTACAACAAGCCCTAGGACTATTGATGTTTTGGAGAAAACACATTCCAGATTTTTCAATTATTGCTAGGCCTCTCTATGATTTGTTGAGAAAGGGAGTAAAACGGGACTGGGGCCCTTATCAGGAGGAGGCATTACAATTATTGATTTTTGAAGCCACAGCTCATCAGGCTCTAGGTCCTATTCATCCAACAGATCCTTTTCAGGTGGAATGGGGATTTGCTACCTCAGGATTGTCAGTACACATTTGGCAAAGGGGTCCGGAAGGCCCGACCAGACCTGTTAGCTTTTATTCCCGTGGTTTCAGAGATGCTGAAAAGAGATACACTACCTGGGAAAAAGGCTTGTTTGTTGTTACCCAAGCTCTCATAGAAGTAGAAAAAATCACAAGAAAACAACCAATTGTGTTGAGAGGTCCCTTCAAAGTAATTAAAATAGCGATTACCGGGACTCCACCTCCTGAAGGGATAGCACAACGAGCCTCAGTAAGAAAATGGTATGCACAAATAGAGCATTATAATAACACTTTTTCAATAACTGAAGGTACTGTGAAAAATCTGCCAATACAAGACAGAGAATCTGGACAGCAGCCAAGGCAAACTTGCCTCAGTGATCAAGATAGCCCCTCCCTTTTCCCCCGAGCAAACGGCACATTCATGGTTTACTGATGCCTCAGCTAAACGTGAAGGAAAAGTGTGGAAATATAAAGCTGTAGCTTTACACACTTCTTCCAGAGACCGGATCATCACAGAGGGGGAAGGCAGTGCCCAAATTGGGGAACTTTGGAGTGTTTTTCAGAGGGAGGCACAGAACACCTCTCTTGTTTGCATTTACACCAACTCCTATGCAGTATATAAGGGCTGTACTGAATGGCTGCCTTTTTGGCAACAGAATAATTGGGAAGTTAACAGAATTCCAGTGTGGCAGAAAGAGAAGTGGCAAGAAATTTTACAAATTGCAAGTCAAGGAAATTTTGCTGTATGGTGGGTAGCCTCTCACCAAACAGATGGTAATCCAGCAGGAGAATGGAACAGGGCTGATGAATTAGCAAAATTAAGTCCCTTAAAAAAGGATGAAATTACTGAAGATTGGGAGCACCTATTAGAATGGCTGCATGTTAAAAGACAACACACAGGTGCAAAAGATTTATACAAAGAAGCTCATACCTGGGGTTGGCCCATTACCAGAGAAATGTGTAAAACCTGTATTTCAGCTTGTGAGCAGCATCGTAAACGGCTAGAAAGACATCCTTTAGAGGATGACCCACTACATTTGAGGACAGGTAAAAGCTTATGGGATGCCTGGCAGGTAGATTACATCGGACCTTTTAAGCAATCAGGAGGAAAAAACTTTGTGTTAGTGGGAGTTGAGATTACATCCAGATTGGTTCAAGCTGAGGCCTTTAAACGAGCCACAGGGGAAAACACTGTCAAAGCTTTGCAAATATGGTTTGGGACCTTTCCAAAACCACAAGAAATCCAATCTGATAATGGGTCTCACTTCACTGCTAAAGTGGTCCAGGAATGGGCAAAAGGTGAAGGGATAAAATGGACTTTCCACACTCCCTATTACCCTCAAGCTAACGGAATTGTAGAAAGAACCAATGGCCTTTTAAAACAACTTCTGAAACCACAAGAGGGAGGCTGGGATGGCCGGTTGCATACAGCAGTGCAAAGTGTCAATGAAAGATGGGGGGTAAATGGATGTCCAAAAATCACTGCTTTTTTGTCCAAATTCTTTGAGTGTAATTCCTTTACGAGGAGGACCAAATGACCCCAAGAATCCAGCTCATTACCTGGGACAACCTGTATTGGTAGATCTCCCCACGGTGGGAGAGGTACCACTCGTATTGAAAACTTCTCTGAATAAATTTGCATGGATAGCATCCGATGCCCTGGGAAAAGAACATCGGATAAATACCCGCTGGATAATTCCATCATTCTAATGTCCTGCCCCTAGGTGGCAGATTTCACTGTTTTTGTTATTACAGGAGAACCCTGGGGAACACTTCAAGTGACACGAAAATCAAATAACCATGTTAATATTATCACTACTTCTCTGCATCCTGCCATACTCCCATGGCCAAAATCCAGCTGAGTGGCCGTGGTCTGAAGCCACCGTCAGGTACACCACTGCTCAAGGATCTTACCCTGGGAGTCATCGCCCAAACCTAGCTACCCTAGTAATGCATGACTCAGAGGTATACCGTCAAAATGAGTGGGGTTGGGTCCGAAATGACTGGACCAGAATGCTGACTGGGACAATTGGTGAGGAAGTCAAGGTAGGATGCAGGAAAGTAGAAGGTTTTTCCAATGAGAAAGCTACCTCCATCGCGATAACTGGAAACCTTTTAGAACCCAACATAACAAGCAGTGCACACCCTAAGATTACAGCAGAACTTTGTCCCGACACGATGTGGAGATGCAAAGAACATGCCCCTTTTGTACTGTGCTGTCGTCAGAAGTATGTGGGTAATTATACATTAGACCCTAACACTAATAATGTGGAGGTAACAAAGCTTTGTAAGGATGAACCTACTGACTGCTGGCATAACTTTAACCAGATCATTTTATGTGACATGTAATTGGCAGAACAACCAGACAGATCAGTCAGGTTTAAAAGGTTTGACTTACAAGTTTAAAATCAATGCTGTGGCAAGACCTATGCTGACAGTAGTGATCGTACACCCTGGCGCACAAGCCCCCCTAGTGCTGAACAGTAAAAATAATAAGTTCCCTCCCTTTACGGTAACACAAGGTGATGATATTGCAATTCGATGTGAATTGATTGATGGATCCCTTATTGAACCCATGCACAGTTCTGTAATAAGACCTCATGCCCATGTTTTACACTGTGAGACCCAAAATCAAAATTGTTGGTTGAATATGACTAATGTACAATTTTCTCATAAAGTGGTATGTGGTGAAATTCATACTAAGTACTGGGGAGAACTTGATGTAAATGTGGTAAAGCCTACAGCACCCACTACCCAACCGCCGGTTATGCTAAGACCAAAAATTATTGAAATTGGACCATATATAATCAGGAAAACTGGTCAACAACAAATATTGTTTAATCCTGCATGGTCTCTCAAAAAGGTCAAATTACTGATGCAAAATAATGTTTCAGAAATACAGCCAACCTGTTCACCCTTTTTGCAAACTTCTTTTCAGGGATGGGACACTTGGCTGCAAAAACAGAATCCTTCTAAGAAAAGAATGGCAAGAGACATAACTGGTGTTTTAGGGACAGGATTGGGAATCCTAAACAGCATTGATTCTGAGGTATTGTTGAATAAATTGGCTGCCACCACAACAGATTTGGCAAAATTACAACAGCCCATGCAGTCCTCTTTGTCTGCTTTGGGGGCGCAGCAATGGTTGTTAACAAATATATTACCAAATTGGGAAAGAGTAAATGTGAAAGATCACAAATTGATAATTGATGCACTTGGTGTTGCACAAAACAACATCTCCCTGGCCCTTAGCTGCATCCAGGCACAGCTTTGGATGCAGACGGTTATTGCCTCAATCATAAGGGAAGGTGAGGAAGGCATCTTTCCTACTGAAATTCGGAAAATAATTTGGGACAATGCAAATCATTTTGAAAGAAAATTCCAATCCTGGTGGAAATTGGTGAACTTTACCTATAACTCCAATACCAACACAGTTACAGCTTTTGTGTTAACAATATGCAATGCTTCAGTGCATTCGATATTCCCGATCATTGCATTAGGTATAAGTCATGATGGAGCCATTCTCTATCCTTCTGAGCATAGGGAATGGGCCCATCAAATTGGGGAAAATGGCAAACTGTCAATTTAGAATCTTGTGTTGTTAGGGAGCAACAAGGTTTCATTTGTGAAAGTAATGCAATCATAGCTCAAGACATCTGCTTGGACACAGAGCAAAACATTTGTCACTTTGAAGTACACCCTAACGAAACTCCTGAAACAGTACTTGTGTATATAGGCAATGGATGTGCTTGTGTGAGGACTGCTTGTGATGAAGTGCTTGTAGAAAATGTAGTAGTGAATCTTAGGAATCATTCAAATTTTTGTGTTTGCAATTTTACCACAATCACAGGATGTGACTTTTCTTACACAGCCCCAGTTACGTCCTATTGCCTTTTACAATCCAATTTTACACTGATTCATCAGATAATGCCTGTCCCCATTGGAATGAACTTAACTTGGGTTAAGCAATTCTTCCTTCACCAGGACTTAATGGGAATTTTGAAAAGGATCAAGAAAAATGGACAGAAAACTTTACTAACAGTTCATCATGATGTGAAGGAAATACATCGTGTTTTAGAAAGGGTAAAAAAGGATGCTGAACACAGGTGGTGGGACACCCTTTTTGGGTGGTCACCTACTGCTACAGGTATCCTGAACAAATTGTGCCCTCCAGTTGTTGTCCTTTTGATTTTGGTTTTCATCAGTTTTCTTTTATCAGTTGTTTTATACATCCTAAATTGGAAAATGATGAAGCAATTGACACACTTAACATCCATAATGAATGCACACAGATTAACCAATACCCCTTTTGCAAAAGACACCCCTAAAGTTATTGACACTAGACTCACTACCAAAACAGCAAGAATTAGGCCTGCAACAGCAAGTTAACTTGAGGTTGTTTGTTTTGATTGGTGTGTTTATTTTAGTTATGTTATAATTAAAGTTAATATTGTGATTTGTTTTTAAGTGAAAGAGAATAATTTTAATTAATCAATTAATATTGGTTTTATACTGTTTTATTGTTATATTGTTTTTTTGATTTTTTGTCAGTTATTTAAGTATTTTGGAAAATTGTTTTAATCAAATATTGATTGATTTTGTTTTGTTTTTATTTTCCTTTCCTTTATATTTCCTTTTCTCTCTCTCTCTCTCTCTCCCACTTTTTACTGTCTCTGTCTTCTGGGATATATGATACCAACATTGATGAGTCCTGAAGACATCATGACAACATTGCAGAAGAGGACCTTGATCGTCAGTCATGAGTCACGGGGTGGTGTCAGAGTCTGTCCAAGGATGTGATATGCCTCACGACCGTCTCCAATGATTGAGGACTGAGACCCCAGACTCTGAAAGGAGCCCTGGCCTGGCTGAGGCAGAACGTTTGCCAAGTCTCGGAGGACTGATATGCATCTCCATGAGAACGGAGTGCAAGAACAATGGAACTGGTCACAGTGGACTGAGCCAAGGCTACTTGCCCAAACTGGTCTGTCCGTACCAGAGTACAGCACGTACGGTGTGCAGCTTGGCCCTGAGCACCCAACCTCGATGCAGGTGGCTCCAGCTTTGGCTCTGTGACTCTCCTTTGTCCCAACCTTGACGCAAGTGGCTCTGGTTTTGTCCCAACCTTGACGCGGGTGGCTCCTGCTTTGGCTCTGGGCCCCTTGCTTTGCCTCAACATGGGTGGCTCCTGCTTTGGCTTTGTGCCACTCGCTTTGGTTCCCGCCTTGACCAACCTATAAAACCCTGGAGACCCCTGCTCACCTTCGTGATCACCCCACTGGGGAAGATTGCGTCTATAGGCATCTCGTCCTTGAGGACTCATCCCTCCACGTTGGTAGCTATAATCCCCTTTCCCCTCTTTTCTAGTTTTCTTACTATTCTCTATTTCCTCTCCCCACTATTGCATTTTGGTGGCACTAAATAAAGGTGCATTTTTTGTTGTATAAACTGAGTTGTCCCCCGCTGTGTCTTTTGCGCTCTGAGATCCTAAAACGAACCATCAGGTTCCCCGCATATGTTTGCGGACCCTGACAGTAGTGTTTTCAGGCAGACTGACTGCTGCTATCTCCACTGCTCGTAAAGATCAGCAAGAGGACAATTGGGTGTAACAGGGACAAAGTTTCCTGAGATAGAAGATAAAGGTCATAATTAGTGTTCGCAAGTAACCTGGCTGCTTTCTCCCCAGAACTGGCACAGCTCTTTCCCAGCACCAAGATGGCAGTGAGGGCTCATCTCACCTTGCCATAGAAGTGGAATGTGTTGGCTTGGAGGGACTGCAATGGCCAGCTCTGTAAGGAGCTGTTAAATCCTCAGACTTACAGCCGATATTGTCCCTGGCCCAGTTTTCTCAAAACCAAACCCACATGAGGAAGAAGATGAGATCATAGGTTAAAATCCTTATGAATGGCAGACTCCTTGGCATAGCAGATTGTACATTTGCTAACATAAAATCATACACAATTGAATTACTTGAATTGTTTTCTGACTTCCATGTCCTGCTCAACTATTAGTCTATGCATTTCATACCCGAGTGAGCACAAACTGATCCCAGTGTTTCCCCAGTACACCACGGCTGAGCCCTGTGCCCAGCAGCTGAAGGTCCTTCATTCCCTCTCTGATCTTGACCAGGTAATGAGAGTTTTTATCTTCTTTAGCTTGGACATAGACTTCCCCCAGGGCCTCCCATGAATCAGGGCTCATGCATCAGCTTGTCCCAAGCACTCTGTGGTGTCAGCAGGACCATCTTACCAAAATCATCACTGATGTATGGAAGTTTCCTGGTCTTTTGCCATGGCCAGGTTGACTTCAAGCATAAAGGTTTGTGTCTTTTTGAGTGACTTTGCTGCTGCTTTTGTGGTTCAGAGGCTCAGAAAGCTCAGGAATCCCTCTCTGTTGCTTCCTAGCTCATTTGCTAACACTGCTGATATTGGCAGATAGGTCTTGGCTCCACTAATTTTTTATATACTCACTGCAGACAGATACAGGGTAGATTTGCAGCCTCTGCAAAATATCACCTGTCTCCTGATTCATCTGATCGCCCAGGGACATAAGGTTTTAAAGAAAAATTGGTCTTTATCATTGCATTAAAAAATAAAGGCAAAAAGTATTTTTAGGGATAACTTGGAGCTGATTCCATTCTGCAGCATAGACAGTGGGTGATCTCCTGTGTGCCCTCTAGGCACAGGGAGAAGCAAGGGGCACAAGTGCCAGAAGAACTGCTGGTCCCAGGTCTACCATAGGATGAAGACAGTCAAAGTGAAACCCAAAACATCTGGCTGAACCAATAATTACACTGAGGTTTCCTGCCTGGCATCCTGGGGCTTGGAGATGCTTCTCTGTGTGACCTTGCTCCCTGGGGATACAGAGTTTGGTGAGAGTAGAAGAGACCAAGAAAACCAGAAAATACAACTATGTGGAACTGTGAATGACATCACTGGTCAGATAAAACAGGTTAAGTCCCTTTGACTGAAAATCCTGAGCACCAAGCCTGTGCTGGTCTGAGAGAGGCAGGGAAACAGGAAAAGCTACATACCTTGAGCATCATGTAGGAGCATCTATTTTTGCCAACTTGTCTGACCAGCCATTGATGCAAATCATGATCTCTTTTTGAGAACTGCTCCTGCCCAGTGCTGCAAACCACTGTTGACACACTGCTGCCACTCGGGCACCTTCCCTTGTCACCTGCCACCACAGCCATCACACAGTGTCACCTTGGCCCTGTGCTGTCCCAAGGGGAGCTTGCTGGGAGGTTTGGTGTGTTGACAACTGTCTTGCACAGGCAGCTTTGTGTGAACGGTGGTCTCACAGGATGCAGAGTGCACCCAGAATGGTGCAGAAGTACCAGGAGGGTCACAGGAGGATGAGAAGGGGCAAGCAACTTTGGCGAGTATTGGCAAAGACAGGAAACGGGAAACTGGAGGAGGGAGGGAGGATCTCAGCTAGCAAAATGTTATGAGGGAACTTAAATCATCCTGAAAGGCAGTGAAAAAATACACTCAGAAATGCAAGTACAGGGATAACTGGTAGAATGTGGTCCAACACCCACCTCCAGGCACAGGGGAGTGGAAAATTTGCACTGGGAAATGCTCTGTACCCAGCTCCCACACAGTCTTCCCTGGGAAACCAGGTTAACAAGCGATGAAAACCCCATAAACAGCAAATCACAGATTCATAGAATCACAGAATGTGTAGGTTGAAAAATACCTTTAAGATCATTGAGTCCAACCTAGCCCTAACATCTTACTAGATAATGGCATCGAGTGCCACATCTAGTCTTTTTATAAACACAGCCAGGGATGATGACTCCACCACCTCCCCGGGTAGGCTATTCCAGTATTTAATCACTTTTTCCGTGAAGAACTTCCTAATATCCAACCTATATTTCCCATGACGCAGCTTAAGACTGTGTCCTCTCATTCTGTCAGTTGCTGTCTGGAGAAAGAGACCAACCCCCAGCTGTCTACAGCCACTCTTCAGGAAGTTATAGAGAGTGATAAGGTCACCTCTGAGTCTCCTTTTTTCCAGGCTAAACAACCCCAGCTCCCTCAGTCATTCCTCACATGGCTTGTTTTCCAAGTCCTTCACCAGCTTTGTTACCCTCCTCTGGATGCGTTCAAGCATCTCAATGTCCTTCCTAAACTGAGGGGCCCAGAACTGGACATAATACTCAAGGTATGGCCTGACCAGTACAGGGGAAGAATGACCTCCCTTCTCCTGCTGGCCACACCATTCCTGATACAGGCCTGGATGCCATTGGCCCTCTTGGCCACCTGGGCACACTGCTGGCTCATGTTCAGCCAGCTGCTGACCAGATCCCCCAGGTCCCTTTCCTCCTGGGCACTGTCCAGCCACACCGTCCCCAGCCTATAATGCTGCAGGGGGTTATTGTGGCCAAAGTGCAGGACTCGACATTTGGACTTATTAAACTTCATCTTGTTAGACTCTGCTCATCCATCCAACTTTTCCAGATCTCTCTGCAGAGCCATCCTATCTTAATCAGATCATAGAAAACACACTCACAAAAATATACCAAGCAAAATGTTTCCTGAAGAAGGTGTGGCAGGGAAGAGAGATATGGCAAGGTTGTCTGTGGCTGTATGTGTCAGGTGTGGAAACAGACAGTGGCATTTGCCAGCTGCTGATTACTAAGTCACACTGCAAGCCCTGTGCCTGGGCTATTTACACCAACATCTATGAAACAGGTTTGTTTTCATGCAGGTTATGAGACTGATAGGGAGCACACAGTGCTATAACACATGCCTTTCCTTTCTGGGAGCATGGGAAGTGCTCTGCACAAGGCATGCTGTAGGAAAGAAAATATCCCACATAACTGAAAAGCAGATCTGGAAAATATTTTCCCTGAATGGACTGGACAGTCGTTTCCTGTTGTGATTAAGAGGGAAAGGTCTTCTGACTTATTTTTTCTGAAGGTTCTTCATCAGGAGCTGTAGTGATAGGACTAATGGGAGTTACTAAGGGGTAATGGGTTCAAACTGAAAGAGGAGATTTAATTTAGATATACAGAAGAAATTCTTTACTGTGAGGGTGATGAGGCACTGGAACAGGTTGCCCAGAGAAGTTATGGATGTCCAATCCCTGGCAGTGTCAAGGCCAGGTTGGATGAGGCATTGAACAAACTAGTGAGAAGTGCCCCTGCACTCCTTCCTTATGGAGATGCACTTTCTATGCCTGGCAGTGGCCAGCAGAGTGTGCTTTATGCAACTGAAAGGGTTAGCTTGTTTTTTCTCTGCAAAGGCCAGATTCATCCTGGGAAAATCCAGCAGTGAGGCTCCTTCACATGTCTCAAAAAGTGGGAAGAAGAGGTTTAATGTCCACTGAGAGGTTGGTGCCCTTTTCCTCCAAACACAGGGTATGCCCAGTCTGGATCCTGCCTCCATCCCTGCCTCCATCCCACAGGTGTAGGGACACGGTACCAGGAACTGAACAGGAGTGACTGGTCCCTGGCAAGGAGAAGCCAGGACAGGCTGAGCAAAACTGGCAATGCCTGCAGGGTTTCCCTGCTTCCAGAAGCAGAGCATCAAGCCTTTCTGTTGGAAGTGAAATAACCTTGTTATTTTTATGGTCAGTTACCCAAACTGTGAAGCAGGATGAAGTGCAGCTACTAAATCAGAGGTGAGGTGAAGACTCAGTGCCTGCTGAATGGGTTAAGAAACAGTTGAGAAAGCCTCATCTGTCTTTTGAGGTGGCCTCCCAAAACTCAGACTGTGCATGGCTTTCTATTCAAAGAATTTTCCTGCTGCTCTGACTTATCATCTGCTCTCACAAACAAACCAATTTAACTACACAGATGTGCTGTTTAATTGCTCTTCCTGACATGCTGACAGTTCCTGCTTGTGCAGATGAGTTGTCTCAGCTTTGTCAATGCAAATGCTCTGTCCTCTAAATTTCCATGTTTTATTTTTGTCTGAAGATGCTCAGTGGATTCATATACAATTGTTACATTTTGGTTTTCTCTGTACTCTGCCTCTAGATGCCTAAAAGCGCATTACTATTTTATGAATCAGGCTTGGTGTATCAATGCATAGCAGAGCCAGGAGTTGTGCTTTTCTCTGAACATCTACTTTTGTTCTTCATTGCAGCTCACCAAAAATCATGATCAAAGCAATGAATGCTGGCATGCACGCTGAAAGAGAGTTGTCTTGGGTTGCAATGAAAGATGTAATCAAAAGTATGTATTCTATTGCCATCTGTTGAAACCGGTTGGGGATATGTTTATCTTTATCTCTTCTATGACCCACTCCTCATAACTCGGGGGGGGGGGGGGGGGAGGTGTCTTCTGGTAATGGGCCAGCTGTTAAAACCAAGTGGGGCAGTGTTCTTTATCTCTTCCACAACCCCTTCTCCCTCCGAGGGATATCTTCAGTTAATGGGCCATTAAGGTTCACTGCATGACTGAGAAAATTACATCATCCCATTGTGAGATGCTCCACCCAGTGGGAGGAGCCAAGCATTCCTACCTGGATAAAACCTGAGATTCAGAACACCAGAACAGCCTGTTTCCACTGGATTCCCAGAGGAAGACTGGACCCATCTCACCACCACTGGACCTTCAGAGGAAAAGTACACCCTTCTACAGGATCATCTCTGCTCCAGCCGAACCACATCTGTCACTCCGGGAGGACTTAATTGGACTGCTGCCAACACCCTGACGAACAGGTTGTAGTCTGACTCTGTCAGTGGTTTTTTTTTTTGTTTGCTTTTTTTGTACTACTAAATTTTTATTTTTGAAATTCCTAGTAAAGAACTGTTATTCCTATTCTCATATCTTTGGCTGAAAGCCCCCTTAATTTCAAAATTATAATAATTCGGAGGGAGGGGGTTTACATTCTCCATTCCAAGGGAAGCTCTGGCTTTTCCTGGCAAACACCAGCCTTTCCAAACCAAGACAAGAGTGCATTGGCTGTTTTTGTAAGGAACAATTGAGAGCCCCTTGCTTTTGAAGTTAATTTTGTCAGATTTTAAAAGGTAATTTGTTACTTGTGAAGATTTAAAAAATCCAAAATTAATGTAAGTGTTAAAAGAGAAACAAATACATATCTTTTACTAACATGATTTTACAGAACACTTACATTGAAAGGGAAAGAGAAATAGAAAAGATAATAACATTACAGTGGAGGAATTATGCTGCATACATTTTCTGTATTGGACAAAATTCATTCTGAAATGGCTGCATTCTAAAAATGCTCACAAAAATCAGTCTGATTTCTAAATACACTGAGGAGTCTGGAAGTTATAACTTTATATTCAATTAACATGAAGCCAGTTGGTGCTAAGAAAACATCTCCTCCAGCTCCTGGTCATCACACCTCTAATAACCTGTAGCTGGCTTTCCTGGGTACTGCCTCTCTGATATGGCACAGGAAGGGCCCAGACTCTCCTGGCCTACAGCCAGTGGGTCAAATTGTTTTTGACTGAGATTTTACCAGCCCTTGGTCTCTGGTTAAGACTCAATTCCTCCACAGAATAACTGCAAATGTGATGCATTTTGAAGGGGCTTCCATGACTGTAAGAAATTTTACTTGGAGGTAAATGAAGCTGTTCTGTTGCACAGAGGTACCTGCTGGGCAGAGCACAACTTGGAAGTTGTAGCCCTGTGGGCAGGACCCATGCTAGAGCTGGCAGTGATTTAGGGTTCACAGGTGGGATTTCAGTATTCCAAGCTTCACTACTAAAACTTTTGTCTTCCTGACCAGCTTCTCACAGTCCCATTGCTTGCTGGGGCTGTGGGCTCAGGAGTTCATGTTCAACCTCACTTGTGAGCCCAGATTTACCTGTGCCTGTATTGGTACTCTCCAGATCTGGGTTTCCAGTTCTCAAAACTTGCATCCTCTTCCACAAACATACCAGCTGCTTTCTCCAATTCCATTACCTGTCCACAGAATGCCCAGAAAATGCAGAGCACACATCAGCACTTGCTGGGACATACCAGGGAAATGCTGCAATGCCCAACTACCATGGCATGAGTCAGGGTTGCCATGGCAGCCCCATCTTTGAATTCTCCTGTTTTCATGGTTTTCTGCCTAAACCTTAGGATTAGTTTAACCCAAGTTTCTATCTATCTATCTAGAGATAGATAGATAGATAGATAGATAGATAGATAGATAGATAATCTGCACTTTTGATGATAATTACTATTTACTTCCAGTGACTTGTTCTGCTGCTTTTTCTCTTGATGGACTCTGGGTCCCATAGGAAATGGGATTGTTAACTGCTGCTCTTTCCAGTGCCCAGAAAGAACACATGGTGAATATCTGTGAACCTGGGTGGACATATGTGGGAGAAAAGTCTGAAATGGGCCTTCTGAGTTTTTACAGAAAGAATCTACCAAAAACTCCACTTATTGAACCACCTGCCCCATTCCTGGGGATGAGCTTTACTCTCTGGTGCAAGAAGTGGTGTCAACAGAACATAGGGATGGGGAGAGAGGTGATGGTGTGGTGTTGGTGGTAGCAGAGACGTGTCAATGGAGGGTGGCAGTAAAAGCTGGAATAATGCGGGAGTTCAGGACCTCTGGACTACCAACCAGTATGATTGAGCAGAAGCCGTTTATTGTTTACATTAAGCTACAGTTATACATTCTAAGGCTGCATGTTCACACAATCACACATTATTTGATTGGTTTCTCCATCTTGTCCACGCATTCAGCATGCGCCCTCAAGAAATATGATTTGCTACTTTCCATCATTTTGTTGGGCCTTCTTTATCTAATTCTTGCATTCTTGATATTCTGCTTCTCAGGCTTCTCTTTCTTAATTTAGCACTGTTTCTGTCTCAGTAACCTTGACGAATTCCTGAGAGTTCTGATAAGAATAGCTAAAAGATGGTTAGGCTGGTACACATTATGGCCTAAGCTGTTCAGATACATTGCAACAGAATAACAGTGGTGTTGGGGTCAAATGAGCCTGATCTCTCCCAGATCAGGAGTATTTGCTGATATATCAAAATATTTGATGTGGTAACCCTAGGGCACCCAGAGGCTGTACCACAGCTTGTCAGTGTTTAATCTCATTCTCTTTTTGGTTTTTTCCTTGCCAGCAGGGAGCATGTCTTATTCTGCCATTGTGGTCTATGTGAAGTGTTGCATTGCACCCTCACACTTGAGTGGGTGTTTCCATATTAGGAAAAGTTTAAGTTACACCCCTGGAACTTTTAAGGAAGAAGAACCAGAATCTTCTATGCTTCTCACACCATAACTGGTTCAGTGCCAGGACAAAGGCACCTGTTGAACCTTTTAGCTGTTCTTCAAAGAATGCAGCTATTTTCTCTTGGGCAGCTTGCCAAAAAGCCCTCCTAAACCGTTGAGTACAAAAAAGAGAGCATGGAGGTTCTTGGGGCTTTTTCAGGGTGTCTTAGAAGGTGTAAGGGACTCCCCCGCACACCGTGCATGGCTTTTATTCTTTTGTCTTGTATTGTTTGTTATTTTCTCTTTAATTAAAATCTTTTTGCTTTTTCAAAACATCTCTGATCAAGCTGTCTCGCTAATTATTATTAAGTCATTTCTTGGAGGTTGCTGGTTAACCCTCAGAGCATGATACACCTTTGTGGGGCTCATAACACGCTGGCCTCATGCAGAATTGTAACAATGAAGGATAACTCAAGGTGCAACAATTTTCTGCTGTATCCTTCCATTTGTGCCTCTTTGCTGCTGAATATATGTCTTTAATTATAGGCAGCAGAAGCAATTTATTTGTTTAACAGCGTCTGGGAAACATACCCAGGGGAGATCTCTGAGCATGACCGCAAAGCTGATAAAGATTAATGTTAGGTGATAGAACAGTGGATAAGGCTATTCTCACATTTGGGTCAATATCTGCTATTCATAGCATGAGCATTAAGTAAACGAATATCAGCTTATTATGTGCTATTATATTTAATGAAGTTCAGAATTTACTCTTCCTCTAAAGACTGCCAAGGACCACATTAACATCGTTGTCTGCTCTGGCAGGCAGGAGAGCAGTGTGGTGAGTTTAGCACAACAGTCACATCAGAGCTTTCAAAGGGCACTATGCCACCTCTATGTTTTATTGTTAGGCAAAGCTAATGGTATTCAAGTTAGTCTCCATTGCTAACACAGAATTAATTATTAGTGGGTATAAATCTCCTTCCTGCTACAGGTGTTTATATCTGCTGTGGAAGCTAATAGAGACATCAGTAGTAATTTATAAAAAAAAAAGCTTCAAGGCTATTGTTGAAATTATTGTAGTTTATCCAACCACTCCAGGTCCCTGCTGTGCTGTGTCAGAAACAACAAAGCAGCTCCTTTGCTGACACCTGCACTTCCATTCTCACCTCCATTAATTCCCTGCATTAATTGAAAAGTAATAATAATAATTATCCCAGAATAATTTAGGAAGTGCAGAAACCCAGCTGCATCCTTCACATGATGGGCCAGTGTGTGTGTGTAAGCTCAAGCCTGGAAGCTCCTCACCTCTCTTAACAGCTGCCTCCACAAAGCTGCTTCCAAATCCCTGCAGCCTGGCAGAATTTCTTCCTTTATCCCTTGGATGTTCATCACCTCTCCCCTGCTCGCCAACCACTTAAGCCCACCTAGCACACATTCTATGGGATCTCCAGGGCCAGGACTGCCTCCTGCTTCCCCTGCAATGCCCTGCTCCAATGTTAATCCAGAGGCTGAAGATCCCCAGTACCAACAACCAAGAAAAAGAAGCCAATCCATATACAGCAATAACTTCTGTGTAGAAACAGGAGCTTATTGGGAAAGTCTGGTTTTCTGTTAAGTATGTTGAGTCACTCTGTGGTTTTGGGGGAGCTGAAACCACTCCAGGAATTCTTGAGGCTGTGCTAAAAAGAGCCTTATTTATTGTGCTGATGAGCAAAACCATCCCTGGCTGTGGGTAATAAACAGCCATCAATGGAGGCACAGAAAGCAGCGATGTTAAAGAATATAAAACTGAATGTATTTCTTAGTGACACAGTTATTCAAGAGAGCCAAATCATGGAGCGATTCACATACTGCAGTACAGCACTGCCAAGCTCTAGACCAGCACCTTGATGGACCAGCATCTGCACCAGCATGGGGCAGTGAGAAACACCCTGCCTGAGGAAATTCACAGCCCCACTAAAGACCAAGACAGGACCTATAGCTACCAGAAGACAGACAGAGAGGGAGCTGCACTGAACCCCTGCAGATGAGGAACATCCATGTGGTCCAGAGTAGGACTGAAGTTGGGGTCCCTTTTGAGGGGTCAGACTGAGCTACGACACACCGAGACCATGTTTCATGCTGCACTGGCGTTTATTGTTTGTCCCTTCATATTTATTCTCTTGCGACTTTATTGACATTACAAGGCACTTAAAAATGTACACATTTGCTGCCTTAAGGAGGCTTCCGTATTAACACTATAAACCTACATACGAACACCCATTAGAACCTGGAACAACTTAAGAGAGAGAGGTGAAATTTTTGCTGCGCCACAACTTGAATTTTCATTGTGCCACAAAGGCCCACAGGTTTTGCAGGCCAAGGGCCCAGTCTGGAATTGCTCACACCTCATTCCAAATATTAAAAACCCAGCAACATAGGACCAGCATCCTGCAGAAATGGTTTTCCCGTCTTGGGAAAATTTTCTATATTTTATACTTTTCTGCCCCTTATCAGCCAAAAAATCAAACTAAGGAGAAATGAAAATCTCAGACATTATGTTTTGAACAGAAGTCCCTAAATTATGCAGCCTAACAGGCAGAAAGATAGTAAGATCTTTGTTTAGATCTTTGTTCAAAATTTAGAGAATTAACTGGCTGTAAATAAAATCATTGTAGTTGCTATATGTGGTGATGCATTCCCTACACCCCCAGCAGGTGCTTCCAAATAGGGAAAGAGTTTCAGTTTACCTTTAGACATTTTAGGGAGTTAGCTGGAAAGTTCTGTGTGTTTCTCATTGTAATTGGCTTGGAGCCAGCACAGAAGTGTGGATTGGACTCCGGGAATGTAACTCAAAGTCTGTTGTTCATCTCATTGGGCCAAAGGCCAAAAAGCCCACCTAGGCTGTTAAGTACTAAAGAGAGAGAACAGAGAAACCCTACACTTTTTGAGGTGTTGTAGCAAGTAGGAGACTTGTCTTGGTAATGTGCTCTGCTTGTTTTTGTATTATTTTGTTTCTTTATTAAAACCTTTTTGTTTTTGAAGACACACTCAATCATGCTATCTGTTCTGGGTTGACCTGCCTCCTATCCCATATATCCATCCCATATCTTGGATACATGGTTGTGTCTGGCAGCTGCCCCTCCCTTTCTGGCGGGGGCCTGCAGTTTTTTGCTTTCACTTTTGCTGCAGCTCTTGGCTATTCTGCTTTGTCTTTTTGCTAGCTTGGCTGCCTTGCTTCGCTGCTGTTGCTTTCTGTTGCTTTCTTTCCTTTTCTCTCTTTTTTTTTTTTTTTTTTTTTTTTTTGTTTTTTCCTCTCTCTCTCTCTCTCCTGCCGCCGCTGCTTCTGGCTTTTCCGCTGCTTCTGTTTGGTTTTTTTCCTTCCTTCTTCCCCCTGCCCCCCCCCCCCCCCCCGCCCCCAAGCTTTGAACTGGCTCCAGACCTGACCTGACCTGAGAAGTTGGAGAAGTCCCGGGCCTGCCAGAGACACGTCGCCACACCCTCCTCATCACAGTTACCCCCTTTTCCCACTTTTGGATGTAGGGAGTGGTTTTTTTTTATTGTCAATAAACCGGTTTTTCCACTTTTACTCCAAGGTATTTTTCCTTCCCGAACCCAGGGCTGGGGGGGGGTGGGAAGGAGTGGTGGAGGTTTTGGTTTAGGGGACTCCTTTTGGAGGTTCTTTACTTTTCTTGGTGCCTTGGCCACGAAACGAGGCCAGAGAAAGTGGAAAAACCTTAATAATAATATTGGTGGTTCTAGTTGTTTTGTGGGTGTATTGGGATGTTTTTTTCTGGATTCATAATGTCATTCGGGGTGAAAGCCTGCCAATATTTCTGGTCCCCAGGGGTTTTTGAGGTCTTAATACCTTTGTGGTACCTAGGGTTATTCCCTTACTTAGAAAAAGCTCTGGTATTGCTACTAATACATAGTTTTTGGGGCAGTGGAGCACTAACCAGAATATTCATTGGGCTGGGCTCGCTTGTGATGCTTTATAGGAGGGCTGTTAAGATGCTAAAATCTGTTCCAGGAGTGTATAGTTCGTCGTTACGGTGGTGCATTCAGTTTGTTAGGGGAAAATCAGGGGGAGAGTTTTTCCAGCCTCTGTCTTCCCTCTTCTCCTTTGAATTTTTTACATCTCTATAAGAAAACGTTCAGTTTCCCCTGAGTGTTAAGGAGACCATCTTTCTGGCATTTAATCTAGTAAGTTTTCTCTATACTGTCTGCAGTTTATATAAAATGAAAGCTCAGATTTCTAAAAGGGGCTAATGAGACTCCTGATTTAGAGGTAAAGCCCACAAAGAGGAATCTTGAGTGGAGTGGGAAATGGGAAGATATGGGCCAAATTTTAAAGGAATTTTCTGATCCTATAGTCTGGGACTTCCCATCTGAACAAATTCAGAACCCAGATGAGGTGGCAAAGTATTTGAAAGAGAAGTGCCGTGGTAATACTAAGGAGAAAAGGATTATTGCAGTGAGCTGGGCCCTGGCATATGTTTATCGTACTCTGCCAGATACTGAAGGACAGCAGATAGAAGAAAGGGAACAGGGAGATAAGCTAGTCACTCAGGCTGCAGCTAATATCCTGGGCTCCAGGCCAACAGATAAACCAGACAGGGAAGTCTAAGACACTGGTAGTTGCTGGGGCAAAGAGAGCACGAAAGACTGATGGACCAGTTGAGGATGATGATGATGAAGGTGAAGGGCCCTCAAGGCCTCCCGAGGACACCCAATCAGAAGCTGGACCAACTGATATAAAATCAGAAGCTGAACCTACTGACACCCGATTGGAAGCCGGACCAACTGGCCTAAGATCAAATGTCCAACCAGCTGGCACAAGATCAGGACCCACTATTGATTCTTTCTCCCTGAAGGACCTTCGAGGCTTGAGAAAGGATTACACTCGACAACCAGATGAGTCTATAATTAGTTGGTTAGTCCGTCTCTGGGATGCTGCAGGAGAAGCTACAATTCTGGATGGCACTGAAGCAAGGCATTTGGGCTCCCTGACACATGATCCAGTTATTGACCAAGGAATGATGAGGGTGGCTACCCCTTGCAGACACTGGGAACGAGTCCTGGGAAGTGTGGCACAAAGATACCTGTGTGCAGACAATCTCTACATGCAGCAGACCCAGTGGAAGACCATAGAACAAGGGATCCAAAGCTTGAGAGAAATGGCAGTGGCAGAGATCATCTTCTCGGATGACCTAAACACTAAAAACCCAGACTTGGTACCATGTACACCCGTGATGTGGCGAAAACTTGTACGACTTGGACCATCCGAATAGGCTTCTGCTCTAGCAATGATGAAGCGGGAGGAGACATATGAAATCATGCTCAATATGGCAAGGAAGCTTCGAGCATATGCTGATGCAGTACATGGCCCAACTCACGCCAGGATTGCAGCTGTGGAAACACGACTGCCGAAATTGGAAGATAAATTAGAGGAAAATCACAAAAAACTCAGGGAAGAGATTAGGGAGGACTTCCTCCAAATTTCGGCCGTTCAAATTAGAGACCCTGGTGTTCAACGCGGGCGTACCTCTGTTGGGGAGAGAAGGCGCACTCCGCGAACCGAGTTGTGGGTCTTCTTGCGTGAAGCTGGGGAGGACATGAGGAGGTGGGACAGAAAACACACTGCTGCTCTGGCACAACGGGTGCGTAAATTGAAAGAAGGTAGGATTCAAAGAGGAAGTCCTACTAAACAGAGAGCAGCACCAGTTGTCTGCAGCCAGGATGATGATGATATGTCTGATCCCCTGGAGGGAACCTCTAGGACATATGTCCAAAGAAAGAAAGATAATCAGGCTTAGAGGGGCCCTGCCTCTAGCCAGGTAGAGGTTGGGGAGAATCGTGTGTTTGGGACTGTGTGGATTCGATGGCCTGGCACATCGGTGCCACAGAGACATGAGGCTTTGGTTGACACTGGATCACAATGTACTTTGGTGCCATCGGAACATGTGGGGGCAGAACCAATTTCCATTGCCGGGGTGACAGGGGGAGTACAAGAGTTGACTTTGTTGGAGGCTGAGGTGAGCCTGACTGGAAAGGACTGGCAGAGACACATGATTGTGACCGGCCCAGAGGCCGCGTGTATTCTGGGCGTAGACCTCCTTCGGAATGGGTATTTCAAAAACCCAAAGGGGTTCAGATGAGCATTTGGAACAGTATCTGTAGAAACAGAGGGTGTTAAGCAACTGAACACCCTGTCTGGACTGTCAGATAACCCATCTGCTGTAGGATTGCTGAAGCTGTGTCCTGGTTTGGAATAAATTAGGGAAGAACTTCCAAAAGGAGTCCTCTAAACTAAACCTCCACAACCCCTTCCCCCCCCCCCCCCCCCCGCCAGCCCTGGGTTCGGGAGGGAAAATACTTTGGAGGAAAAGTGGAAAAACCAGTTTATTGACAAAAAAACACCCCCCAACACCGAATAGTGGGAAAGACGGGTTACTGTGGTGATGAGGAGGGTGCTGACCTGTTTTTTGCGAGCCCCGGGACTTCTTCAACTTTTCAGGTTAGGTCAGGTCCGGAGCCGGTTTAAACCTTGGGGGGGGGGGGGGGGAGGGGGGGGAAAGAAGGAAGGAAGGGAAATAAAAAAAAAAAAAAAAACCGACGGCAGGGGTAGCCAGAGAGCAAAGCAAAGCAAAGCGAAGCGAAGCCGAGGCAAAGGCAAAAGCAAGAGCCGAAACAGAAAAATAAAGAAAGAAAGAAACTGCAGGCACCTGCCCAAGAAGGAGGGATTCAGCTGGGAGACATAACAATGTATCGAAGATATGGGATAGATATATAGGATAGGAGGCAGATCAACCCAGAACAAGGTGGAAGATCAAGAGGTGCCGGTCGCCACTTCTATAGTGCATCGACGGCAGTATAGAACAGTTCGAGATGCAGTGATTCCCATCCACAAAATGATTCGTGAGTTGGAGAGGCTAGGGGTGGTCTGTAAAACCCACTCACCCTTTAACAGCCCCATATGGCCTGTGCATAAGTCAGATGGAGAATGGACACTGACTGTGGACTACCGGGCATTGAATGAAGTGACTCCACCGCTGAGTGCTGCCGTGCCGGACATGCTGGAACTCCAGTACGAGCTGGAGTCCAAGGCAGCAAGGTGGTATGCCACTATTGACATTGCCAATGCCTTTTTCTCCATTCCTCTGGCTGCAGAATGCAGGCCTCAGTTTGCTTTCACCTGGAGGGGTGTGCAGTACACTTGGAATCGACTGCCCCAGGGGTGGAAGCACAGTCCTACTATTTGTCATGGATTGATTCAAACTGTATTGGAAGAGGATGAGGCTCCAGAACATCTGCAGTACATCGATGACATCATTGTGTGGGGGAACACTGCAGTTGAAGTGTTTGAAAAAGGAGAGAAGATTATCCAGATTCTCCTGGAAGCTGGCTTTGCCATCAAGAAGAGCAAAGTCAAGGGACCTGCTAGAGAAATTCAGTTCCTGGGAATTAAGTGGGAAGATGGACGGCGTCAGATTCCCACTGATGTCATCAATAAGATCACAGTGATGTCTCCACCAACTAACAAGAAGGAGACACAAGCTTTCCTAGGTGTCATAGGTTTTTGGAGGATGCATATTCCAGAGTACAGCCAGATTGTGATCCCTCTCCACATGGTAACTCGCAAGAAAAACACTTTCCAGTGGGGCCCTGAGCAGCAACACGCCTTTACTCAGATCAAACAGGAGATTGCTCACGCGGTAGCCCTTGGCCCAGTCAGGACAGGACCGGACGTGAAGAACGTGCTCTATTCTGCAGCCAGGAGCCACGGTCTGTCCTGGAGCCTTTGGCAGAAGGTGCCTGGGGAGACTCGAGGCCGACCACTGGGATTTTGGAGTCGAAGTTACCGAGGGTCGGAAGCCAGCTATACTCCAACAGAAAAGGAAATTCTAGCAGCCTATGAAGGGGTTCGGGCTGCCTCAGAGGTTATAGGTATGGAAGCACAACTCCTCCTGGTACCCCGACTACCGGTGCTAGGGTGGATGTTTAGAGGAAAGGTTCCCTCCACCCACCATGCCACCAGTGCTACCTGGAGCAAGTGGATTGCCCTCATTGTACAACGCGCTCAAGTTGGGAAATTGAATCGCCCTGGAATTTTGGAAGTAATTACAAACTGGTCCGAAGGTGAAAGTTTCAGTGTTGCAGATGAAGAACAAGAACCTTTGACCTGGGCTGAGGAAGTTCTGCCATACCACCAGCTGCCGGCACAGGAAGCATGTTACGCGTTATTCACTGACGGTTCCTGCCATGTCATAGGGATGGGTCGGAGGTGGAAAGCAGCTGTATGGAGCCCCACACAACAGGTCGTAGGGGTCACTGAAGGAGAGGTTGGATCCAGTCAATTTGCTGAACTCAAAGCCATTCAACTGGCCCTAGATATTGCAAAGAGATAGAAGTGGCCCAGGCTCTATCTATACACTGATTCTTGGATGGTAGCCAATGCTCTGTGGGGATGGCTGAAGAAATGGAAAGAGGTGAACTGGCAGCGTAGAGGAAAACCAATTTGGGCTGCTGAAGAGTGGAAAGATATCGCTTCCCAGTTAGAAAACCTACCTGTGAAGATTCGCCATGTAGATGCCCATGTCCCCAAGAGTAGAGCTAATGAGGAGCAACAAAATAATCAGCAGGTAGATCAAGCTGCAAAGATAGGGGAGTTGAAGATATATCTTGACTGGGAGCACAAGGGACAGTTATTCCTAGCACGATGGGCCCATGATGCCTCAGGTCACCAAGGTAGAGATGCCACCTATAAGTGGGCACGAGACCAAGGGGTGGATTTAACCATGGACAGCATTTCTCAAGTTATCAGTGACTGTGAGATGTGCGCTGCCATTAAGCAAGCCAAGCGGATGAAGCCTCTCTGGTATGGAGGGCGGTGGTCTAAGTACAAGTATGGGGAGGCCTGGCAGATTGATTACATCACACTGCCTCAAACCCGCCAAGGCAAGCGTCATATGCTGACCATGGTAGAAGCCACCACGGGATGGTTGGAAACCTACCCTGTGTCTCATGCTACAGCCCGCAACACCATCCTGGGCCTTGAAAAGCAGGTCCTTTGGAGGTACGGCACTCCCTGGAGAATTGAGTCAGACAATGGGACTCATTTTAAAAATAATCTTATTAAAACCTGGGCTAGGGAACATGGTATTCAATGGGTATATCATATCCCCTACCATGCACCAGCCGCGGGTAAAGTGGAGAGGTACAATGGGCTGTTAAAAACCACCCTGAAGGCATTGGGTGGAGGGTCCTTAAAAAACTGGGAGCAGCATTTAGCAAAAGCCACCTGGTTAGTTAACACTCGAGGTTCCACCAACCGAGCGGGTCCTGCTCAGTCCCAGCACCTTAATATAGTAGATGGAGATAAAGTCCCAGTGGCCCATGTTAGAGGTTTGTTGGGAAAGACAGTATGGATCAACCCTGACTTGAGTACGGGCAAACCCATCCGTGGAGTTGTCTCTGCTCAAGGACCGGGTTGTACGTGGTGTATAATGCAGAAAGATGGAACAAGACGATGTGTACCTCAGGGAGATCTGAATATGGGGTAAGATTGATATGTGCTGAATGTTACTACCATTGTCTGCGTGTTAGATCAGTTAGACATGAAACAGAAGGAAATGAATAAGTGTCGAAGGTCGGAATAAGTGAGATGAAAGTTTTAATTGTGTGTCCACGATATGGGATAAGGAGTGGAATGTTCTGGGTTGACCTGCCTCCTATCCCATATATCCATCCCATATCTTGGATACATTGTTGTGCCTGGCAGCTGCCCCTCCCTTTCTGGTGGGGGCCTGCAGTTTTCTGCTTTCGCTTTTGCTGCAGCTGTCGGCTATTCTGCTTTGTCTTTTTGCTAGCTTGGCTGCCTTGCTTCGCTGCTGTTGCTTTCTGTTGCTTTCTTTCCCTTTCTCTTTTTTTTTTTTTCCCCTCTCTCTCTCTTTCTCTCTCTGTCTCTCTCCTGCCCCCTCTGCCGCTGCCTTTTCCGCTGCTTCTGTTTGGTTTTTTTTTCCTTCCTTCTTCCCCCCCCCCCCCCCTTCCGGTTTGAACCGGCTCCGGACCTGACCTGACCTGAGAAGTAGGAGAAGTCCCGGCCCTGCAAGAGATGCACCCTCCTCATCACAGTAACCCCCTTTTCCCACTTTTGGTGTTGGGGAGTGTTTTTTTTTTTTATTTTTTATTGTCAATAAACCAGTTTTTCCACTTTTCCTCCAAGGTATTTTTCCTTCCTGAACCCAGGGCTGGAGGGGAAGGGGTGGTGGAAGTTTTGGTTTAGGGGACTCCTTTTGGAGGTTCTTCCCTAATTTATTCCAAACCAGGACACTATCTCACTAAATAATATTCGCCACATTTCTGCAAGGCTGGCCCTCAGAAGTTTGGGTAAAACCCATACGTGGCACTCGAACCCGGAGACCTGACATTAGGGTGGCTAATTTGAGTCTTGCTCGTGTGCTCTCAGCCAGCTAGGCAATTTTTCCCTTGTTATCGTTTTTAAAATCGAGCTCGTGGTGTTTATTGTTCATTAAAAAAACACGTTTTTGGACTGAATGCCTGAGGGGGTCTTCAGTCCGAATCCCCGTTGCTGGTGAAATGGGGAGTCAGCTGCAATCACCAATCCTGGTACACCAAGTGGAAGTCCCGAAGGACCAAATCTGCACATTCAGAGATGCTGCGTGACCGCAGAGGATTGGGGAATATCAAGGGAGCTGGATTCCACAGAAATCTAAATTCAGTGAGTCAAATGGGAAACTAGCAAAGTGTAGTGGAGCAAGACATCTATTATCATTTTAATTACAAGTTAACAGTTCAAGAATTTAAGTTTTAGAAGAAATAGCTTAAAAAGCTTGTGAAATGGGTCTATAAAAATTTCCTGGACACTACTGCAGATGAAACATTCACAGCAGAGTTTTGGGACAAAGTGGAATTGAAAATGTATAATCTGGAGAAAAAGGAAAAATCTACTTTAAAATTACAACCTGTGAAAAACGAGTTCCACTCTTTTTTTAAAAAAATTATAAGTTTAAAAAAAAATTGAAAATAGACAAATTAGGAGACAGACTAAGCGAAGCCTCTCGGCCGAGGGGGCTTTGCACAAGGTCCGCCCGTAGCCTACCTCACCCTTTTAGGACTTGTATCTTTAAAGAGTGCTGTGTTGAATATTCAATAGATGTTAATCAAATCTTCTTCTTTTGATCAGTTTTAAGTATTCCCGATCATCTTATCTAATAGATTTATTTTGTGGGTGGCTCCACTCAGTCTGGTTACATCGGTGTAAATTTTCTTCTGAGGTTTTCTGATTCTTTTCATTTGGATAAGAAAACAGAAAGTTAACAGTTTTTTTATGAAGGGTCACAAGGTGACTCCCCCTTCCCATAACTTTTGGCTTGTTGGTTTAGATGTTACAAATGAGAGTTAAAAACACCCCAGTCTTAACCCTCTGGTATAATCAGAAAATACACATTCATTATCCTTCTGTCCTGGTTTAGAGCAAATTTGGGAGGAAACCTCCAAATGGGGTTCCTCTGGAGAGCAAAACCCAAACAGCCCCTCCCCCCAGCCAGTCTGGAGAAAAAGAATTTCCTCAGAGAAAAAAATATTTATTTAACAAACAAAATGCACACAAGCATGAAGAATGAAAAAAAAAATGAAACTATATAACCTCTCGTTGCTCCAAAGAGAGGTGGCAAAACTGAGGAAGTCCTTGCCAGGAGTCAGCTCAGCTCTCTCTCAGTCTCTTATCAGTCCCAGTCCATTCGGTGCTGGAAAATGCTGAGGTCCAGGCCCCGGTGGGCCACGGCTACCAGATCCCGGTCCTTCTCTGTGTTTTCAGTCCAGAGCAGATTTGAACAATCCCCAAGAAAAGGAAAAAAAAAAAAAAAAAAACAGTCCAGGAAGATTTTTTTGCCTCAGCTAGCTAAACTAACTAAAAGGAAAAAAACCCTCTCTCTTGCCGCTGTCTGGGTATCTGATGAACACACCGTCCCGAGCAAGAAAGAGGGAAAAAATGTGGAGGAGTGAACACTTTTCAAAACAAAACTGCGTGTGTTTCCTTTCCCTGCTCACCCTCAGAACCACTCTTAAAGGTACAGAACACAACATACAGCACACACAGAACAGACAATTGGAGATACAGAGGCATCACAGTCATCCCAGGACACCTTCTAAACTCTTATTAATAAAATATAATACAGAGTAATTTTACATATAGTAGTCATGTTAATATTTGCGAAAAGCCAACTATATAATATGCATTTATAACAAATTCCCCCTAGTTCTTTTATAATTCATTTGGCTTGAGCCATATTCCTTGGTTTCTGGACTCCATTATTTGATTATTTTTTTCACAGATTGATTTTGCTTTTTCAAAGGGGTCCTTTATATTGTTTTGTTTCTTTAACCCCATGATCTTTTGTGCCATTCCAGATGTAGTCAATTTTGAGTCTATAGGCATTGTTACCACTTGCATGCCTTGAACTACATTTGTGAACAGCCGAATGAAACAAGGGATTAGACAAGGCAGAAATATCAGTCCAGCAGTAGCACATAAGAGAAAAAATCCTAGTTTTTTCCACCATTCTATTCCCAGTAAGTTATCCCACCAGCTGCTTTTTAGCATTGATTCCCACTTTTGGACCGTTACATGAGCTATTTTTCTGATATCATTGACTATATCCAGACCAGCATCCCCGTTGTCGTCTATTTTCAAGCAACAATCTGATGTATTCAATTTTCCACACACACACCCTTCTTCTGCTAGTAAATAATCTAAAGCTAACCTATTTTGATATACTGCTGCTCTTGTTTGGCGTTGTTGACTTGATATAAAAACTTGTACTTCTACAACAGCCTGAAGTCTTACGATGTAGTTCAGCATATAAATTTGGGTCTGATATCCCCAACTCCCATCCTGTGCCCAGGTGGCTGCCCCATATGTTTCCAATATGCATTCAGGGGGCCATTCATCATTTCCCCATTTTTGGAATCATCCAATCCCATTCCTCTTATTTCTTTTCAAGTCCTCATAAACTGGTATCCCTAACTGATCTCCCTTTGGTCCCGGTAAAAGAAAGAATCCTGATTGTATGATTCCCAAAGTGCAACTCCCTTTCCACATAGAGGGGAGCCTTGGGTATGCTCTCTTTCCACATATCCAAAATAAACCATCTGGTGCTTTCCAATAATCATTTTCTGTGGGAATACACAAGTCTGAGAGTAAGACAGACTTAATTAGCATAACTAGTCTGGTGACTAGAATGCCGTGGCAAGGACAAACAGAACTTTGAGCTTATGAGAAGATGGGATTAAAACCTGCTTAAGAGAAAAGATTCAATCAACCCCCTACGATAAAGATGTTATAAAATGCATAAGTTGCTTGTATGATCTTCTAACCTAATTATTCTACTAGAAATTATTAACCTCACTGAAATGGTATATAAGACTTGGAAAACCTCAGTAAAATCGAATTCTGATCATGAATCAGTCTTCCCATCTCTCCATCAATCGCCGATAATTTTCCTGTTGATTTGTATTCTCTCAAAATTTGGATATTTCTGGGATCCCAAAATAAGGATTTTTTTTCTGTATCATTACATCGAAAAAGTCCGACTTCATTATTATATTTACAAATTCACTTTTTTATTTTCTTTTGAGTCCAATACCAAGTTGGTTTCTCTGGGATCCACCAGGTAAAAGTTCCACTGCTTACCTTATATCTTTTACAGGGAGTGTTTCCCACTTCATTAAGAAAGCTTTTTCCAGTGTCCCAGAGACATTCTTCCCCTATCACTGTTGAGCTTAAAATCCACCCTTCTGGTAGGTTTTCCCCTTTTATATTTGTTTGGTTCCACTTAAGGAGCTCAACCGGGCCTAAGCTACTGCCTTTCCATGACCATTCCTATGACATCAAAGCCCCTCCACAGACCCAACAGCTGGTTATGTAAAGATCTTTACTTATTCTTTCCCCCAATTCCACAAACAGATTTTTTTCCCAGTCTCAAGATATCTATTTCTTTTTCTAATTGCTGGTCCAGTTTTGTATACAAATCTTGGAGTGAAATCTGTACTGGGTTTGATTTCTGTGCTAGCTTTGTCTTTTTGCTTACCAGTTGCTCTTTTACTAAATCTTGGACTTTACTCCCAACAGCATATGTGAAACAAATCCATCTTTCCCCTTTTGGACACTTCCCAACCTGTCACCACTGGTCCCCAGGTTTTCCGCAATCCAGTATTTTTTCCCATTATGAATACAATTATCTAATTTGGATGGGTTATAACAGTGACTGCTGATGTGGGTATGTGCAATAAGAAAGGAACCTCGATTTCTTTGCATATACAACTTTCAATAGCATCTGTGGCATGACTTTGCTGATATCCCATAAGGGAAAAGACAAAGAATGAGTGACAGAAAAAGAAATAACAGAGGTCTGGTACGGCTTAGACCTCCACCTTGCATGCCTATGGGGTTGCAACCCACAGCAGGTGTATATGATCTTCTTGGTGGCAAGTACAGTGGCCAACCCAGTCTTGCCCTCTATTTCCTTGTCACTTCCTTTTTGTTAATTTCCAGGCAAATTGTATTTGACACTTCTTAATTGTAGTTTCCCACTGTTCCTCAGGTATTTTCCCACTCAACAGGCACTAGTAATTCCCATCCACAAAGCAAAGTTACTATTTCAGCTGTTCCTAGTTTTACCGGGATGAGGAATAGATTTGTCACAAAGCACTTCATACAATGAGAGCGTCACTTTTGTGAACTACAATACCAATTTTCTGCAATTTAACATTTACATTTAACCCAGCTAACATGACCAATATCAGGATGAATCAAACAGGGTATATAGTGTAATTTTGACGGGGGTGGGTAACTCCTCCTGTGCATAAGTCACAAGCTAGGGTGAGAATATGAGAATCTGCTGACCAAAACAGTCCTGATCCTCTTGTTTGAAGTGGAAGTATTCCTCCCCAGGGGGGATAATGGAGGTGTTTTGGAATTCTTCCAGGCTGAACTCGAAAACACTGATATAAGCTTGGCCTTATTTCCCAGTTAGGTGTGATTCTTTGTATATTTCTTGGGTCATTTAGGTTCTCCCCAGTTCATTACCACCCAGTCCTTGTTTAAGAGTCAGTTTGGTATCACCCAGTTTAGATGTTACAGTCCATTCCTTTGTTTCTTCCACGGGTCCTTTGATCCTGTTGGCATGGATCCACCCTCGTTCCCTGGTCCAGATCGCAGCTTTGGTCATCAGCAATATCTGAAGTGGACCTTCCCATTGGGGAGTTAAGGATTGTTCTTTCCAAGTTTTAACTAGTACCCACTCCCCTGGATGGATATTATGGATTTTAAAGTCTAAAGGTGCAGTTTGAGGGATTATCCCTTTCAGCCACAGGTTTTCAAGGGTTTTTCCAATTGTGTTAACATATTTCTTAACATTCATCTCCCCTACATCATAAGTGGCTGTTTCATGTTGAGTGGTCAGAAAGGGTAATCCAAACATCAACTCATAAGGTGACACTCCCAAGTCTGACCTGGGTTGTGTGCGAACCCTCAATAAAGCCTAAGGTAGGCATTTTACCCACAACATTTGGATTTCAATTACTAATTTTGTTAAAGTTCTCTTTAAAGTCTGATTCATCCTCTCTGCCCTACCTGAACTCTGTGGATGCCATGGAGTGTTGAAACAAACCCCTGCAGCCCCCCGGGGCTAGCTCAGTTTCTTGGGAGGCTTTGGGGGAATATTTCAGGGACAAGACAGAAGATCCAAAAGAGGCTCTTACCCCCAGGGTTGATCCAAGACATTTATTCCAGGAGGGAAGTGAGGGCAAGAGTCCAGAGGGCAAGAGGAAGAACAAGGAAGAACAGGGCCTTATCTAGACTCCTGCTCAGGGAGGTTGGCTGGACCTCAGCCAATTGGGTCAAGAAAGGAAGGAAGGAAGGGTCAAACTACATGGTTACAGGCTCCAGGGGTCCTGGGGAAAAACCATTCCCCAGAGAAATAGAACAGGGTGTGTAATTCCCACTTTATTCCCAAGGCTTGAACTATTTGCTGTAAGACTTTTGATATGAAATGTGTTCCTCTGTCCGAGTCTATCCTATTAACCATTCCATACCTGGGAATAATTTGTTCCAAAAGGATTTTACATACCACATTGGCTGTGGCTTTAACAGTGAGAATAGCCTCCACCCAAAGAGTTGGGTGGTCTGTTATCATTAATAAAAACTTCCATCTTTGCATTTGTGGAAGTTCAGTAAAATCCACTTGGATACTTTGAAATGGTCGGAGAGCTCTCTCTCGACCTCCTAATGTCGTTTTTCTCATTACCTTTTTATTTACCTTCTGACAAATTATACATCTTTCAGTGTTGGGGAAAATGAATCAGGGAAAACTTATAAATGTGATTGCTTAGCAAAAGATTCTGAAAATATGAAACCTATAATCGGGATAGAAATGAAAGCTTACTTTGAGTTGTAGGATACTAAGTCTTAGTTACTATATAACCTGAAAACAATGATCTAGCTAGCTGAAGGAGAATCCCTTCTGATTCAGCAGAACGCTTTCTGCTGACTAAGGGATCCAAAGGTCAATGTAGCAAAACAGAAGTCTAAAGAGTAGTTTTTAGAGTTTAAAATATAACACAGTATGGTGATATAGTAGTTCTTATAGGCTGTATGTAGATTCTATGGGATTTTGTGTCTTGTGTTCGTTGGTCACTGAAAATTAGAATATTCATCTCAAAGGGAGATATAATGTATTGTAACAAAGACCTCGCTCTCTTACCTCTTCCTCATCTCCTTCCCGCTGCTCTTAGCTCGCTCTTACCCTTCCTCTTCCCCCCTGCCACTTTGCTCTCTCGCTCCCTTCTCACTTAGCCCACACCCTCCTGTTCTTTCTCCCTCTCTCTTTGGGACTTCCCTTCAGCCGAGGCTAGTGGCTGAAGGCAAGGCCTTTTTACCCACGACCCTTGCAATAAACCCACATGTTCTAGAATATATAGGTTGGCAGGAGTCCGCGGACTCGCCTACATTTCAGTTACTTGTTTTGCCAATCCAAAAATCCCAGTACACCCATAATTCCTTAGAAAGGAATCACACAAAGCTTGAGTACCCCAATGGGTTTTTTGATGCATGTTTTCTAATATTTTCTGAGTGGCTTATTAAGTAACTGTCTCCCATCAGGAAGTTTCCATCTCCCTGATTCATCTGACTTTCCCCCTATCTTACTTAATTATTCTTCTTCTGCTTCACTGAATTTTTGAGTTTCCAATTCCTCCTCATTTGAAGTCAGAATTAACATAACCTGTTGTGTCCGATTCTCTGCTGCATCCTTAGCTTCTTGGTCTGCCAGATTATTTCCCCTTATTTCAGAGGTCATTCCCTTTTGATGTCCTTTGACATATACTACAGCTATTTCCTCAGGCAATTTTAATGCCTCTAAGACCTCCAAAATAAGACCCTCATGTATCAACCCCTTTCCTTTTGAATTGAGTAACCCCCTTTCTTCCCAAATTTTTCCAAAAGTGTGTACCACCCCAAAGGCATTTTTTGAATCAGTATATATAGTTCCTTTCTTATGTGTCAAATATTCTAGTGCTCTTTTTAGAGCATATAATTCACAAGCTTGAGCTGATCAATTCGAAGGTAACTTTCCTTTTTCAATGGTTTGCATATTTTTACCATCAACCAAAGCATACCCTGACATTCTTTTCCCTTGTATACACCTGGAAGAACCATCCACATATATTGTTTCCCCTTCTAAAATATACATAGTTTACTTGAAGCTACATGAGAACAAAATGCAAACAGTGAAAAGCAGGCAAATTTGAGGCAACACTAAACCCCTGATGCTGGGGTGGGACCTTACTTAGAAGAGTATAAGGATTGGGTACCATTGGATAATGGATCTGAGTTCTTTTGTTAACCTCCCGTAAGTCTTGTACTAATCTGTAATTCCCATCAGGCTTTACTGGCAGAATAGGGGTATTATGAGGAGACATACAGGGTTCTAATGTCCCATCCTTTATTAGTCCTTCTATTACTGGCTTCAAACCTTCTCGCCCTTCTAAGGATATAGGGTACTCACACGTATAGGACACTCTTCTCTTTCAGTTGTGACCCTTATGGGGTCTATGTTTAATCCTCCCCTTTTTCCTTCTCCAGCCCAAACTTCTTTGTTAATTTCATCCTCATCCTTTTGGTCAAGTTTTAAAATTTTAGCTGTCATTTTCCCTTGTGGTATGACCCCTATTCCCAGTTCTACTTGTAAGTCTCTCCCTAATAAGTTACTACCTGCCCCAAGGACCAATAAGACATCTCTCATCCAAATTCTAATTTCACCTTGTATCACCACATCTTTAATAACAGGAACTGCAAAACTTTCTCCTTTTGCCCCTGACACCTTTACAGTGTCTTTACTTACATTATAACCTGTTGGAATATTTAATAAGCATGTCATCTCAGCACCTGTATCTACGACAAATTCCAGTTCCTCCTCCTGGGGACCCACTTTTGAAGTTATCACAGGCTCTTGATGGAATTTGTCCCCTAAAACATAGATCCTATGACTTCCCTTTTCTTCTTCTTGGTTTATCTCTCTGAAAATTTTCAAATCTTTTTTCCAGTGGGGACACTCATGTTTGTAATGTCCCTCCTCCCTGCAAAAGAAACAGACATTCTTAGGGTGCTCCTGGGATTTTGTTAGTACTGGGGAATCTGATTTTCTTCTTTTCCCTGTCTCTAAGACTGGAATATCTAGGAGTGGTACCCAGGGGCTTTGGGGTTTTTTGGAAATTACTTTCTTGCATCATGGCTACCATGGTCTTTGCTTCTGTTTTGGCTTTTTCTTCATCTCTTTTAACATAAACTTTTTGGGCATCCCTTAATAAATCATTTAGTGATTTCTCGTGCCAGTCTTCCATTTTTTCAAACTTTTTTCTAATATCTGTCCAGGCATGAGTAACAAAATTAACTCTTAATAAAGCCTGTCCAGCAGGTGTCTCAGGATCTATTCCAGAATATTGTTTCATATTTCCCATGAATCTTTCTAGCCATTCTGTTGGTGTTTCTTCTTTTCCCTGCTATCCTTCAAAGGCTTTCCTGGCATTCTGCCCTCGTGGTACAGCCTCTTTTATTCCTTTGATAATCAAATTAAAATAATCTGCAGCAGAGTTTCTAAGAGATGGAAGACATAATTTATATTTGGAATGAGGTGTGAGCAATTCCAGACTGGGCCCCTTGGCCTGTGGGCTCCTTGAGTCTGCAGGACCTGTGGGCCTTTGTGGCACAGTGGAAATTCAGGTTGTGGCGCAGCAAAAAATTCACCTCTCTCTCTTAAGGTATTCCGGGTTCTAACGGGTGCTCACATGTAGATCTATAGCACTTATACAGTGGCCTCCTTAAGGTGTCAAATGTGTACATTCTTTGGGTGCCTTGTAATGTCAATAAAGTTGTAAGGAAATAAATATGGATGCACAAACAATAAATGTCAGTACGACATTGATCACTGCATCAGTGTGTATGTGTCGTAGCTGAGTCCGACCTCTCAAAAGGGACCCCCAACTTTAATAATCATTCATAGATCGCCATCCTGCTTCATCATTATGATTCCAATTTGGAGATTCTATCAGCAGTTTTTGGTCTCTGGGTTCTCCCTGCAGGTTTTCCCTTTCCCAAATCCTTATTCCAGCAGCTCTAATCATCTGCCTTTCTTCCTGAGAAAAAATAATCTTCATAATTGATTGTAGCTCTCTCAAGTGAAAATATATGGCCCTGTGGTAAATGTAATGGATAAATTTGTGTATTAAAGATTTGGTCTATTAAAAGCTACTCCAGGGCATCTCCAAGATTCCAAGACCTGTGGTGCAAGCTGTGAAACCACAACATTTGCAACAGAAATGACATAGCCGGACTGGAGATGACCCATTCATCAGGGATGGGCCTCCACTTCACAGCTGCTCGACATCTGATATCAATCTTGATAGGGGATCCGGAGGATGATCAAATCAGCACCCCAAAGGAGAAATCTGGGAAGACTATCAACGTCTTTTCATACGTACGGGAACCCCTTTCAAGACCTCGCTTGGAAATAAAGAGATACATGAATATTTGGACTTTCAATGGACTTAGCCTCAGGGTGAATAAACTGTACAAAAATTGTATGCTGAGACCCAGTGTGTGCGGTCGAGGTTGGATGGTACCGTTGTTACTGTCACTCTGCTCACCCAGCATTCGATTGATGTTGTCTGATTTTATTGTGGCTTTTTAATTGGATTTTGGAAATTTGCTAAATAAATTCTGTTATTTTGAATTGGCTTCTTATCATTAATAACAGATTTGGTGCCGTGACTCGGATACAATATTGGCGCTGCAGAAAACCCTTTGCTCGGGAGGCGCCCCACCAATTTTCGGCAGTCCGGCAAAGTGGGAAACCCCGTAGCACCTATTGTATCATGAACAAATTGAGGTTAAGTGCCACAATAAAAGAGGGGTTTTGGATCCAAGGAACTCAGGAAAGACCTAGGAGGGGTCTTTTGGAGCTGCAGCTATTGTTTTCACTCGTAAAATTTCTCCGTGCATGAAGATTTCACGCAAGAAAATAGCTGTAAGAATTGCTGGTTGAGTGAGGGTGATTGGGTGAGTGTGTGAGATGTGACCTGGTCACGGAACAACTACAGACCTGGAACCTGCATTTCCAAACTCCTGTGAGGGACTTGGTGGGCTGACAGGGAAGCGAGTCGGGGAAAACTCATTTCGCTCATCAAACCCAGACTCGGGAGAGTCTGGGGAACCGATCACAAGGAAGCTAAAAGCAAAGGAGACGTTCCTCTGAGTTCAGGAATCTGGTAAGCCTTTTAGCTACAGGCTGGTGAGAAGCCCAGGATGCAAACCGAAGTTTTTATCACTGGACGAACAGACCCACAGCTCAACTCGCTGGACGGGTAAGTAATCCAAAAAGTGGAATCCGGTTTGTGACAAAACAGTTTGGGAAAGGATCCCAGCTCTTAGCGGAAGCAAAGAAAGAATTCAGCACGAGATCCACCACCAAAAAAGGTAAGAAAGTTTTTTAATACAATGGGGCAAAGGAAAAGCAAACACCCAAAAGAGCCTTGTGTGTAAGGTAAAACTTTTACCCCAAACCCATACAAACCCAGGCTCTCCCCCCTCCGAAACCCTCGCTCCAAACCTTGCAGGCAAACCCCCTCTCCTTCCCTCCGGCTTCAGTGTCTCCTCCCTGGCAGGAGTGCAGTCTCTGCTCATGCTCACCCCCCCCCTCCCCCAGCCCCAGGGAGTCCTGTCCGGTAACTAACCCTCTCCGGCAGGCTCGCTGCCGCTGACACCACAGACAAGCCCCCCCCAGAGCAGGGGGGGCGTCCCTTCCCGGTCCCGGCCCTCGTGTCAGTCCCGGGTGGGGAGGTTGAAAATTGAACCAATTTCAATTAAAATTTTCCCTGTGGTAGCCAATCCCTATACCATTCTAAATAAGGTCCCTTCGGAGGATGTGTAATAACGTGAAATAGATCTAAAAGATGCCTTTTGGACTTCCCCTCTGGCCAAAAATAAAAAAAAAAAAAAAACAAACAAAAAAAAAAAAAAAAAAAAAAAAAAAAAAAAACGGGATTATTTTGCCTTTCAATGGGAGGATCCTGAAACAACTTATGTAGACATCTCTGCCTCAGGGATTTGTGGACTCTCCTAGCCTTTTTGGTCAGGCCCTTAAACATTATTAAGTCAATTCGTGCCAGCAGAAAGAATTAAATTATTACAATATATTGATGATTTGTTAATAGCTGGCCCAAGGGAGGAGCAAGTGAGAAAATGTACAATCTCGTTGAATTTTCTGAAATTTAAAAGTTTCAAAATCAAAGCTACAATTTGCTGAATCGAAGGTAAAGTACCTAAGACACTGGATATCAAAAGGTAAAAACAAATTAGATCCTGAAAGGGTGGCTGGAATTATAGCTCTGCCCCCCCCTCCCCCCCCCCCCCCCCCCCCCCGCCCATGGACAAAGAGGGAAATAAGGCAATTGTTTGGACTATTAGGATACTGCAGACAATGGATTGAAGAATATAGTAAAAAAGTAAAGTTTCTTTATGAGAGACTAAATACAAATAGAGTGAAATGGACTGAACAAGATGGATTAAGATCTAAGAGGTTAAAGGCGGCACTAATAACTGCTCCTGTGTTGAATTTGTCAGATGTAAAAAGGCAGTTTGAGTTGTTTGTGGATGTCAGTAATCACACTGCTCATGGTGTTTTAACTCAGGATTGAGCAGGAAAAAAAAAAAAAAAAAAAAAAAAAAAGAAACCTGTAAGGTATGTCTCTAAGCTTTTAGATCCAGTAAGCAGGGGATGGCCCACTTGCTTGCAGGCCATTGTGGCAGTAACTCTGCTGGTGGAAGAAGCCAAAAAGGTAACATTTGGGGCTCCCCTAGTAGTATACTCACCACACAATGTGAGGAGCATTCTGCAACAAAAGGGAGATAAATGGCTCACAGATGCCAGGCTCCTGAAGTATGAGGCTATTTTGGTACATTTACATGGTTTAGAACTTAAGACAACAGATGCTCAGAACCCAGCCCAGTTTCTGTTTGGAGAGGCACTGGGGGAAACCACTCATGACTGCACAGAAATGGTGGAACTGCAAACCAAGGTAAGACCAGACCTGAGAGAGGAATAAATGGAATAGGGAGAAAAATGGTTTGTAGATGGATCAGCAAGGGTAATAGAAGGAAAAAGAAAATCAGGATATGCCATAGTGGATGGCAAATCCGGGAAAATAGTGAAGTCAGGGCCTCTGAATGCAAATTGTCTTCCCAAGCCTACGAATTATATGCAGTGCTAAGGGCACTCAAAAGATTAAAAGGAAGAAGAGGCACTGTCTTCACTGATTCAAAATATGCTTAAGGAGTTGCACACACTTTTGGTAAAATATGGGAAGAAAGAGGTTTAATTAACACTCGAGGACGAGGGCTAATTCATGGGGAAATAATAAAGCAAATCCTGGAGGCAATCAGAGATCCCAAAGAAATCTCCATTGTCCATGTCAAAGGACACCAGGTGGGTATGCAATTCCAGACCAAAAGAAATAATTTGGCAGACAAGGACCATTGCTCACAGTATCTCCAAGGTTCAGGAAGGGGAGACCCTGGAATATCCCCCTTACCATTCTCTGAAGGAAATTGAGAAATATGAAAAAATAGGGAGTAAGCTAGAGGAAGGAAGGTGGAAATTACCTGATGGAAGGGAACTGGTATCAAAAGAATATACCAGGAAAATTCTGAAAAGATTGCATCAGCAAACACATTGGGGAGCACAGGCTCTAGCAGAACATTTTTTGAGATAAATTAAAATGTCTTGGGTAAAATGCCTTCCTCTACTAGCTCTCTTGAACATAAGAACTATGCCTCATTCAGAAACAAGACTGTCACCATTTGAAAAGCTTTATGGAATGCCTTAGAGACATGGAATGCTGGTTGGGCATCCTCAAAGGGAGGATACCCAGATTCAGCCATATCTAATTGCCATAAACAGAAATTTACAGGACCTACAGAGAAAGGGGCTCATTCCTCAAAGTGCCCCTTTGGGGTTTGCTATTCACAAAATAAATCCCGGTGATGAAGTTCTGAGAAAAACCTGGAGGGAAGTCCCTCTGGCACCTCACTGGGAAGGTCCTTTCACTGTCCTTACTACAGATACAGCAATCAGGACTGCAGAAAACGGTGGACGCACGCTTCAAGAGTAAAGAAGGTTGACTCTCAAGGAACTGCCCCAAAGTGGAGAGTGTCTTCGTCTCCTGGAGACTTGAAAATCAGATTAGAGCGTCACCACAAATGAACAGAGGAGATCAGATAAGTTGTATAAAACCAAACTGTGATTGTTTTCCCTTTGTTTACTTTAAGTGTGTATACTGTAAACAGATTTGGGTTGCTCATTGTAAAGTGGGGTGTAGACCAAGTGGGCTGCCTACTAATGGTTTAGAAGAAGAGCAAAAAGAGACTAGCCATTTTTTCAGTAATTGCCACTGCCTTGGGTCTACTGGAGTTAGATTCTCCAGAGTGGTATCTAATACATATAAAAAGGGAATAAAAGGACAATTGGATACAGAGGCTGAAGTGCTCGATGTTGAGTGCTGAAGGAGAGTCAAAGTACCTTGCTACTCAGATACAGTCAGGTTGTCTCGGTGGATTGTCTTTAAAAGGAGATGTGCGGCTCGGAACAACAGGACCCCAAAAACATATGCCTGCTGCCAAGAAGATGGGTTACCACGCCACGGACTGGTACCCCATGGGCGAAGGGAAAGGCAGAGGAGTGTTGTACTGGGAAGTCCTCGTAGTCCTGAGCCTAGTCCTTAGTGAACCGGGGGAATTCCACCCCGAGAACCCGCAGAGGCTGACCCTCATGAAAGAGTGAACCATGCCTAGAGGTTACACAAAACGGACAAACAAAAAACCTGAAGTATCAACCACATTATGATTGTCCAGGGGATAGAAAAAAGGGATATTGTTTCTTTAATGGTACTCAATATAAAATTTGTGAATCGGAAAAAGGGGTGGTATGCCATGACCCAAAGGCAATTACTAAAAACAGGCAGTCAAAAGCACACAGAATTCACCAACGAGAAATGGGAAAGATACCAAGTATACCTATGTGTGACCAATGTAACTGGACTGTGTAGAAAGGGGGAAAAGAAAATCTATTTTTTGGGGGATACTATCAAATTAATAGACTATCCTATAACAGAAACAAATTAGAAATATGTACTATGGATGGAAATATGTATTAGGTAGAAAAGAAGGTAAAACATGAGGTAAAAACACTTTCAGTAAACGAACCCATACTATTGGATCTCCTCAATCAGGATGATGGTAGGACATGTTTATAATTTGATGAGACCTTCTGTTTTTCAAAAATGAGGAAGGGCTCGAGCCTGAAAGTAGGGTGCAAATGTTAACTCAAGAATTAGGGAGACAGGAATCATAGGGAAAAAGAAAAATAATTGAACAAAAGAGATTAAAACATTAAGTGAACATTATGAGCAGTTGGAAAAACAATATAAAGATTGGGGATTACCTGCTCCAAATCAGAACCTATTTATAGATCTGATGCAAGAAATTGCCACTGAATTAGGTCTATCTAACTGTTGGATTTGCAGAGGATTAAAATCAGCACAAAAATGGCCATGGAAAGGTGAGGGTTTGACTCTAGAGCAACTCCTAAAATGGTGGGTGGAGGGAAGCTTTCCTCTAAACATCCACCCTAGCACCGGTAGTCGGGGTACCAGGAGGAGTTGTGCTTCCATACCTATAACCTCTTAGGTGGCCCGAACCCCTTCATAGGCTGCTAGAATTTCCTTTTCTGTTGGAGTATAGCTGGCTTCAGACCCTCGGTAACTTCGACTCCAAAATCACAGTGGTCAGCCTCGAGTCTCCCCAGGCACCTTCTGCCAAAGGCTCCAGGACAGACCGTGGCTCCCGGCTGCAGAATAGAGCACGTTCTTCACGTCCGGTCCTGTCCTGACTGGGCCAAGGGCTACCGCGTGAGCAATCTCCTGTTTGATCTGAGTAAAGGCGTGTTGCTGCTCAGGGCCCCACTGGAAAGTGTTTTTCTTGCGAGTTACCATGTGGAGAGGGATCACAATCTGGCTGTACTCTGGAATATGCATCCTCCAAAAACCTATGGCACCTAGGAAAGCTTGTGTCTCCTTCTTGTTAGTTGGTGGAGACATCACTGTGATCTTATTGATGACATCAGTGGGAATCTGACGCCGTCCATCTTCCCACTTAATTCCCAGGAACTGAATTTCTCTAGCAGGTCCCTTGACTTTGCTCTTCTTGATGGCAAAGCCAGCTTCCAGGAGAATCTGGATAATCTTCCCTCCTTTTTCAAACACTTCAACTGCAATGTTCCCCCACACAATGATGTCATCGATGTACTGCAGATGTTCTGGAGCCTCATCCTCTTCCAATACAGTTTGAATCAATCCATGACAAATAGTAGGACTGTGCTTCCACCCCTGGGGCAGTCGATTCCAAGTGTACTGCACACCCCTCCAGGTGAAAGCAAACTGAGGCCTGCATTCTGCAGCCAGAGGAATGGAGAAAAAGGCATTGGCAATGTCAATAGTGGCATACCACCTTGCTGCCTTGGACTCCAGCTCGTACTGGAGTTCCAGCATGTCCGGCACGGCAGCACTCAGCGGTGGAGTCACTTCATTCAGTGCCCTGTAGTCCACAGTCAATCTCCATTCTCCGTCCGACTTGCGCACAGGCCATATGGGGCTGTTAAAGGGTGAGTGGGTTTTACAGACCACCCCTAGCCTCTCCAACTCACGAATCATTTTGTGGATGGGAATCACTGCATCTCGAACTGTTCTATACTGCCGTCGATGCACTATAGAAGTGGCGATTGGCACCTGCTGATCTTCCACCTTCAACAATCCTACAGCAGATGGGTCATCTGACAGTCCAGACAGGGTGTTCAGTTGCTTAACACCCTCTGTTTCTACGGATGCTATTCCAAATGCCCATCTGAATCCCTTTGGGTCTTTGAAATACCCATTCCGAAGGAAGTCTATGCCCAGAATACACGGGGCCTCTGGGCCGGTCACAGTCAGGTGTCTCTGCCAGTCCTTTCCAGTCAGGCTCACCTCAGCCTCCAACAAAGTCAACTCTTGTACTCCCCCTGTCACCCTGGCAATGGAAATTGGTTCTGCCCCCACATGTTCCGATGGCACCAAAGTACATTGTGATCCAGTGTCAACCAAAGCCTCATGTCTCTGTGGCGCCGATGTGCCAGGCCATCGAATCCACACAGTCCCAAACACACGATTCTCCCCAACCTCTACCTGGCTAGAGGCAGGGCCCCTCTAAGCCTGATTATCTTTCTTTCCTTGGACATATGTCCTAGAGGTTCCCTCCAGGGGATCAGACATATCATCATCATCCTGGCTGCAGACAACTGGTGCTGCTCTCTGTTTAGTAGGACTTCCTCTTTGAATCCTACCTTCTTTCAATTTACGCACCCGTTGTGCCAGAGCAGCAGCAGGTTTTCCATCCCACCTCCTCATGTCCTCCCCAGCTTCACGCAAGAAGACCCACAACTCGGTTCGCGGAGTGCGCCTTCTCTCCCCAACAGAGGTACGCCCGCGTTGAACACCAGGGTCTCTAATTTGAACGGCCGAAATTTGGAGGAAGTCCTCCCTAATCTCTTCCCTGAGTTTTTTGTGATTTTCCTCTAATTTATCTTCCAATTTCGGCAGTCGTGTTTCCACAGCTGCAATCCTGGCGTGAGTTGGGCCATGTACTGCATCAGCATATGCTCGAAGCTTCCTTGCCATATTGAGCATGATTTCATATGTCTCCTCCCGCTTCATCATTGCTAGAGCAGAAGCCTATTCGGATGGTCCAAGTCGTACAAGTTTTCGCCACATCACGGGTGTACATGGTACCAAGTCTGGGTTTTTAGTGTTTAGGTCATCCGAGAAGATGATCTCTGCCACTGCCATTTCTCTCAAGCTTTGGATCCCTTGTTCTATGGTCTTCCACTGGGTCTGCTGCATGTAGAGATTGTCTGCACACAGGTATCTTTGTGCCACACTTCCCAGGACTCGTTCCCAGTGTCTGCAAGGGGTAGCCACCCTCATCATTCCTTGGTCAATAACTGGATCATGTGTCAGGGAGCCCAAATGCCTTGCTTCAGTGCCATCCAGAATTGTAGCTTCTCCTGCAGCATCCCAGAGACGGACTAACCAACTAATTATAGACTCATCTGGTTGTCGAGTGTAATCCTTTCTCAAGCCTCGAAGGTCCTTCAGGGAGAAAGAATCAATAGTGGGTCCTGATCTTGTGCCAGCTGGTTGGACATTTGATCTTAGGCCAGTTGGTCCGGCTTCCAATCGGGTGTCAGTAGGTTCAGCTTCTGATTTTATATCAGTTGGTCCAGCTTCTGATTGGGTGTCCTCGGGAGGCCTTGAGGGCCCTTCACCTTCATCATCATCATCCTCAACTGGTCCATCAGTCTTTCGTGCTCTCTTTGCCCCAGCAACTACCAGTGTCTTAGACTTCCCTGTCTGGTTTATCTGTTGGCCTGGAGCCCAGGATATTAGCTGCAGCCTGAGTGACTAGCTTATCTCCCTGTTCCCTTTCTTCTATCTGCTGTCCTTCAGTATCTGGCAGAGTACGATAAACATATGCCAGGGCCCAGCTCACTGCAATAATCCTTTTCTCCTTAGTATTACCACGGCACTTCTCTTTCAAATACTTTGCCACCTCATCTGGGTTCTGAATTTGTTCAGATGGGAAGTCCCAGACTATAGGATCAGAAAATTCCTTTAAAATTTGGCCCATATCTTCCCATTTCCCACTCCACTCAAGATTCCTCTTTGTGGGCTTTACCCCTAAATCAGGAGTCTCATTAGCCCTTTTAGAAATCTGAGCTTTCATTTTATATAAACTGCAGACAGTATAGAGAAAACTTACTAGATTAAATGCCAGAAAGATGGTCTCTTTAACACTCAGGGGAAACTGAACGTTTTCTAATAGAGATGTAAAAAATTCAAAGGAGAAGAGGGAAGACAGAGGCTGGAAAAACTCTCCCCCTGATTCTCCCCTAACAAACTGAATGCACCACCATAACGACGAACTATACACTCCTGGAACAGATTTAAGCATCTTAACAGCCCTCCTATAAAGCATCACAAGCGAGCCCAGCCCAATGAATATTCTGGTTAGTGCTCCACTGCCCCAAAAACTATGTATTAGTAGCAATACCAGAGCTTTTTCTAAGTAAGGGAATAACCCTAGGTACCACAAAGGTATTCAGACCTCAAAAACCCCTGGGGACCAGAAATATTGGCAGGCTTTCACCCCGAATGACATTATGAATCCAGAAAAAAACATCCCAATACACCCACAAAACAACTAGAACCACCAATATTATTATTAAGGTTTTTCCACTTTTTCTGGCACTTTCCTGGCCAATGCACCAAGAAATGTCCTGGTTTGGAATAAATTAGGGAAGAACCTCCAAAAGGAGTCCCCTAAACCAAAACCTCCACCACCCCTTCCCCCCCCAGCCCTGGGTTCGGGAAGGAAAAATACCTTGGAGGAAAAGTGGAAAAACCGGTTTATTGACAAAAAAAAAAAACACCGAATAGTGGGAAAAGGGGGTTACTGTGATGAGGAGGGTGCAACGCGTCTGTTGCAAGCCCGGGACTTCTCCAACTTCTCAGGTCAGGTCAGGTCCGGAGCCGGTTCAAACCTTGGGGGGGGGGGGGGGGGGGGGGGGAAAGAGGTAGGGGGAAAAAAACCCAAACAGAAGCAGAAAAAAAACCACCAAAAAATGGCGGCAGGGGCAGCTGGAGAGCAAAGCAAAGCAAAGGCAAAGGCAGCCAAGCTCGCAAAGAAAAGCCGAAGCAGGAAAGAAGCCGACAGCCGTGGCGAAAGTGAAAGCAAAAAAAAAAAACAAAACTACCGGCACCCGCCCAAGAGGGAGGGGCAGCTGCCAGACATGACAGTGTATCCAAGATATGGGATGGATATATGGGATAGGAGGCAAGTCAACCCAGGACACTGTTCTTGATTTGAAGGATTGTTTCTTTAATATTAGCCTACATCCTGATGATGCACAGCATTTTGCCTTCTCTATTACATCTAATAATCAACAAGCTCCATCAGAAAGATATCATTGGAAAGTTTTGCCACAAGGAATGTGTAACTCACCAAGTATCTGCCAATGGTACGTTGCAAAAATACTTTCTCCAGTTCGGACACAACATCCAGATTCCCTTATACTGCACTACATGGATGATGTTTTAATAGCAGCTGAGGAAGAAACATCCATGAAAGAAACAACAGACCATGTAATCTCAGCAGTGCAGGAAGCAGGGTTCACTATAGCAGCAGAAAAAAATACAATGGCTTCCACCTTGGAAGTATTTAGGGTATAGAATTACAGAACAAACCATAACCCCACAAAAGCTTCAGCTAAGAAATAATCCCAGAACACTTAATGAGATGCAACAGTTCATAGGAACCATTACCTGGATCAGACCCCTATTAGGAATCCCAAATCAAGACCTCAACCCTTTATTTGACTTATTAAAAGGAGACAGAACATTAAACTCTCCACAAGAACTCACCAAAGAAGCCCAAAATGCTTTAGATAAAGTGCATCAAGCCATCCAGACACGTCAAGTGCATCGGTATAACCTTAACCTGTCTTTTTTACTTGCAGGCCTCGGAGAATACCCGCAGCTCCATGGTTTAATTTTCCAGTGGGATCTGGAGAAGAATGACTATCTAATAATTCTAGAGTGGGTCTTTCTATCTTGGCAATTAGGCAAGACCGTAACAACATGCCCTGAAATTATGTCTCAATTAATTTTGAAAGCCAGATCCAGAATTCTTTCCCTTGCTGGAAAGGACTTCTCAGAAATCTTTTTGCCAGTCACATTGATATATTTAGTGTGGTTGGTCCAAAATTCATGAGTTTTACAAATCACTTTTGCAAATTTATCAGGGAAAATTTCAGTTTATTATCCAAACCACAGGTTGTTTAATTCATCCCTAAAATAGTTTCAGAAACCTCTAAAGAGTCATACACTCTTTGAGGCAATCACCTTTTTTACAGATGGTTCAGGGGAGTCTCAAAAGTCTGTAATTACTTGGCAAAATCCAGACACAGAACAATGAGAATCAGATATCGAGAAAGTAGAATGCTCTTCTCAAATCATAGAGCTGGCAGCTGTTGTGCATGTTTTCTCCAAGTTCACTTTTCCTTTTAATCTTGTTACTGACTCTTTTTATGTTGCAGGTTTGTGGAGAGAGCATCTCTCCTAAAAGAATTCCAAATGATCAGTTATATAAACTACTTAAAACATTAATGTTTCTTCTTTCCTCCTGACAGCAGTATTATTTCATCACTCACATTAGGTCACACACAGCAGTCCCAGGCTTCATAGCACAGGGGAATGAAATGGCAGACCTTCTAGCTATGCCCATACAGAACACATTGCCAAATGTTATTGAGCAGGCCCAGATAAGTCATGCATTTTTCCATCAAAATGCACCTGCTCTCCTAAGATTATTCAATTTATCACAAAGTCAGGCAAAATCAATTGTACAAGCATGTCCAGACTGTCAAAAATTAGACATATCAGCCATAGCTACAGTACTTAACCCTTGAGGTTTAAACAGTCTGCAATTATGGCAAACAGATGTAATGCAATACCAATCATTTGGAAAATTCAAACACATACATTTATCTATAGACACATTCTCAGGAGCAATTTCTGCTTCAGCCCATGATGGTGGAAAAACCAAAGATACAATCAAACACTTCTTAAAAACATTTGCATCCCTAGGTGTCTCTCTATAAATCAAAGCAGATAATGGACCTGCTTACAAATCTCAGAAACTACAGGAATTTTTCAATGCATGGGGCATCAAACACACTACAGTTATACCCTATTCATCTACAGGTCAATCTATAGTAGAAAGAGCACACAGATCACTAAAACCCTATTAGAAAGACAAAAAGGGGGGTAGAAGTATTGTTTACAGTAGAAAGGCTAAAAAAAACAGTGTATGTCTAACTTTTTGAATAACTCTTTTATAGAGCAGGTACCAGCTATTTTTAGGCATTTCAGTAACACTACACAAGCAAAGCTTAGAGACCACCACTGTTCATCAAAGATCCTGAATCAGGACAAGTTTTGGGGCCTTATCCCCTCATTACATGGGGAAGAGGCTTCGCATGTGTTTCAACAAAAGCTAGTCCTAAATGGGTCTCAGCAAAAAATGTCAAGCCTCAATTGCAGCCGATTCAAGAACAACTGAAAACACCAAAAGAAGACCACACAGAAAACGCAGTGATAGCTGACAGTGTTCCCAGAGACACTCTACATCTCTGCACTGACCAGAAATATGGACATTGAAACATTCAATAAACAGAGACTGCATTATTATAAAGTTTTCACTAGTTACAAGTTATTCAGATAAGCTTTTTGCTTTAAAAACTTTTATAAATGGTGTCTTGGTTACTGTAATGTTAATGTTATTGTTTTGGGTTTAGTTTACAAGTTTCATTAGCCTAAATCCTGTGCAGACAAAAGAATATAGTTCACTTGAAAAAATCTCCCCAAAAGTAAAATAAAATTCATAATTAATTAGAGACTAAATATTAATCTTAAAAAATTATTAATTTAAATAATTGACAAAAAAAAGAGAAAATACTAAATTTGAAGCTGTTTAATCCATAATGCCATAATTGAGTTAAAAAACCAAATTTTTAAACAATAAATTATTAATATATTTATAATTAGCCACAAAAGTGAGGATTTTTTCAAAGTAACTATTCTTTTTTCTTTTTGTAATAAGCAAAGGGTGAGATGTGGTGATGCATTCCCTACACCCCCAGCAGGTGCTTCCAAATAGGGAAAGAGTTTCAGTTTACCTTTAGACATTTTAGGGAGTTAGCTGGAAAGTTCTGTGTGTTTCTCATTGTAATTGGCTTGGAGCCAGCACAGAAGTGTGGATTGGACTCCGGGAATGTAACTCAAAGTCTGTTGTTCATCTCATTGGGCCAAAGGCCAAAAAGCCCACCTAGGCTGTTAATTACTAAAGAGAGAGAACAAAGAAACCCCACGCTTTTTGAGGTGTTGTAGCAAGTAGGAGACTTGTCTCGGTACTGTGCTCGGCTTGTTTTTGTATTATTTTCCTTCTTTATTAAAACCTTTTTGATTTTTTGAAGACACACTCAATCATGCTATCTCACTAATTAATATTATCCATGTTTCTTCAAGGCTGGCACTCAGAAGTGTGGGTAAAACCCATACTTATTTACAACAATTTTCCTTCTCTTGGTTTAATTTTGGGAGTGGTAAATATGTATTACTAAGTGATTGAAATGTCATAGTCGTAGATTAAACTCCTCTAGTGGAATGAAATTGAAGGTTTCTGCTCCTGGTTTAGAAGAACCTTGTGTGAATGTTTTATAGTAACAGCAAAGCCAGAATTACAGGTCAAGCTCCCAATCTGTGTGCATGACTAATGCCAGGAAAACAGAAACAATTTGAACTTTTAGAAGCTCAAGTCAAGAAACCTTGAAGGAAATGTATCTTATTTTAGATTCAGTGTTCTCCTTGAAGGAAGCAGCTCCTGATAAAGCCCTGGGCTCTGATGGCTTAAGGCTGGGGTGCATCCCAGGGATGATGCCTGGATCCTGTGTTAGGATAGGGTTAATAATTTCTGTTATCAGAGAAGCTGGGAATAGAGTCTCCACTTCACTGCAACCAGGTGTTGCTTCCATTGTTCCAACCAAATCAAGTATAACTCTGCCTGGGTAATCAGGATGGGGGGAGAAGGAGAAGATTGGGAAGGATTGTACTTGGAAATGAAGTAGGTCGAGTGAAACTGTACCTAATCATCATAAGATAGATGATCAAATTGTAATAATTGTTAGTAGGTGAACATGATTATTATTTCAAACTAGAATCGTAAAGAAGATATTTATAAAATTCATGCTTGGATGAATACAATAGAACAATGTAGGTTTAATGATTAACATAGAGTTATCTAATGGAGGGGTATAATATTGGGGCCTTCTTGGACCCTCGTTGGAGTTGGATTTGGGTCTGTACCCCGACTCCCAGAGCTCTTCAATAAAGCACCTCATAATCATCCGTGATTATGTGTTTTCCTCGCTAACATTTTGGCGACCCAGGCCGGACCCTGTGAGCACTGCTGAGGACCTCCCGTCCCAATCACGCTCCAGCCGGCACCGAGGGATTCTCGGGGAGCCCATCGAGGCGGGACCCGCTGCCGCTCACAACGTCCCCTGGAGAAAAGGTAAGGTGCTTTATTCTGGTCTGGTCTGGTGCCTGCCTGTCAGACGCGGCGAAAGCTGTGCGTGGTTGGGCTAAGGAATTCCTGGTATTCCCTAGGGGCCGTCCATTAGACAGGGCGAAAGCCCTGCAGGTTCAGCATCAGTGGTCTTATGTACTGTAACATATGGAGAAGCTGAAAGGGTTAAAAGTGGGGGTTGTGGGTGGCAATGCCCCCATACCCGCTTCTCCTTTGGGGTGCTTGGTAGCACACTGGAAAGATGAAAATATCGGTCAGGAATTACGGAAAGATAAATTGATTGATTATTGCAATACATGGTGGCCTGGTTATGTTTTGCCTGATAATCGAAGGTGGCCGGAGAATGGATCTTTGGAACCGAAGCTGACATCACAACTGATGGAGTATTGCAAACAAGAGGGTAAATTGGATGAAATTCCATATGTTGATTTATTTTTCTACCTGAGGGGAAAACCACAGGGGTTAACAGAGTGTAAATTGCAAGCGCTGGCCCTTGAAAACAATAAGTGCCTGGCTTGTGTCCAAGATAGACGCTGTGTGGAACACTTGGTTTTGGGGAAAGGGGGGGAAGATGGTTTGGAAGCTGATTTACTACTAGGACCCAATGTCTCCACCAGAGCCCCCCCCGGTATCGAACCCCACTCCGCCTGGTCTCACCCCCCCTGACTCTCTTACCCTTTCCCTGCGTAATCCTACACAATGTGCTTCTCCCCAGCGCTATCCCCCTCCCCCACCAACGCCTGCTCAAAGATTTATCCCTCCACCTACACCTCCTCAAGGATACCCTCCCCTTCCACCCACACCCCCATCACTGGTCTCTGCCCCTGCAAACCCTCCGCCTGAGTCCCCCACTGCTCCCTTCTCGGATAATAATCAGGACCTGATGATGAGACGGGGACGACAGGGAGGGGGGTACCGAGAGGACGGGGCAGAAAGTAGCGAGAGTGAGGGAGATAGGTTGAATGCCCCAGTAGCCCACCGTACACAGGGAAGACTGGCCCCGGTGTGGCCTAAGACAGGAAAGGGTATATTAAAACCAGGAAAACAAAAGAGAACAATTATTGCGCCGCTAAGACAATGGGTGGGGGTGGATGGACCAGTTTTTGTTAAGGTTCCTTTTTCACCAGCTGATTTAATAATATGGGAACAATCAGCAGGAACATATCGGGACAATCCGGATAAGGTAGCTCGTGTAGTTAAGATGATAATGAAAACCCAGAACCCCGATTGGAAAGATATCCAAGTGATATTAGACACCTTGATGGATGAGACAGAGAAGGATATGGTGCTCCGGGTGGCAAAGGAAAGAGCTAAGGAGGACATACGGAATGGTTTGGTAACAGGGACTGTAGACTGTAATTTTCCCACTGAAGAGCCCGGGTGGGACCCTAACAACCCATCCGGAATAGATATGACGAGGCTAAAGAAATATCAGGAGTGGATTTGTATAGGGGTACAGAAGGCAATCCCTAGAAGTATGAATCGGTCTAAGTTGTATGAAATCCAGCAGGAGAAAAGGAATCTCCCACTGTCTTCCTAGAAAGACTTAAGGAAGCGGCCAGAAAATATACTGACCTCCAGGTAGACAGTGAGCAAGCAAAGATTCAACTCGCTCTTATTTTCCTAGGCCAATCACAAGAGGATATTAGGAGAAAATTGCAAAAACTGGAAGGTGAAGAGTTAAGAAATTTAGATAAAATGTTAGAGGTGGCTTGGAAAGTTTATAACAATCTTGAGAAGGAGGTTGCTAAGAAACAAGGGCAGAGTTTGTTGGCAGTTTTACAAGGACGGGGTGGGGACGTGGTAAAACCGGTTGGGAAGGTAATAGAGGTGGTTTTGGCAGGGGGCGGGCTGGTCTGGCCATCAATCAATGTGCGTATTGCCGGATGACAGGGCACTGGAAATGAGAGTGCCCAAACTGGTTAGGCCAGAATGATCAGCCCCAGCTAGACAATGCTGGAATCATGGTTTTGTGTGAACCAAAGCCAGGATCAAAGGAACCCATGGTGACTTTATGCCTAGAAGGGAAAGCAGTGACCTTTCTTGTTGACACAGGAGCCACACATTCGGTATTGAATTATATGGAAGGACAAATTGGGAATAAGTCAAATGCAATTATCGGAGCCACAGGGAGGGAAGAAATACGGCCATTCCTGCAACCCCTAGATTTGAGCTTTGGGAATAAAGTTATAACACATAAATTTTTGTATTTGCCTGAGTGCCCAACCCCACTTTTAGGATGAGATTTATTAGCAGCTATCGAGGCAGTAATTACTTTGGAAAGGGTGAGTTAGTAATGAGAATACCTGAGTCCGAAACAGGAAAGATCTTAATGATAAAAGAAAAGCCAATCCATAATATTCCTAAGGAAGTAGAATATGCAGTGATTCCCTCTGTCTGGGAAACAGATGTACCCGGAAAATCTAAGTTAGCACAGCCAGTACACGTGGAATTAAAAGAAGGGACAAATGCTATCCGAATCAAAGAGTACCCTATAAAACCAGAAGCAAGGCAAGGAATAGCAAAGACTATTGATAAATTTTTGAAATATCAAATCCTAGAAGAATGTGAATCAGAATACAATACTCCAATTTTCCCAGTAAAGAAGCCCCATGGTGAGTACAGACTTGTATAGGACTTGAGGGACATAAATGAGATAACCAAAGATATTCATAAAGTTGGGGTCCCTTTTGAGAGGTCGGGCTGAGCTACGACATCCACACCGATGCAGTGTTTCATGCTGTACTGACGTTTTATTGTTTGCACATCCATATTTATTCTCTAGCAACTTTATTGACATTACAAGGCACTTAAAGAATGTACACATTTGCTGCCTTAAGGAGGCTTCCGTATTAACACTATAAATCAACATATGAACACCCGTTAGAACCCGGAATACCTTAAGGGAGAGAGGTGAATTTTTGCTGCGCCACAACCTGAATTTCTGCTGTGCCACAAAGGCCTACAGGTTCTGCAGGCCAAAGGCCCAGTCTGGAGTTGCTCATACCTCACTCCAAAAACAAGTCATGTCCTCCATCTCTCAAAAACTCTACTACATATTCATCCAGTGGTGGCCAATCCTTTCACATTGTTAGCATCTGTAAAGGAGATATATAAATGGTTTACTGTAATTGATTTGAAAGATGCCTTTTTCTGCATACCCCTTGACCAAGATAGTAGGAAGCCATTTGCCTTTGAGTGGGAACATCCTGGAAGAGGAAGAAAGACCCAGCTCACCTGGACTCGATTACCAATGGGTTTTAAAAACTCCCCGACCCTATTTGGGAGTCAGATGGCAAAGGAGTTGGAAATCTGGACTAAAGAAGGACAGGTACCAAGAAACCAGTATCTATTGCTCCAATATGTAGATGATACCCTGATTGCTACTGAAGAAAAAGCTACTTGCATAAAGGTAACAATTGAGATTTTAAATTCCTTGGGAATGGGAGGATATAAGGTGTCCAGAGAAAAGGCCCAAATTGCCCAACAGACTGTCATCTATTTGGGATGCGGGACCTCCCAAGGGCAAAGAAGGCTGGGTACTAATCGTATTCAAGCAATTTGTGATATTCCAGAGCCACGGAATCTTCATGAGCTGCGAATTTTCCTTGGAATGACTGGGTGGTGTCGCCTGTGGATCATGGACTATGGACTGATTGCGAAACCTTTATATGAGGCCCAGAAGACGCAGCCATTGGTCTGGGGCAAACCACAAAAGGAGGCCTTCCAGAAATTAAAGGAAGCATTAACAACTGCTCCTGCATTTGGGTTACCTGATTTGTCCAAAGACTTTCAGTTGTATGTACATGAGAGGCAGCGCCTGGCACTGGGAGTCCTGACCCAATGATTGGGAAGTTGGAAAAAGGCCAGTGGGTTCCTTTTCCAAACAACTTGACAACGTAAGTGCTGGGTGGCCCTCATGTCTGCGGGCAGTGGCAGGTACTGTGCTACTGATACAAGAATCCAGGAAGCTCACAATGGGAAGGCACGTGGATGTCTTCGTGCCACACATGGTAACCAAAGTCCTGGAGCAGAAAGGGGGCCACTGGCTCTCTCCAAGTCAGATGATAAAATTCCAGGTAACCCTGACCGAGCAGGATGATGTGACACTAAAAACAACTAACCTTTTGAATCCAGCCTCGTTTCTGGGTACTACAGTTGAGGAGGGTCCACTGGAACATGACTGCGTAGAGGTGATCGAGTATACCTATTCAGCAAGAGCAGACCTGAAAGATACTCCTCTGGAGCAACCAGAATGGGAACTCTTCACGGATGGAAGCAGCTTTGTGGAAAATGGAATGAGATAGACTGGATATGCGGTAACCACAATTAACACAGTAGTGGAAGCAAAAGCATTACCACCTAATACATCTGCCCAGAGGGCAGAGCTGATTGCATTAACCAGAGCACTAGCACTGAGTGAGGGGAAAGCAGTCAACATATGGACTGACTCAAAATATGCCTTTGGAGTAGTGTACGTACATGGAGCATTATGGAAGGAAAGAGGACTACTGTCCTCCCAAGGGACACATATTAAACATCAAGATGCAGTCCTGCAACTGATAAATGCAGTACAAAACCCTGAACAAGTAGCAATCATGCACTGCAAGGCACATCAATCAGGCAGTTCTAAAATTTGTGAGGGGAATTGAAAAGCAGATTGGACAGCCAGTCAGGTAGCACGGGAAGTGCAAAAACAATGGCATTGATACCATCAAAACCTAATGTCTCTCAATTCAATTTGCCTCCCAAGCCAAAGTACACAATAGAAGATGACAGACTGGCACATGCTGAAGGCACAGAAGAACGCAAGAGGGTGGTATGTAACCACACAAGGGCAAATAGTGGTACCCCCCTTGGAAATGAGAGAAATCTTACAAATAAGACATAATGAGTGTCACTGGGGTACAGAAGCATTGGTAAAATCGCTGAAACGATATATAATCTCAGTACAGATGCAAACAATGGCAAAATCAGTAATGTCAAAATGTGAGATTTGCTTAAAGAACAATCCAGTGGCCAGACGACAGACACAGCTAGGAAGAATTCAAGTGGGCATAGAACCAGGAGATTATTGGCAGGTAGATTTTGCAGAATTTCCCAGAACCCGAGGGTATAAGTATTTGATAGTAGGGGTTGACACATTTTCTGGATGGCCAGAAGCCCTTCCCTGTCGCACCAGTCAAGCAAAGGAAACAGTTGAGTGGTTACTACAGGAAATTATTCCCAGGTTTGGGGTGCCTATAGGGATATCATCAGATAGAGGACCACATTTTATAGCCAGGGTGGTGCAGGAGGTGAGTAGATTACTGGGAATCTCTTGGGACCTCCATACCCCATGGAGACCCCAGTCAAGTGGACAGGTAGAAAGGATGAACCAGACATTGAAGAGGCAGCTTAGTAAGATATGCCAGGAAGCCAAATTGCAATGGCCACAAGCATTACCAATAGCATTGCTGAGGATTCAGATAAAACCTAGGAGTGGAATGTCAGTTATTCCCTATGAGATATTGTATGGGAAGCTATATGAATCTCCAGACCCCAATACAAATGTACATGTTATAGGGAAACAGGTTGTGTATATTTATGTTCTGTCTCTTGGGAAAACTTTAGCACAGCTCTGGAGTGCCCTCCTGTGGAATAGACCACTGAGTCTTGAGAATCCATTCCACGATATCAAACCAGGAGACAAGATGTACCTCAAGATCTGGGATGAAGAGCCATTGAAGGAAAAGTGGACTGGTCCTCATCAAGTACTGCTAACCACCTTTATGGCTGTCCAAGTGGCTGGAGTGGAACCCTGGATACACTACACGCGAGTGAAGAAAGTCCCTCGTGGACCTGTGTCGTGAGCTGCGCAAGCTGTAGGACCAACAAAGCTGAAGATAAAACGTCTGTAACTGTTTTCAATGGTATCAGTAACCATGCTCGTCTGGGGGTTAATGTTAACTTCATGTATTTTAATGTTACCATTAGGAATTACTGTTGCTTTGGGATATGGAATGCACGGAGGTCTACCAACTGCTCTTCATTCTAAGATGAAGAGAGAGGTACAAACAGGAACACAGAAGCTCCTAATACGATTCAAGCTGAAAACGGGATGATTGGATTAATCAAAGACTTTGCCAAAATTCAAAACACCACTAGAATAACAGCCTGCCTGCCAATACCAAAGGCAGCAGGAGACCAAATAAGTTGGGGAATTATAACATCAAAATTACCCGATATAAAAGAGAACAAAGCAATTAAATGTAAACAGGTTACAGAAAATGTGACAGGCAACCCGTTAGTGTGGAAGTGTGAAGAAAAGGATTGGAAAGGATTGGAACCCTGGGATAGTGCATGGTCTGTGGGTATATTTCAGAAATTTCAATATATGGCAAGCACTGCTTGGTGCATTAAATGGAAAGACCCCGAAAATGAAACAGATCCAGCAATAGTAAGCACTGGTACTGCTAGCCGAAAGGAAACAGCAAAAGTAAATTGGTGGACATGTGATAAAATTTATGATTGCACCTCTGACAACCTGGAGGTAAAACAATGGTGACCCTTGGCTGGAGCCTTGCAAATTGGTTGTGCTTGCAGAGGAATCAAACACAAACAGGGCAATTTGTATGGGCAACAAGTGATGGTATGTGGACAACACACTTGCCAGTAGATGGGGAGGTAAAGGAAATGACTTTGGGTTTTCCCACCTTATGCCCAATCTTGAAAAGGTCCCCATTTAATGGGAGCCGTGAGCTCCTGCACATAAGAACAAAACGAGATGTCTCGAATAATCAAAATCAAGATGACACCTGGCAAGAACCCTCTAGTGGAGTAAAATTTGGGTGGGCCCTGGAATCTCTGTTTAGTCGTGTTGCAAATTATCGAAATAGAGAAATGCTGTATAAAATCACAGGTCAGGTAGACAGATTAGCAAGAGTTGCATGAGAAGGATTTAGCGAACTCAACATGCAGTTACAAGCCACTACCAAAATGACTTTACAAAATCAATTGGCTTTAGATATGTTACTCTTGAAAGAACATGGAGTGTGTGGATATTTAAAAGGACGAATTGACCATTGCTGCATCCACATCTCAAATGTAACAACAGATTTAGAACATGATATTAGCCAGTTAAGACAAATAGAATACGCAGTACAAGAGGAACAAAAGGATTTAGCTACTCCCTGGTTAGATAAAATTCTTAGAGGATTAGGATTGAATGTTAATTCATGGGTGAAATCTATCCTTGAAAATTTGATAATTTTACTGATCATATTTCTAGTGATTTGGTTAGTTTATAGGATCCTAAAAGGAGAAATACAAAGAAGGACATCCTGGAACAGAACAGTAATGTAGGTGCTGACACGAGACAAGACTGCACCTCCAGCATCTCCCATCCATAATAATTTTCACAACAGAGCCCACATCAATCACGGATTTGAAGCTGAACATCCAGTAGAGACTTTGAAGATGAATGGACTGTATTGAATGAAAGCATTTACACTTAGTAGATTTAAAGTGAAATACTTTCAAAGGGGGGAAATGTTAAGATAGAGTTAAGAATTTCTGTGGCTGCAAAGCTGGGGAATAGAACCTCAGCTCCACTGCAAACAGGATGTTGCTTTCATGCTATTGTTTTAACCAAATCAAGTATGACTTTGCCTGGGGAATCGGGGAATCGGCGGGGGGGGAGAGAGGAAGGATTGGGACAATTTGTACTTAAAGCTATGTATTTTAGAAATAAAGCTATCCTCTACTAGGTCGGGTGAAACTGTACCTAATCATCATAAGACAGATGATATAATTGTAATGATTGTTGGTAGCTGAACGTGATTATTATCTTAAACCAGAATTGTGAGAATCATAAAGTAAGATATTTACCAAAATTCATGCTTGGGTGTATACAATAGAACAAGGGGGGTTTAATGTTTAGCATAGAGTTATGTAACAAAATTGTATAATACGGGGCCCCCTTTGGGCCCTTGTTGGAGTTGGATTTGGGTTTGTACCTTGGCTCCCAGAGCTCTAATAAAGCACCCACGTGACCATTCGTGGTCATGTGTTTTCCTCGCTAACATTTGGGCTTTCTTTTGGGATACTCAATACCCCTGCAGGCCCCAAAAGTTTAGGAGGCTTACCGTCCAGTTCACACATTTTTCCTAGGTCTGGGTGGCTATTAGGTCATCCACATACTGGAGCAACTGTCCTTCTGGTGGAGGTTTTCAAGACTCTAAGTCCTTTGCAAGCTGCTCCCCAAATATAATGGGCGAGTGTTTGTACTTTTGGGGAAGCAGACACCACATGAGTTGGTTCTTCCATCCTGTTTTGGGGTTCTCCCACTGAAATACAAAGATATTCTGGCTGGCTTCATGGAGAGGGAGGCAAAAGAAAGCATCCTTCAAATCTAAAACGGTAAACAAGGTTAGTTCAGGGGTTAAATGATTTAACAAGGTATAAGGATTAGCAACTACTGGATACAAGTCTTCAGTTATCTTGTTAAAAGCCCTTAAGTCCTGTACTAACCTCTATGAGCCGTCGGGCTTCTTCACTGGCAGGATAGGAGTGTTGAAATCAGACTGACACTCCCTCAGTAGTCCTATCTTCAGAAAGTTTTCAATAATTGGACTAATCCCTTCTCTATCTTCTTTCTTTAGGGGGTATTGTTTAACCCTTACTGGCTGTCCTCCTTCTTTAAATTCGATTTGTACTGGTAGTGCATTCTTTACCCTGCTTGGTATGTCAGAAGCCCACACTCTAGGAAACACCTGACCTGTTATTTTCTTGAAATTCTCTTCTTCATTTGTACTTTATTTTTTTAAATCATTATTAAACTTAACAGTTCTAAATATTGTTGATACTTTACCTCCAAAATAATTTCCCCATTCTTAAATTTTATTTTTGCCTCCACCTGCTCTAGCAGATCTCTGCCCAAAAGTGCAGATGGAGCTTTAGGCATATATAAAAATCGATGAATTTTCCATTATTTCCCAATTTATACTCCAATGGTTTGCAAAAGTAACCTCTTTCAGATTGGCCAGTCGTTCCTTTTACCATAACATAGTCATTGGTTACAGGTATTAGGGCCTTATTTAGTGCTGATAATGTTGCCCTGGTGTCTATTAAGAATTAAACTCTCCAGGCCTCATCCAGTAAAGCTTCTAAATTCCGTCTGTCTGGACCCCGGATCTTCTGGAGATTCCACCTGATGTCTCTTGTAGACTGTCCTAAAAATAAATTTATTAATTGCTGTGTCCCTTCATTAGATCCAGGATCCAGGGTGGTGTGTTGATGCATTGCATCTCGCAGGTCATCTAGAAATTCACAAGGTGTTTGGGAGGGGCCTTGTTTGACAGCATATAGGGCTGACCAAATTATGGTTTTGGGGATTGCTCTTTTTAGCACTTTTACTATCAATTTTTGGAATATTTTCAATTGTCCCAACCGCTCATCATTATTAGGATCCCAGCCTGGCTTCTGAAGGGGAAATACATCTTTAACATCTTCTTGTGTTGCTCTACAATCATTCTTGGCTAGATCCTTAGCTACTTTCAAAACTAATTGCTTTTCAGTCTCTGTTAAAGCATCAAGCAGCAATTGGAAGTCTGCCCAATCAGGTAAATGCTGCATAATAATAAACTTCATTTTCTTAGCAACCCCTATTGGATCACTTCGATAACCCTTAGCACTCTTTTCCCAGATCTCTAAATCAATTGAGGAAAAGGGAACTTTAATGAGTTTTGTTTCTCCATCAGAGGTCATTGCTTGTCTTAGAGGTGCTTGTATGACCCCTGTGGTTTGTTTTCAGGTCCTTGATGCTATAGGCCCTTGTGGGGGAAGTTTGGGGGCTGACGGGGGAGATTCAGGTTCATCCCACTCACTGTCACTGCTAGGTAGTGGTGGGTATGGTTCAGTAGTGGGTGGAGAAACCCCTACCTTAGTTGCTGTCCTTCCAAGGGAAGATGAAGTTAGATAAGAAGTGGGAGAGGTTGGAGTTAATGGTGGTTCTGAATATGCATTTCCCATCACCCTCCTCCTTTCCTGTCTTTTTGGAGGTGGTTTAAGTATGTCTTCTGTCTCCCGTTCCAAAGCCTCTACTTGGTATACCTTGTGGGGATGTGTGCACCTCTGATTTATCGAGTAGGTGCTGCAACACCCTTTGGGCTTCCCTTTAGTAGCTTTATTGTCCTTTTCAAGGGCCAGTACTAAAGGATCAGATGGCTGGCAAGTTACCAGAATAGGAGCCACCACTGCTCCTAAAACCAACAAGACTTGTGACCTTGCTGCCGCCACTGCCCCCCTACTCCGGACACAGTCACAAGTTACCAGCTTTACCTGGAACACAAACAACCATTTACAAGACTCCGCGGAGTTTCCAAAACCCAGTCAGGCTTCTGCTTTGCATAAGATGTCTCTTATGATTTATAAGCTGCCTCTATTCAAAGGTACCTGTTCCCAATATTTTTAGACATACCTTTTGTCCGTAGTTCCAGCAGGCTCTGATCTTTCCCCGGGGGTGTCAGCGGGGCCCATGGGAGCCCTCTTCCCAGGAAATTCTGGGTGGGCGCCCTGAGGGGTCCCAGACTCCAATAGCCCCCTCGGCCAGAGAGAGCAGTGTCCTGCCGTGGTCGCCAAAATAATTTATTAAAAATATGGATATTGATCTAATACCAATATCCAACTATGACGGACAAACAGTTTGAAGTTAGAAAGTGTACGTTTATTATGACGCCGGGCAGCGTGCGGGATAGCTCCCAAATACACATACGCAATTTACAGATGCTCACAGAGTCTTTTTATGTACAAGAGTATTGAATACTCAAAACACAAATGCATATTCATAACTCTGGTCCATCCCATTCCCTGCTTTGTATGGTAATTAGCCAAAAAGCAATTAAGCATGTGTAGTTTGTTCTTTGAAATGGGTCGGTGGTCCTTCTTATGGGATGGGGTCTCAAAATGATGAAGTAAGATGCGTCTTCCTCGCTTTGACTTTTTAACCTTTTAGTGTTGGTGACACCTGGATCCTGTTTCCTCAAGACCATCTGATTTATGATCACATTGTGTTCTTGGAGTCTATTTATTAAGTTGACAGGCCTCCTGATTTATCAGTTCCTTAAATCCGGCTTCTAATAACAAAGGGAAGTTTACTTCAACAATATCTAGTTAGCAAAGGGAAGTTTACCTCAGCAATATCTACTTTAACTAAAGTCTTTAATTCTTCAGAATTAATGTCTCAGTTCCTCCTTGTGTTTGGTTTAATATGGATGGTAAAAACTGACTTGTGAGATTGGTGGCCAGATTGGCCAATTAAATACAGGTATACACTTCTGTGTTACACAGCCTTAAAAAGCCAGAAGGAAGCCCAAGAACTTTTCCTTTCGACCTTGCAGGAGGTAAGAGGGCAGTCCTGGCTCTCTCTCCTTGCAATGGAGAGGGTGGGGACTCCTGGTGACTCCCGGGCCAGGGGAGGGGATGAGCATATACCTCATCACAGCTCGGATTGGTTTTTAGCAGCTGTAAAACACCCTGCCATTTCTCTATGGGGGGAGGGGGGCAGGGAGGGGGGAAGCTAGCTCGAGGCCTGGCTGGACCCTCCGCTACCCCCTGCGTGAGGGAGAGAGCCAAGCCTGGCTCTGGCCATGTCACTGGGCCTTCCCCACTCCCATCCGCCAGCGAGGGGGGAGAGAGGCTGCAGCCCCTGACAGCAGCTTGGGGCCAGGCCAGGCTCTACATTTGCCGCCAGCTGGGCTGAACCCACCCCATGAGACTGAGGGTATGGGCAGGAGCCATCTATATCTGTTGTGATGCATTTTACCAAGTTTCTGTATGCTTTTGTTCTTTGTTTTATAGTGGTTTGTTCCATGTACCCTGTGTTTTACCCCATTATGGTTTACCCCACTTATTGTTATTAATCAATCATTCCTGGCCAGGGAAGAGAAGCATCAAACCCACCGCAGTATCTAAAACTTCTTTTTCGTAGGATTTTTTAATATATTCTGGGTGTAACTTCTGAGTCTGTCTTATCTTTAGAATTTTGGGCTAAAGTGGGAAAAACTTTATATACTCTACAGATTCAAGGGGAATTTTGTGTTGGGAAATTCTGTCCACTCTATCATTCTATCTATGTAGCTATTAAAGATTTGGGAAAGGATTCTAAAGTTTCTACATCCCTACCCCAGCTAAATTGTACACTTCTACCTACCCCCCTGTTCCTCCCCCCTCATTCCCTCCAGACGGGTGTGAAAATAGAAACATCTTAAAATCAGCTCAAGATTGCTACAAGCTTCCTGGTATTTCCAGCTCCTTCTTACCCCATTTCGAGGCTAGTACTGGCCAGGCTAGCCTTGATCCTACCTTTCACCCCTGCCCTAAATTTACCTTGTACTTCTACCTCCTTCTATGAGAAATTATGTGAGACATTAATTTTGAAGAATTAAGGACTTTAGTTAAACTAGATATTGCTGAGGTAAACTTCCCTTTGCTAACTAGATATTGTTGAGGTAAACTTCCTTTTGTTAACAGAAGCTGGATTTAAGGAACTGATAAATCAGGAGGCCTGTCAACTTAATCAATAGACTCCAAAAATACAATGTGTTATAAAATATTAGAAGCCAATTCAAAATAACAGAATTTATTTAGCAATTTTTCAAAATCCAATTAAAAAGCCACACAAAAATTGGACAACATCGACTGAATGCTCGGTGGGCAGAGTCACAGTAACAAAGGTACCATCCAACCTCGACCACACACACTGGGTCTTGGTGTATGGTTTTTATACAGTTTATTTATCCTGAGGCTAAGTCCATTGAAAGTCCAAATATTCATGTATCTCTTTATCTTCAAGGAAGGTCTTGAAAGGGGTTCCCATAAGTATGAAAAGATGATTTGATAGTCTTCCCAGATTTCTCCTTTGGGATGCTGATTTGATCATCCTCTGGATCCCCTATCAAGATTGATATCAGATGTCGAGCAGCCTGTGAAGTGGAGGCCCATCCTTGATAAATGGGCCATCTCCAGTCTGGCCATGTAATTTCTGTTGCAAATGTTGTGGTTTCACAGCTTGCACAATAGGCCTTGGAATCTTGGAGATGCCTTGGAGTAGCTTTTTAATAGACCAAACTTTTGATACAATATTATACACACGAATTTACCCATTACATTTATCACAGTCCCCCACCTTTTTATTTACCCAATAAATTCGTGTTTTACAAATCTTAGTTTTCTTTTTACCAAATATCCTTGGATACCTTATATTCATTCCATTCATTCTGTGTTATCTCACAGTATTTTTGTAAGGATAAATTTTCTTCCTTGACTTTATTTTCAAATTTTTCCAAGGCTTCTGCTGCTCTGCTTCTCTCTTTTAACTTCATTAACCTAGATGCTTTGGAAAGCTGTCCAGTCTTTCCTCCAGCTAGTTCAGTGTCAGTGGGTAAGGCTGCAATTTGCATGCCTTGTACCACTGAGTGAATCAGCCGAATGAAACAGGAGATGAGACAAGGTAGGAATATGATTCCAGCTATTGAGCATAAGATAAAAAACACTACATTTTCCACCAGATACCTTGCCCAAAAAGCTGGTCCCACCATGAGGCCTGAAGTATAGAATTCCATTTCTGGACAGGCACATGGGCTACTTTTTTAATTTCAGATGCCAATCCTCTTATTGTTTCTCCATAATTATCAATTTCAATACAACATTCTGATTAATTGAATTTCCCACAAGACTCCCCCTTCTTCTGCCAATAAGTAATCGAGGGCAAATCTATTTTGATAAACAAAAAGCTCTCATTTGAGAATGCTGTTTTGCCAGTAATTCGAAAGCCTTTGAGGTGTGGTTGGAGACTATTTCTACCACTGCCTGTAATCTTATCAGTCTGTTTAAAAGATATATAGAGGTTCAGTACCCCCAACTCCCATCATTTGCCCAAGTTGCAGGACCATAATATTCTATTATTCTTTCAGCAGGCCATTCTTCTTCTCCGCATTTTTGACTTCCCCCTGCTAAAGGCAGCTTTTTTTTTTCAATCTCTTTTCTGTCTATCTAAGGTTTCATATAGTGGGGCCCCCAACAGATTACTTTCTGTCCTGGGAAAACTGAAAAATGAGGGCTTAATCATTCCCAAAGTGCAAGATCCCTCCCACTTGTGAGGTTGTTCACTATAAGCCTTTTTCCCACATATCCAGGAGATGCCATCAGGGGCTTTCCACTTTATGTTTACCTTTTCAGGCTCTTTCCAATACTCTTGCAAACTTTCAAAGGACTGGTAAGGGTTAGCTCCAGGACTCTTATGCCAACATAATCCAATTGACTCAAACTATTTACAATTGTCCTTTTTCTCTTGGCTCCAAAACCCCTTTGGGGGTTCAGGCTGCCAGACTTTTGACTTGTTATTTGAATTTATTGCTAGGGTGGATATGCAGGGGGTGTAGCCTACCAATTCAGTGTATTCCTTACCTTCCCTGCTGATACAAATCGTTCCAATGATTCTTTTGTCTAGAATCCACCCTTCAGGTCTCTGAATAGTTTTTGAGATGTGGGTATTGTCCCATTTTAGGAGTTGTTCTGGAGTTAAACCCTCACCTTTTCATGGCCATTTTTGTGCTGATTTTAATCCTCTGCAAATCCAGCAATTAGATAGACCTAATTCAGTGGCAATTTCCTGCATCAGATCTATAAATAGGTTCTGATTTGGAGCAGGTAATCTCAAAACTTTTTATTGTTTTTCTAACTGCTCATAATGTTCACTTAATGTTTTTAGTCTTTCCTGTTAAATTCTTTTTCTTTTTGCCTCTGATTCCTGTCTCCTTAATTCTTGTGTTAACATTTGTACCTTACTTTCAGGGTTGAGTCCTTTCTCATTTTTTGAAAATCAGAAGGTGTCATCAAATTGTAAACATGTCCTATCATCATCCTCATTGAGGAGATCTAATACTATGGGTTCGTTTACTGAAAGGTTTTTTTTTTTACCTCATGTTTTAGGTTCTTTCCTACCCAATACATTTTTCCATCCATTGCACATATTTTTAATTTGTTTCTGTCATAGCACAGTCTATTGATTTGATAGTACCCCATAAAAATAGATTTTTTTTTCTCCCACCTATCCACATAGTCCGGTTACATTGGTCACATATAGGTATAATTGGTATCTTTCCTGTTTCCCGTTTGTAAATCCGTGGGCTTTGGACTGCCTGTCTTTAGTAATTGCCCTCGGGTCATGGCATACCACCCCTTTGTCTGATTCACAAATTTTATATTGAGTACCATTAAAGAAACAATATCCCTTTTTTCTATCCCCTGGACAATCATAATGTGGTTGATACTTCAGATTCTTTGTCCCTTTTGTGTAACTTCCAGGCATGGTTCACACTCCTTCATGAGGGTCAGCCTCTGCAGGTTCTCGGGGTGGAATCCCCCCGCTTGGTTCAGGACTAGGCTCAGGACTACGAGGACTTCCCAGTACAACACTCCTCTGACTTTCCCTTCGCCCACGGGGTAGCAGTCTGCGGCGGGGTAACTCATCTTCTTGACAGCAGGAGTATGTTTTTGGGGTCCTGTTGGTCCGAGCCGCAAACTTCCTTTTAAAGACACTCTACTGGGACAACCTGACTGTATCTGAGTAGCAAGGTACTTTGCTTGTCCTTCATCACTCAACATCGAGCACTTCAGCCTCTGTATCCAATTGTCCTTTTATTCCCTTTTTATATGTATTAGATACCACTCTGGAGAATCTAACTCCAGTAGACCCAAGGCAGTGGCAATTACTGAAAAAATGGCTAGTCTCTTTTTGATCTTCTTCTAAACCATTAGTAGGCAGCCCACTTGGTCTACACCCCACTTTACAATGAGCAACCCAAATCTGTTTACAGTATACACACTTAAAGTAAACAAAGGGAAAACAATCACAGTTTGTTTTTATACAACTTATCTGATCTCCTCTGTTCATTTGTGCTGACGCTCTAATCTGATTTTCAAGTCTCCAGGAGACGAAGACACTCTCCACTTTGGGGCAGTTCCTTGAGAGTCAACCTTCTTTACTCTTGAAGCGTGCGTCCACCGTTTTCTGCAGTCCTGATTGCTGTATCTGTAGTAAGGACAGTGAAAGGACCTTCCCAGTGAGGTGCCAGAGGGACTTCCCTCCAGGTTTTTCTCAGAACTTCATCACCGGGATTTATTTTGTGAATAGCAAACCCCAAAGGGGCACTTTGAGGAATGAGCCCCTTTCTCTGTAGGTCCTGTAAATTTCTGTTTATGGCAATTAGATATGGCTGAATCTGGGTATCCTCTCTTTGAGGATGCCCAACTGGCATTCCATGTCTCTAAGGCATTCCATAAAGCTTTTCAAATGGTGACAATCCTGTTTCTGAATGAGGCATAGTTCTTATGTTCAGGAGAGCTAGAGGAAGGCATTTTACCCAAGACATTTTAGTTTCTATTATTAATTTGGATCATTGGGCTTTTAGTGTTTGATTAATTCTTTTCACCTGCCCTGAACTTTGAGGGTGCCATGGGGTGTGATATTGCTATTGGATACCTAAGGATTCTGCAGTTTGTTTGATAATTTTGGAGGTGAAATGTGTTCCCTGATCAGAATTAATATGGTCTACTATCCCGTAGCAAGGCATAATTTCTTACCAATAAAAATTTGTACCTCTCTATCTTAGTTAAATTGGTGAAGTCCACTTGGATCCTTTCAAAGGGGCGATAGACAACCAGGAGTCGTCCTAAAGCTGTTTGTCTGGATTTAGCTCGATTAACCCTCTGGCAAATCATACACCCATTAACTTTTTGTTTAGCTAATTCATAGATGCCTTTACATCTGAAAAATTTTTAAAAATGTTCTGCTAGAGCTTGTGCTCCCCAATGTGTTTGCTGATGCAATCTTTTCAGAATTTTTCTGGTATATTCTTTTGATACCAGTTCCCTTCCATCAGGTAATTTCCACCTTCTTTCCTCTAGCTTACTCCCAATTTTTTATACTCCTCAATTTCCTTCTGAGAAGGGTAAGGGGGATATTCCAGGATCTCCCCTTCTTGAACCTTGGAGATACATACTGTGAGCAATGCTCCTTGTCTGCCAAATTATTTCTTTTGGTCTGGAATTGCATACCCACCTGGTGTCCTTTGACATGGACAATGGAGATTTCTTTGGGATCTCTGATTGGCTCCAGGATTTGCTTTATTATTTCCCCATGAATTAGCCCTCGTCCTCGAGTGTTAATTAAACCTCTTTCTTCCCATATTTTACCAAAAGTGTGTGCAACTCCATAAGCGTATTTTGAATCGGTGTAGACAGTGCCTCTTCTTCCTTTTAATCTTTTGTGTGCCCTTAGCACTGCATATAATTCGCAGGCTCGGGAAGACCAATTTGCATTCAGAGGCCCTGACTCCACTACTTCCCCAGATTTGCCATCCACTATGGCATATCCTGATTTTCTTTTTCCTTCTATTACCCTTGCTGATCCATCTACAAACCATTTTTCTCCTTATTCCAATTATTCCTCTCCCAGGTCTGGTCTTACCTTGGTTTGCAGTTCCACCATTTCTGTGCAGTCATGAGTGGTTTCCCCCAGTGCCTCTCCAAACAGAAACTGGGCTGGGTTCTGAGTATCTGTTGTCTTAAGTTCTAAACCATGTAAATGTACCAAAATAGCCTCATACTTCAGGAGCCTGGCATCTGTGAGCCATTTATCTGCCTTTTGTTGCAGAATGCTCCTCACATTGTGTGGTGAGTATACTACTAGGGGAGCCCCAAATGTTACCTTTTTGGCTTCTTCCGCCAGCAGAGTTACTGCCACAATGGCCTGCAAGCAAGTGGGCCATCCCCTGCTTACTGGATCTAAAAGCTTGGAGACATATCTTACAGGCTTCTTGGTGTCTGAGTTAAAACACCATGAGTAGTGTGACTACTGACATCCACAAAGAACTGAAACTGCCTTTTTTACATCTGGCAAACTCAACACAGGAGTGGTTATTAGTGCCTCCTTTAACCTCTTAAATTCTAATTCAACTTGTTCAGTCCATTTCACTCTATCTATGTTTAGTCTCTCATAAAGAAACTTTACTCTCCTCCTGACTTTGCAGGACATGCTCCAAGTGCTGGAAAGCACAGTTCCTTTAATGGGTCCTCCACCGTCATACAGAAGGAGGAAGACAGACAATCGAAATGCCGCTACCGCTGAAGTGTCGAACACCGCTCCTGCTCTGCACACTCCTGGTCACATGAGGCGGCCCTTTCGAGGACCAACGGATAGACCCTGTGCGCTTTGTGGTGAAAAAGGGCACTGGTGCCAGCAACGCCCTTTGAAGCCAGAATTTGACAAGTTCAAGAACAAAGGGGGAGGTGGAAAGAAAGGGGGTGGGAATGAAAGACCTCAAAGATGTAACCAGCAAAAAAATCAAGGGGCAAGCGCGGGGCCACCCAGCATGATGATAACAATAGGGTGGTCCAAGCCAGAGAGGGGGAAGGAGGGGAAGGGAAAGAGGGTCAACAAAAATCTAACTTGACTTTCTCAACACAGACTGAGACGCTGGATCCTCTCCAGGATTCGCCATCGGACACAACACAACATTTGATTTTGCCTCTACCATCAACGACTTTGACGACAACCTCATGGTACAAGCCATTCCTGTTCAGTCTCGTTGAACCACTCCATTTAAAGAATCGTGACTGGCACACCACAGTGGTGTCAAAGGAACCAGGTATATGGCATCACATCGAGGGAAAGTTTGTCGTCTATGGGGACTGTAAATTTACCTCAAAAGAAATTGAGATCGCTCCTGGGCTGCTGACCTCGGACCTAGAGCAATTTGTTCTATGGCTGCACTGTCTACACCCACCGATCTTTCTCCCTAAAGGGCAAATCATTGCTCAAGTTATTCCTGCCGACGCTGAAAGCATCCCACAAGTAAATGCAGTCAGGACAACTGGGGAGGACAAACCAAAAGAGACCTGCAAACTCACGGTGGGTGGGGAGACCCAAGTCATTGAGGGTCTCCTAGACACGGGCGCGGATGTGACTATTATCCCAGAGAAACTGTGGCCATCACATTGGGCTTTGCAACGTGTGGCCGGTCACATCAAAGGTCTAGGGGGTTTACAATTGGCATGGCAGTCCAAGAGCATGGTGCAAATTGAGGGGCCAAAAGGACAATTGGCAACCTTGCGTCCTTTCATTTTAGATTATGAGGGACCCCTGTGGGGAAGAGACCTGATGGCCCGGGGGGGGGTCACAATTGACATACCCGACCCTCCCAAAAATTTTTGGGCAGCAGCCACTGAGGAGCGCCCCATCCAAAAACTGAATTGGAAAACTAATGACCCAGTGTGGGTGGAACAGTGGCCACTATCAAATAAGAAATTAAAGGCGCTCAATGAGCTCATAGAGGAGCAGCTGAAAAAGGGCAACATCGAGGACACCATTTCACCATGGAACTCCCCAGTGTTTGTCATTCAAAAGTCTGATAAAACCAGATGGCGTCTCCTCCACGACCTCCAGAAAATTAATGAAGTAATTGAAGATATGGGGTCTCTCCAACCAGGAATGCCTTCCCCAACCATGCTCCCTCAAATTTGGAATTTGGCCATAATTGATATCAAAGACTGTTTTTTTCAAATTCCTCTGCACCCTGACGATGCCCTGCATTTTGCATTATCGGTTCCCACCATCAACCGAGAAGCCCCTAGGAAGAGGTACCACTGGAAAGTTTTGCCCCAAGGCATGAAAAACAGTCCAGTTATTTGCCAGAGGTATGTCTCTTCCTTGCTGTCCCCTGTCTGTGCAGCTACACACCAGGCCATCATCCACCATTACATGGATGATGTATTCCTGTGCGCCCCGAACGATGACCTGTTGACATACGTGCTTGACCTGACAGTGACTGCACTGGTTGCTGCAGGGTTCGAGCTGCAGGAGTCAAAGATGCATAAGATGCCGCCCTGGAAGTACTTGGGGCTGGAGATCGGCAAATGGACCATTGTTCCGCAAAAATTGACAATCGCAACCAAAATTGAGACTCTCGCAGATGTCCACCAGCTGTGTGGGGCTTTGAATTGGGTGAGGCCTTGGCTGGGTCTGACCACTGAAGACTTAGCCCCGTTTTTCAATTTATTGAAAGGGGGAGAGGGGCTGAGTTCCCTTAGGTTACTCACCCCAGAGGCAAGGAAAGCCCTGGAAAGGGTCCAAGCAGTGATGTCCTCCAGGCAGGCCAGTAGATGCAACCCTGACCTGCCTTTCTATTTCATCATTTTAGAACAGTTGCCACACCTCCATGGGTTGATTTTCCAGTGGGATGAGGGAATTGCCAACACTCCCAGGAAGGACCGAGGCGGAGAAGATCCTCTTTTGCTCAGAGTGGGTCTTTCTCAGCCACCAGCGGTCCAAGAGAACGACTCGGACACAAGAGCTGATGGCAGATCTGATCCGGAAGGCCAGAGTCCGGATTAGAGAACTGGCTGGCTGTGACTTTGAATGCATTCATGTACCAATTGGGCTAAAATCGGGCCAAATTACAAAAGCAATGCTGGAACACCTGCTTCAAGAAAATGAAGCTCTGCAGTTTGCGCTGGACAATTACTCAGGTCAAATTTCTATTCATCGCCCTGCCCACAAAATTTTTAATCAGGATGCTCAATTCAAATTTCCTTTAGAGAGCATTCAGAGCAAAAGGCCTCTTGATGCCTTGACCATTTTCACAGACGTGTCCAGAAGATCCCATAAGTCAGTGATGACTTGGAAGGATTCTCAAACTCAGCAGTGGAAATCAGATGTTGCTGAGGTGGGAGGATCACCTCAGGTTGCTGAGTTGGCCGCAGTCATAAGGGCTTTCGAGAGGTTCTCTGAACCCTTTAATTTAGTAACTGATTTGGCCTATGTTGCTGGAGTAGTGTCCAGAGCAGAAGGATTCATTCTGCAGGAGGTGTCCAACACTGCATTGTTTGAGCTGCTCTCGGAATTGGTAAAGCTGATTTCCCACCGAGAGCAATCATTTTACGTGATGCACACAAGGTCACACACGGACCTGCCGGGGTTCATCGCAGAGGGAAACAGAAGAGCAGACGCTCTCGCTGCCCCTGCTGAGATGGCTCGGCTGCCAAATATTTTCGAGCAAGCTAAGATCAGCCACCAGCTCTTCCACCAGAACCCGCCAGGTCTGGTCTGACATTTCCGTCTCACTTGAGACCAGGCCAAGGTGATTGTGGCCGCCTGTCCCCACTGCCAAAAACATGCCCTCCCAACCATGAGTGCGGGAGTGGACCCCCGAGGGCTCAATAGCTGCGAGGTGTGGCAGACAGACGTCATGCACTTCTCCCAATTCAGGAGGCTAAAGTACGTGCACGTCTTGGTGGACATTTTCTCAGGTGCTGTCTACGTCTCTGCCCACACAGGGGAGAAGTCTGTTGAATGCCATAAAGCATCTAATCCAGGCTTTCTCCTGCTTGGGCATCCTGAAGTCTCTGAAGACCGATAACGGCCCTGCGTACAAGTCCAGGGAATTCTGCAGTTTCCTGCAGCAATGGGGTGTGGAACATAAAACTGGCATCCCTCACTCCCCGACAGGCCAAGCAATCGTGGAGAGGACTTATCTAAATCTAAAAAGAGTCCTTTGTCAACAGCAGCAGGTTCTGAAAATCAAACCTCCCTCACTGCGACTTGCCCGGGCTTTGTTTACATTGAACTTTCTAAATTGTTCCTTTGGGTCCCTGAATCCTCCCATTGTGAGGCACTTTGGCGGGAGTGGTCAACTAGCTCTCCGGGAAAAGCCAAAGGTCCTTGTCAAAGACCCAGAGACCTTGGGAACAGAGAGACCTCATGATTTGGTCACCTGGGGGCGTGGGTACACCTGCGTTTCTACGCCCACCAGATTGTGGTGGATCCCCTCAAAATGGGTGAGGCCCTACCTTCCCAAGGCCTCTGGAGAGCAGACGGCGCAAGTGTCCGTAGCCTCCTGGAGGAGGAAGAGAAAGGAGGCAGACCCTCCGTGAGGATTCATTTTCCCCATCAGACCCCTAAAGTGTCTCCCTTTTAACTCTATCTTATTTTGAGTTTTATTAGGTTGGTGGAACATGTCCAGCCGGGGGGGTGAAGACCCCCAGAGCAGCATACCTCCTTCAGGCTGTGTTGATCGTCAGTCTCCTTATGCCGGAAAGTTTGTGGATCGTTCCTCAGCCAAAGGCCAACGTTTGGAAAACCCTCGCAAAGGCCATGGGGCAGGATCACATCTGCCTGTCCTTGGCCTCTGCCCAAGATCCCATGTCGTCCTGCCTCATGGGGATCCCTTTCCAAGAGGAGGAGTTTCCCCCCGCTCTTCTTCAGCTTCTAAAACAGTATAACAGCAAAGCCCCTGGTCAGCCTTCTGTGAATTTTATTGAAAGTGGCCTAGAAAGAAAAATTGCTCTTCCCATCACAAACCCCCTGGTCCTTTGGAGAGATAGGGTGTCAAGCCTTAAACCTGCCCCTGAGAAGCCTCAGGAGCTGGAACTCCTAGCCTACTCACAAGCTTTTTTTTGTGTTGTTTGTTTTTAATCCTCCCAAAGGCCAGGAGAGATTTTTTACCCCGTGTATCAGTTTAAAAATGTTTACAGGGCTGGAGCCTGGTGTGATAGAATCGCCCACATGAAGATGGCCTCCACCTTTGATCACCAATCCCTTTCTCTCCCTAAAGGCACCTTCCTGATTTGTGGTGACCGAGCGTGGCCAGACATCCCCTCTCACCTGACCAGAGGTCCATGCACAATTGGCAAGTTGGGGCTGTTTACCTCCAACAAAACTCAAATTATGGATTGGCTCTACAAAAATTCCTCTAAGCCTGCAACAGTCCAAAAAAGAGACCTGGCAAGTCTCGACGCGGACTGTAATTCGGACATTATCCACTGGTCCAGGGCCAAAGCTACAGCAGTTACAGGTTTTCTGCCCTGGGTATCCGTGGCCAAAGCTATGGGTGAATTGGGCTGATTGGAGTGCTGGGTGGCTAAACAAGCCAATTTGACATCAAACGCCTTAGCGGACCTTCTGTCCGACAAAGAAATAACGAGGCAGGCAACCCTTCAAAATAGGGCAGCAATTGGCTATCTCCTGCTCCTACACCAGCATACCTGCGAGGAGTTTGAGGGCCTTTGCTGTTTTAACCTTTCCTCCAAGGCTGAGGACGTGCACAAATCTATTGATAAAATCAGAGACATGGTTGGCTCCATCAGGAAAGAGACTGGAGACTGGTTCAACAATCTTTTTGGAAAATGGGGTCTTTCCAGCTGGACTGGTTCCATTGTCAAAACTGGATTGTTGGTTTTAGTTATCATAATTATTGTTCTGATTGCGTTTGGACTAATCAAAAGACTCATTTATAGACTTCTTTCTGCCTCCACCACACCCCCTGAAGTTAATCATGCTGTGTTTCCTTCTACGCCCATTGAGATGATGGACTGGAGCGAAGAAGGAGACGACGAGGAAAACCCAGAGGACTCTGGCAACAATGAGGATCCGGAGGACTTTCTTCCAGAGGAGGAAGGACGTTGGCCTGTTCCTTTCGAGGACTGGCTCACAAATCAGCCAGGGTTTGGAGACCTATACCCCAAATCAGAGTATTTGGCCCTCCAAACACAGTTCTTCTCTTTTAACTAATAGAAAAGGGGGAGATGTGGTGGTGCATTTTGTTTATGTTCACCTTTATATTAGTTTTGTAAAGTTATATGCAATGGTTTGTTCTATGTACACCCCCCCCCCCCCATGTTCTTCCCCTTATGGTTTCCCCCCAGTTACAGTTATCTGTCAGTCATCTGTTATATAACCCCCTGGTCCTGTCTGTCACTCGAGGGCCTCTCCCTGTGTCCAGAATGTTCCAGGGAGAGCGTCGAGTGATTAGACAGGATCCAGGCTTCCCCCTCCCATTATTTTCTGTATGGTTATTGCACCTGTCTATTGTATGTTGAGCCACACCCTTACTGTACCCCACTGGCCTCTGACTGAACCCTCCTCTGTGTTACATCGCCCCTTAAAAGTTGTTGCAAAGTCCTACCCGGGGTCTCTCTGAGGTTGGTACCCCGAGGTGAGGACTCCATGTTGGAGCCCAATAAACCACTGTTGGATTTACCCCCTCGAGAGTCTCTCCTTTATTCTCTCTGCCATCGCCACGCTACGCTCCTGGCAAACCAAGACCCAGGTATTGCTGTGGTGCCAGGGCTGGCTGGACTCAGCGATATAGGCACCACCGCATGATTCAGCAAATTGTAGCTTTGATTTTGAAACCTTTAATCCCTTTTCTCCCAGAAAATTCAACAATGAGATTGTACATTCTCTCACTTGCTCCTCCCTTGGGCCAGCTATCAACAAATCATCAACATATTGTAATAACTTAGTTCCTTCTGCTGGCACGAATTGATTCAATAATTGTCCAAGGGCCTGACCAAAAAGGTTAGGAGAATCAACAAATCCCTGAGGCAGAGATGTCCATCTAAGCTGCTGCTTTCTGTTTGTTTCAGGATCCTCCCATTGAAAGGCAAAATAATCCTGACTTCCCTTAGCCAGAGGGCAAGTCCAAAAAGCATCCTTTTAGATCTATTACACTGTACCAAACATTCTCCGGAGAGACTCTGTTCCATAGGGTATAGGGATTGGCCACCACGGGAAACTTTTTTTTATTTTTTTTCATTTACTGCTCAGAGGTCTTGTACTAACTGGTAGCTTTCATCCGTTTTCCTTACAGCCAGGATGGGTGTGATGGGTGTGTTGTGCCTTGACATACAAGGCTCCAAAGTTCCCTTTTTAATTAAATCATCAGTGACCAGTTTCAGCCCCCTTCTCCCTTCCACGGATATAGGGTATTGCTTAATTCTAATTGGTTCTTCAGGTTTTTCTATTTCAATTGAAATTTGTTCAATTTCCAACCTCCCCACTAGGGACTTTTTTTTTTTTTTTTTTTTTTTTTTTTTTTTTTTTTTTTTAATGGACACGGGGGCTGGGACTGGGAAGGGACGCCGTGCCTGATTCCAGCAGCGGGTGCTCTGGAGGGGACTGTCTGTGGTGGCAGTGGCAGTGAGCCTGCCAGACAGGGTTAGGTTACAGGGGCTGGGTGGGGACAGGACTCCCCGGTGCTGGAGACTGCACTCCTGCCAGGGGGGGAGCTGCAGCCGGGCGGAGACACTGAAGCCATCAGCCAAGAGGGAAGGGGGGGTTTTGCCTGCAAGGTTTGGAACGGGGGTTTTGGACGGGGGGGGGAGGGGGAGCCTGAGTTTGTATGGGTTTGGGGGTAAAAGTGGTGGGAGATCTATTTAAGTCCTCCCCTGTATCACTCTGGGTTGTGATGGGGGCTTTTTTACCGGGAAGAACCTAGTATCCACCCTCTGTTTTTCTCGCAGATTTTTTCTGCGGGTTTTTTTTTTTTTTTCTGGATGTTTTTCTTTTTCTGTTACATTTTCCTTAGCTCTTATCAGGCTTGTTTTTCTAAGTTACACTCCCAAATTTTACTGGTACCGTGTTGTTCTTTTCTCCGGACCTGGAAGGCTACGATCCCTGTGGGGAACCGTCCCAAAGTTCTTCCTTACATACAAGGCTCTTTTTGGTGTTTGCTTTTCCCCAGCCCCATTATATTTATTTTAGCCTAAAAAAAACTTTCTTACCTTTTTTGGTGGTGGATCTCGCGCTGAATTCCTTCTTAGCTTCCACTACGAGCTGGGATCCTTTCCCAAACTGTTTTGTCACAAACTGAGTTCCGCTTTTTGCTGGATTACTTACCCATTCAGCAAGCTGAGTTACAGGTGATATCCAGTGATAAATCTTCAGTTTGCCTCCTGGGCTCTCACCAGCCCGTAGCTAAAAGGTTTACCAGTTTCCTGAACTCAGAGGAACGTCTCCTTTCCTTATAGCTTCCTTGTGATCGGTTCCCCAGACTCCCCCGAGTCTGGGTTTGATGAGCGAAATGAGTTTTCCCTGTCTCACTTCCCTGTCAGCCAAACAAGTCTCTCACAGGATTTTGGAACTGGACTTTTCAGGTCCATGCTCGGGTCGTGACCAGGTCACGTCTCATTCACTCACCCAATCACCCTCACTCAACCAGCAATTCTTACAGCTATTTTCTTGCGTGGAATCTTCGTGCACGGAGAAATTTTACGAGTGAAAACAATATCCGTGGCTCCAAAAGACCCCCCTAGGTCTTTCCTGAGTTCCTTGGATCCAAAACCCCTCTTTTATTGTGGCGCTTAACCTAAATTTGTTCATGATACAATAGGTGCTACGGGATTTCCCACTTCGCCCAGCCACCGAAAATTGGCGGGGCACCTCCCGTGCAAAGGGGTTCCGCAGCGCCAATATTGTATCCGAGTCACAGCACCAATCTGTTATAAATGATAAGAAGTCAATTCAAAATAACAGAATTTATTTAGCAAATTTCCAAAATCCAATTAAAAAGCCACAATAAAATCGGACAACATCGATTGAATGCTGGGTGGGCAGAGTGACAGTAACAACGGTACCATCCAACCTCGACCGCACACATGGTTTTATACAGTTTATTTGCCCTGAGGCTAAGTCCATTGAAAGTCCAAATATTCATGTATCTGTTTATTTCCAAGTGAGGTCTTGAAAGGGGTTCCAGTAAGTATGAAAAGACGATTTGATAGTCTTCCCAGATTTCTCCTTTGGGGCGCTGATTTGATCATCCTCTGGATCCCCTATCAAGATTGATATCAGATGTCGAGCAGCTGTGAAGTGGAGGCCCATCCCTGATGAATGGGCCATCTCCAGTCTGGCCATGTAATTTCTGTTGCAAATGTTGTGGTTTCACAGCTTGCACAATAGGCCTTGGAATCTTGGAGATGCCTTGGAGTAGCTTTTTAATAGACCAAACTTTTGATACAATATTATATACACAAATTTATCCATTACATTACATCACACAATGTGATCATAAATGAGATAGTCTTGAGAAAACAGGATCCATGTCTCACCAACACTAAAAGGTTAAAAAGGCAAAGCGAGGAAGACCCATCTTACTTCATCATTTTGAGACCCCATCCCATAAGAAGGACCACCGACCCATTTCAAAGAACAAACTACACATGCTTAATTGCTTTTTGGCTAATTACCATACAAAGCAGGGAATGGGATGGACCAGAGTTATGAATATGCATTTGTGTTTTGGGTATTCAATACTCTTGTACATAAAAAGACCCTGTGAGCATCTGTAAATTGCGTGTGTGTATTTGGGAGCTATCCTGCACGCTGCCCGGCGTCGTAATAAACATACACTTTCTAACTTCAAACTGTTAGAGAGTCTTTGTCCATCATAGTTGGATATCGGTATTAGATCAATATCCATATTTTTTTAATATATCAGATGAAGCCGGTCATGTGGCCTATTCTGCTGTTTTAAAATAACTGGCGTGAATTTTGCCTTCCTTACTATCTAAAAATGGCCTCTGGGACCCCCCTCCACCCTTCCTCTTCATTTCCCCACCACGTGGCCCTGTTCCTGTGAAAGGCCCCATTCCCGAGGTGGGCGTTCCCTCAAGGGCTGGCTCTGCCTCTGTCACTGCTTCTGCGCTGCCCCTTTATGCCCCTCCCGTGGCCCCTCCCCCATTGCCAGACCCTCCCTCCATGCCCGCCCTCCTGCGGGGGGCACCGCCCTCAGCCCCGCCCTTGTCTCAAATTCCCCAGTTCCCATGGATTCCTCCCCCTCTTTTCTGGGTCCTGCCCCCATGCAGGGTCCTGTTTCTGCTGTGGGAGTTCCCCTTGAGGCAGGGGCCACCCCCATCACTCCCTCCGCTCCGAGTTTTCCCTGCCCCGGTCACATCCCTGCTTCAAGTTTCCCAGCTCCTACTCCCCTGCCTCCTGGTGCCGCTCCTGCTTTGGATTCCTTCACTCCTATCCCTCCATTGTACCCCACCCTGCACGCACCAGATCCCAGCCCCCTGCCACGTGCTATTGCCTCCTCAGCCCCAACCTGCCTCCTCCCCAGTGCTCCTCCCACCTGTGCTTTCCCTCCCGACCCTGCAGAAAACTTGGATCCCCCTCCGCCAGATCCGCTCTGCCCCCTGCCAAGCGTCAGTGTCCCCCTCTCCCTCCTCAGTTTTGTGGTTGCTCCTTCAGACCCTGCTCCCCACCCCACACCCTCCCCGCTTGCCGTGGTTCCCTATCCCTGAAGGACACCTATCATTCCCTCTCACAATCCTAGCACTGGACCGGGGTTTCAACCTACTCGCACATGACACAGTTCACACACTAAAGGCTCCAGTCGCCAGAGCAAGCACCGATGCTCTCGGGCTTCAGTTAGCAGATCCCCCTCCTTCTCTTCAGAAGGGAGTAATTCTTCAGATTTGGACAATGAGTTTCAGAATCACTGGGCAAAAGTTAAAAAAAGAAGCAGCTTTGGATGTAAATTGGGAGTTTGCTGAAAAATTACAAATATTAGCTGCTCCTGTTGCATACAAAAGGGGCAGAAATCCTAAATAGGACCCCATACCATATGCAGTGCTCAAAGAATTATGTAAAGTCTCAAAAGAATATAGGCAAAATTCACCATATTTTAAAAATCTCTTAAAGGTAATTTTTTCAACACAGATACTAGTCCCTCATGATATTAGGCATGTTATGTCCCTCCTTTTAACACCTACAGAGCTGCTTCTCTGAGAATCAATTTGGAAAAAGCAACTAAAGGCACTATTAAATAATTACAAAATTGAACCTGGCTGAGCTCACTTCACAGTGGAGCATCTTAGTGGAGACGGTCAGTTTGATAAACCCCATGATCAGGCCCAAGATTTACCCAAAGCTGTGTTAGATGACATTAGTAATGCTGCCCTAAGTGCCTTTTTCCAAACACCAGACAGTACCACCCCACTACAAAGTTTTTCTGATATTTGCCAAGGGACAGATTAAATATTTATTAAATTTATAGATAGATTAAAAGACACTACAGGCAAACAAGTTGATAACCCACAAACTAGAGAGGAACTGCTCAAAAAGCTTGCAGTTTCCAACGCAAACACTGAGTGTAAGAAAATCATAAGAGGACTTCCCTCAGAGCCAGAACTCACCATACAGCAAATGGTGGAAGCTTAGGCACATCTTACCACCACAGAACACGTAGTAGCTATGGCTGTCAGTAAAGGGATAGCTGAAGCCTTTGTTGCATAGAATAAACAAAACATGAGGTGCTATAGGTGTGGTGAAAAGGGCCACCTCAAAGTCAAATGCCCTAATAGCTTTTCACAGATACACCTTGCCAAGGATTGTCACTGTCCTGCATGCTTGGACTGTAAAGAATTTTTAAAACACTGTCCTCAGTTGCAATATCACCAGTAGGTACAGCATAAGCAGCAGCAAAAAAACTTCCAGCCGAGTGCAACATGGCAGCACGCGATGACACCAAATGCCCAGCCATCTCGTCCCTCTTTTTCCAAAACCTTGGAGCAACAAGGTACCAAGATATTATCTACAACAACACCTAAGAGCAGAAACAACACAGGCCCTGCGAAGCATACTATCGAGTCCAGTCAGGGACAAGGAGATCGCTGGTAAGCGCCCTTTTCATTGACTTCGACGATGAAGGGCATTACCAGACTTGAACTGGTAAATATGGACCTCCTGATGGGCCAAGAGACATTTTGATCCTAGGGGATGCTAATAATGGACTGGATGGTTTACAAGTAATCCCAGAAGTACAAACTGTGGAGCCTTGGCAAAAGATCACTGTGACTGTGATGTGTTTAAACCCCCCTGGCATTTGACTGCAGGCATACCTATTGCCCAAGCATTTCTCATACCCCCCTGGACTGACGTCTTGCCAGAAAATCCCACATTTTTTTTGGGTAGAGATGTTAGATGAGGACAGACCTATAACAGCATGTGGCTTGTCTAACCAAGGTCTCAAAGTTTCTCTTCCAGGAGTGGCAGACACCAGGTCAGACATGACTATTATGGCTCAATCCAAGTGGCCACAAGGCTGGGAGCTAGTGCCAGTCAATGGAGTCATCTCTGGGATTGGAGGAGCAGAAACCTCTATGCAGAGCAAAAGGTCAATTGTCATTCAAGGCCCAGATGGTCAGATTGGTACAGTAAGATCTTTCGTGTTAAAAGCCAGGTTAGAAATCCCTTCACAACCACGGGATTTCTAGCTGGGGCCACTGTTGAGCGCCTGACCCCACCACTCATATGGAAATCTGACGAGCCCATTGACGTACAACAGTGGCCCATGACAGAAGTCAAATTAAAGGTGCTTGAATCCCTGGTAGAGGAGCAATTAGCTAAGGGCCACATAGTTCCATCCACTAGCCCTTGGAACATCCCCGTATTTGTCATTCCCAAACCAGGCAAAGACAAGTGGAGGCTCCTACAAGACCTCAGGAAAGTAAATGAAATCCTGGAGGACATGGGCTCCCTTCAGCCTGGCCTGCCCTCACCTTCAATGCTCCCAAGAGATTGGAAATTGGCAGTCATTGATATTAAAGACTTTTTTTAATACTCCACTCCATCCTAGAGATGCTCCAAGACTTGCATTTACAGTGCCCTCAATTAATCGACAAGCCCCTGTAAAAATATATCAATGGAGAGTGCTTCCCCAAGGTTTGAAATGCTCTCCTGCCCCTTGCCAAATGTATGTTACCTGTGTTCTCTTACCTATTTGAGAAAAGTTCCCGGATGCCATCATTTTTCACTAAATGGACGACATACTAATTTGCACTGAGACTGATTTTTATTTAGAGACTGTTCTCAGAAAGACTATCCAAGCCATCGAGGAAGCAGGATTTGAAATTGCTACGGAGAAGATCCCGTGCACCTGTCCGTGGACCTACCTTGGACTCCGGATTGGTGAACGGATGATCGCACCCCACCAGATTACCATCAAGGACAATTCAAGGACCCTGAAAGACCTCCAGCAACTGTGGCAGCATAAACTGGGTGTGTAACCTGATAGGAATCACGGCCAAGGACTTTGCATCCCTTTTGAACCTCCTGAGAGGCCCTGACGACCCCGATTCCCCACGGACCATCACACCTGAGGCCCAGGAAGTGATCCGAAAGGTATCAGAGGCGCTGTCCACAAGACAGGCTCACCATGTTGATCCTGCCCTGCCTTTCCAATTCATCATTTTGGGTAAGACATCCAGGTTTCACTGGCTCATTTTTCAGTGGGATCCTACTCTGAAAGATCAGATCTTAATAATAGAGAGGGTTTTCAGATCACACAAACCAAACAAGACCATCACAACACCCCAAGAGCTCATAGCTCAGCTTATCATAAAGGCCAGAGCTCACCTCAAGACCTTAGCAGGGTGTGAGTTCTCATGCATATACCTTCCAACTACATTAATCAATCTAGAACATGTGCTCCAAACCAATGAACACCTCCAGTTCGCCCTTGACAGCTATCCAGGTCAAATCTCCATCCACCCTCCAAAACATAAACTATTCAAAACTTGTTTTAATTTGATCCCAAACTCATTGAAAAGTAGAACTTTAAAGGCACTGACTGTGTTTACTGATGGTTCTGGGAAATCCCACAAGTTGGTTATGACTTGGAAAAATCCTGACATTCAGGAGTGGGAATCTGATGTCCAGATTGTCCAAGGATCCCCACAAATTGCAGAATTGGCAGCTGTTGTCAGAGCCTTTGAGAAGTTCAAACAACCTCTAAATTTAGTCACTGATTCAGACTATGTTGCTGGTATAGCTGAAAGGGCAAAAGACTCCTTGTTAAAAGAGGTGCCAAATCCAGATTTATACAAACTGCTCTCAAAGTTAGTATTCCTCCTCTCCCACCAAGAGCATCCATATCACATCATACACATAAGATCACACACTGACCTCCCCGTACCCATCACAGAATGCAACAGGAGAGCTGACATTTTAGCCATGTGTCTTGGTTTGGGAAGACAGGTATCTGCTAGGGAAAAGCTGGAGTTTCCCTTGGAATGGAGAATGTAAACCACCACCCCTCCCCTCCCTTTTTTTCCAATTATAAATTTGCAGTTAAAATCTTTTAGGCAAAAGATTTTGGAAATAGAAATAGCAGTTCTTTACTAATATGTATAACAAAGCAAACAAAAACAACAACTACAGCATTAATAACGAAAACAGTACCAAGAACCTCGAGGCCTTTGCTTCACAAAAACTCAGGGCAGTTTGGTCTCGGTGCCTTTGTAGGATCCTCAGAGCACCAAGCTGGAGCAGTGGAAAAGTCCTGGGTTGGTAGCTGGAATGGCAGGATGTCCCGACAGGGCAGGGAGATGCAGGGTCACACTGTAGTAAGAGGAGCAGTGCTGATGAAACCATGATGACGGAACAGGGCTGGCCCAGCTCCCGCAGGGTGGCAGAGAAGCTCAGAATTCCAGGGTGAGCAGATGATGGTAGATTTCCCAGGACTGGACCCCTCCAGAAAGAGTGGACTCTTCTAGCAGCGAGTAGCAACCTAGTCGTTCTCTCTCCCCAAACGCCGAAAAAACAGAGAGCCCAACTGCCTCAAACTCTGTCCTTTACCTGCCCCAAAACTTGCTTTATCTCTCCCTTTGAGCTTTGACCACCCCTTTGGTTTTGGTTAAGTAGTGTTAAGTATCCAACACTTAGTTTCCTTGGTAACTTATGGGAAAAAAATTCTTTAGAGTAAAAAGGAACAAACCTAACTTCCAACACCACGGTAGTGCAAACTACCTTACCAGACATCTTTAATCAGGTCAAACTGAGCCATGAGTTTTTTCATCAAAATGTACCAGCCCTAATCCATGTATTTATAAACACAAGAGAACAGGCAAGAGCAATCATGGGTTCCTGTCCAAATTGCCAAGATTTTGCTTTACCCTCCATGGGGGCTGGGGTTAACCCCCGAGGGCTCAAAAGCTTACAATTATGGCAAACAGATGTAACACATTATGCGCCTTTTGGGAGGCAAAAATACATTCACGTCTCCATAAACACATTTTCTGGGGCTATTTTTGCATCAGCCCACTCAGGAGAAAAAGGAAAGGATGCCATCAGGCACCTCTTACTTGCATTTTCCACCCTGGGTGTCCCCCAAGCCATCAAAATAGACAATGGTCCTGCTTATGGCTCCAAAAATCTCAAACAATTTCTAGGTCAGTGGGGGGTAAAACATAACACTGGCATACCCCACTCCCCAACAGGGCAAGCAATTGTAGAAAGAGCTCACCACACTCTCAAGAGAGTCCTTGGTCAGCAGCATGAGGGTATTGAAACACTATCAAATGTAGAAAGATTATGCAAGGCTCTTTATGTGATCAATTTTCTTAATAACTCATTTATGGAGCCAAACCGCCCATCGTCAGGCACTTCTCGAACACGAGCAGAGCTCAGCTCTCAGAAAAAAACCCTGTGCTGATCAAAGACCCTGAATCCAAGCAAATAATAGGCCCATTCCAATTAATAATGTGGGGGAAAGGCTATGCTTGCGTGTCCACAGATTCTGGCCCAAGATGAGTTCCAGGCAGGAATGTGAAGCCATACATTGAACCCCTAAAGGCAGCATCCACAGACACTTCTGAACCTCAGGAACAACAAAGAGACCAAACTCGGGAGGCGCGGAGGAGAAGAAGTAAAAAAGAGTATAAAAGAAAATATCTGTTGCAAGAAAAGGGAGACCCTCCAGTACCACAAAGGATCATAAGACTGCTGAACTTCATTTGCAAATTGTTTTGCACTGTTATCCCTTTTTATTGGTCTTACTGCTACCTTTCTTCAGTTTGTTGCACTGTTATCCCCTCTTGTTTTCCCATATCCTGTCTACTCAGTATAGACTGTGGGGTTAGGGTGGGAGAATAAGAGGGGCTGAGAAAATTATAAAGGTTTAAAAAATTATCTTTTCAGATTCACAGATCAACCCATCATCCCCAAGCATTCTGCCATGTCTCCCGTGGCAGGGAATCCCCAGCTACTCCAAATAGGACTCTACATGATTCTCACATTTCCATCAGTTTATGCATGGATAGTCCCCCAGCCCAATCAGAACATCTGGGTGACACTAGCCAAGACCTTACAGCAGGAAAATCTATGCCTGTCCATGGGCAATGTGGACTACCCATTATCAACATGCCCGGTGGGGGGTCCCCTAGCAGCAAATGAATAGCCATACGCAGATAAGAAACCAAATCCAGTAGACACTTGGGATGAGTGAACCCAGACCCTAGCGCAAACATCAGAGGAACCCCAAGAATTAGAGCTGTTGGGGTTCTCCAAGGCTCATTACTTCCTTCATTTTCAATATCAACCTCCTAATGCACGCTTGACCCACCTTGAACTCATTCAGTCTGCCCATAAAAAGGACATAACCCCATTCAACAAAGATACATCCCCCTAAATTGGTGCAACTACACCAGCCCTACACCTTCTGTGTCCTCACTCCATCCCAAAGTGCTGCCTCGGGGAGTGTTTCTTATCTGTTGAGACCAAGTATGGGCTGGGATTCCCTCACGCCTTCAAGGGGGCCCCTGTAGCCTTGGCCAGCTTACTACCCTTACCCCAAACATAACCTTACTTCAGAATTGGAAACAGAAAGGGAAATTGGCATGCCAAAAGAGGTCATATTCTGAATTTGATGCAAATTGTGACAGCCAAATTTATAACTGGAATAAAGGAAAAAGGGTCATGGTCCCCATACTTTTACCTTGGGTGGCTGCAGCCAAGACCCTCGGTGAGCTTTCTCACCTGGAATGCTGGCTTAGTAAGCAGGAAAATTCTACCTCTGCTGCACTCAGTGACCTTCTTAGTGACACTGAGATTACCAGGCATGCAACACTCCAAAACCGGGCTGTGATAGACTATTTGCTGCTCGCCCATGGACATGGCTGCCAAGACCTTGATGAGATGTGCTGTTTCAACCTCTCTACACACTCAGAATCCATCCACGCACACATCCAGAAGCTGAGAGAGCAAGTGAAGGAATTAAAGACTGAAAACTCAGAATGGATCAGTGAACTTTTTGGACACTGAGGATTGACAGGATGGGTTTCATCTTTTGTTAAAGGGATAATTTTGATTGTAATAATTGTTTTTATCATCTTGCTTGTGTTTCCCTGCCTTGCTAAGTGTTTGCAGAAATCCATAAGGGAAGCCTTCTTAGTAAAGACGGAGGAGTTGTGGAGTCCCTTGTGCCCTTAAAGGAATTTCCAACTGCCTTGCTGTGGAAAAGTGAAGATTACTCCTCCCAGTTATAACAAAGGCTTCGCCCCCATGGCTCCTTGCAAACATTGTGCAATCTTCTCTTGGGGTTTTGCAAGCCCATCACTCCTCCCATGGCATCCCCTTTCCCTGTTTCCCCATTGGTTATGGGGCCTGGTGTCCAGTTCCTCTCTTCCCTATGGTCACTTGCCCTCTGCCCTGTCCCTTGTACCACCCACAAACCTTTAGACACTATATAACTGAGAGAAACCACATGGTCTCTCTCTTTGGCTCCAGATTCACCTTTGGCACATAGAATAAATTCTTGCTGGAAATTGATTTGGGGCTGGGAGCCTTCTGCCTCTCTGCTGAGCTAGCCTGTAATGTGTGTGGTTGTGTGAGCTTGAACTGCTGCCCAAATACTTCTCAAGCAGTTTCTCTACTGGAGAGGCTGACTGGGATCTAGAAAGGCCATAGCTGCACTCTGAAAAAGACACACTGTTACATCCTGCGATGATCCAGTCTCCTCAAAGTGGGGCAAATGCTTGGAACAGAGATGTGAAAATATGAAAGCAACTTGAAACACTTCAAATTAATACAACCTCCCAGTATGGATGGAGCTCAGTGATCACGGATGGTTGCAGGGCAGGAGCACTTTAGTGCCTGTGGCCCTTGGCTTAGCCATGCCTGAGATGAACAGGAGAGAGGGAGCAGAGATCAAAGCATATTCCAGGTCAGAATCTCAAGGCTGACACAGTACATCCTATTTCTGACATCCTGCATTTTCCTCCACAGCCTTCTCCCTGCTTCTGTTGGCCACATTTGTCCTACTTGTTGGACTGTGCACTTTAAACTAAATTTTCTTTTAAAAATTGCAAGGAATTCCTATTTGAGAGCATAACCCCAAAAGCTGAAGCCATGGTATAGAAACTAAAAGCTTTTGTAGAAATAATTTTTTAAATGTCCTTTTATGGGCCAAGGCTGTAGAAGAAGCAACAGCAAGAATTAGCAATGTCCCTTGTGGAGGCCTCAGCATAGTCTATAAAGTTTCTTGATGATTTGCCAGCAACTGGAAAAATGGTTCCTGTTCCAACAGTAAAGCAAGACATACTGAGCAAGTTTTGCTCTTTAATCTAAAGTTTATTTTATACTGTTATGACCTTTTTTAAACCAGGAAACTGGAAAACAGGAAAAACCAGGAAAACAAGAAAAATGGCTAGAAAATGTTTAGCAGTGGCACTACTGGACCTGTGGTGTTTGAGAATGGAAGTGTTTAATGAAGTTTCATGAAGACACAACTTCTTCTGTGGCATTGATAGAGCTGGAAGAGCCAAGACATTTTGCACAGATAACCCACACTTCAAGTCTAAAATAGCAGATATAGTCTTCAAATGCAAATAGAGAAGTGTGCTGGGCTAACTGATGGTGATGGGCAGTGGAACTGCCTGGAAAAAGAGAGGTCAGTCCCCACAGAGCAGCAGCCCTGCATGGCAGGGGATGTGACAGGGCAGCTGTGTTGCACTGTGGTGTTGCATCCACACTCACAAATTCACATGGACAAGTAATACAAACAAAGCCTGGTCAGAGGGCCACATCCCTGCTCTGCAGATGGTTTCAAAGCTTTTGGAAAAAAACTTGACTTTTTCCATAGGGAAATGTGACTGTTCCTCCCAGGCCATGAGCACAGCTGCCAGAGCCTTTCCTCCTCCTCACCTGCTGCCACATGCAGGTGGGGGTGTGGGACAAGGGCCCTCTCCTGATGCAGCTTGAGGGGACAGGGATGGAGCAGGGACAGATGTGGAGACTGCAATTACACCTTGTGGGAAGCAGCTTCTGCAAAGCTCAACTATCCTCTGTTGCTCCTGGTGAGCAGCTGGTAGGTGTGACAGTGACCTCTCCTCTCAAATACTACAGGAATCTTCTGGCAATGGGATACTCTCCTTTCTGAAAAACAAAAGCTGGAGACTATTTTTAACATTTCGATTTCAGGCGTCAGTATATTCAAATATTTATTGGATCTCCACTCTTACAAGGGTGTGCCTGTTTATTTATAGCTGTTTCATGTTTCTGATTGTGTTTTCTCTCGTTCTTATGTTGTTCCAGCTAAAACAACAACTTTTACAACCCTCCTCTGCACATTTTTCATGTTTTTTGTTACACAGTGTAACTGAGAACAACAGCACTCATGATGTGAGCTAAATCACTCCCAGACCAGTGGATGCAGTTGTTGTAGCAGAAGTTAATATTAAATTGCTGTTTGGGAGGAACCAAGTCCTCCACTGACTCTCACAGTCACCAGAATCTCTCACTTATCAGCAAGATGTCCTGGAGGTGCCACAAGGCATCCTGGCTGCTCTTTTCTCTGGAGTGCTGAATGCCCAAAACCCCCAGAGACAGAGGGATGGGTGAATCAATTACCTTTTTGTTTCTGACACTTATGTTGTATTTGGCAGCACCAGGATAGAGTGACATTGCAAAACCCAGGCTTTCTTGTAGATTCGGTTTACACTGCCACAATCCCTTGTTAGACTCAGGGCTCACCTGGAAATCCTTGTCCTCACGTTATTCTCATTAAAATATAGGAAATGTGTGTGGGCCAGCACTGCCAGCATCAGGCAGTGGTTTGAACATGTGTCACTGGGACAAGGTCCACTTCTCTGTGAGCTGCCTGGGAAGAGACAGGAAGAGAGTTGATCAGTTATTTCAGAGATATGGTGGAACATCAACTCTAGAGTGAAACACTGAAATTTCATTTTAATGTCTTTCCACTTAGCTGCAGGCTACAATTCAATTAAAATTCAGATGCACTGTATTGAAGTGCAATACCTCACTACCCCTCAGGAACTGCATAGCAAAAAGCAGGGAGCATCCAGAATGCATTCCTGGGCATCAGCAGTGCCACAGGCAACTAGGAAAGATGTGGTGAGGCAGAAGCAGTAATTATTTTTTCAGACTGTCCTGGGTTGTAGTTTAGGATGTATTCTATCACCATCTTCAGTTAATGGCCCATCAATGCCTTCTGCATGACTCAGAGATAACTCCCTCCGGGTGTTATCTCTCTCTTTAATGGGCCATCAAGGCTCTCTTCCATGACTCATCATCCCATTGTGAGATGCTCCGCCCATGGGGAAGAGCCAAGCATTCTCACCTGGATATAAGCTGGGATTTGGGACAGTAGAAGCCCTCACCCACTGGATTCCCAGAGGACCGGAGCTACTAGACCTTTCTACAAGATTTCTGTTTCAGGAAGACCACCTTGTCTGGACTGTTTCCATCACCCTGATCAGGTTGTATTCTGACTCTGTCAGTGGTTTTTTCTTTTTGTATCTATTTTATTTTATTTTATTCTATTTTATTTTCCTTTTCTTCTCATTAAATTTTATTTCTGACTTAGAGCCTCTCACTTGGTTTGTTTTCAAAACCACAACATATTTTTGGCTCCCAACGTGCGGCAGAGGCAATAAGAAAAGTCAGAAATTACAATTTTATTGAAGAAGACACCTGTCTGCTATGATGCTCAACATGCTTACATGTGTCTTATACCTATCTCTCTATATTTTTCCGAACGTGGGGCACTATCTGCCGGCCTTAATACTCCTGCGTAGACCAGGATATGGTACTAAAATTGCTTTACTGGTCTATTATGTCCATTGCTTGATAAAATCTGAGGCAATGAACATTATTCAGAATATATACCCAGTTTTGTATTCTTGTTCTAGTCTAGGATGCTACGTCTGGAGCCTCAGCAATCTCACCCAGCCCCTGTGGGGAGGAGTAAAGAATGATTTTTTCCAGCTTTTCAGGAAGGACACAGCAGTTTTTGAAAATACTGAGTACCCTCTGGATGCCAAGGACAGCATGATGTTCTTGTTAGTCCTGCTTTGTTTTCTCTACACCATGCTTAGAATCAAAACACTACATGGTGTGTTGGAGCATGTTCTTAAAGAAGTAGAAGAGGTAAAAAGAAGCAAAGCAATAGCATCGACGACTACACAGATTGTCACAGAGGAGAAAGGAACCAAAAGTGCTGTCAGCATCTCCACACAAACCGTCACTGAACCGGAACAGCCTAAACCAGTAGCAGTTGCCACCACTCAGAAGAAGAAATCAAGGAGCAAATCAGTCCGCATAGCGACTGACGAGGATGGAGCAGGACCTTCGCACTCAGCTGAAGAGACAGAGACAGAGATCATCACCCGCTCTCTATCTCTGGGTGAGCTGCGGGACCTGCGAAGGGAATTCACCCGTCAGACCAACGAGTCCATCCTCATCTGGCTGCTCCGCATCTGGGATGCTGCAGCCAATGACACCATTCTGGATGGAACTGAGGCCAGGCAACTGGGATCACTGTCCCGGGATGTGGTCATTGACCAAGGAATTGGAAAAACTCAAGAAACTCTCAGCCTCTGGCAGCGACTGCTAACAAGTGTGAAAGACAGATACCTTTGTAAAGAAGACCTCCTAGTGCACCAAGGAAAATGGAACACAATAGAACAAGGTATCCGATGCCTAAGGGAATTGGCTGTGCTGGAGATCATTTTTGCAGAAGATGAGAGATTTCCTAAGAGCCCAGATGATGTCCAGTGCACATCACGGATGTGGTTGAGATTTGCACGGCTTGGACCAGAGATGTACTCACGTTACCTGGCAACACTGCAATGGAGAGAAGGTGAGGACAAGGTGGGTGTCCTGACTAACAAACTAAGGATTTACGAGGACACTGTCACCGCCCCAGTTCGTGCCCATGTTTCATCTGTGGAAACAAGACTGGCTGAGCAAGTCAGGAACTTAATTGAAGAAGGCCATCAGAAACTGAAAAAAGAACTTAAGGAAGAAATTTACAATATCTCACCAGAGCCAATGAGAGTCTCTGCAGTTAGGAGCAGGCATCCCCCAGCCAGGGAGAGAGGATACACACCCCGAGGTAACCTTTGGTCTTTTCTTCGGGAGCATGGAGAAGATATGAAGAAGTGGGATGGAAAACCTACCTCCTCCTTAGCAGCCCGGGTACGTGAACTGAAAAGAGAAATGCCTACCACAAAAAGCTCATCTAGAATCAGTGTTGCTCCGGTCTCTCGTGCACAGAACTCCAGACGTTACAGGAATGATGATATGACTGATCCTCTTGAAGGGACCTCAGCAACTCATTTACAGGAAGAGAACAACGTATGCGATGACCAGGAATAGGGGGGCCCTGCCTCTAGCCAGGAAGAGGAAAGGGACAATCGGATCTACTGGACTGTGTGGATCCGATGGCCTGGCACATCTGACCCACAAAAATATACGGCATTGGTTGACACTGGGGCCCAATGTACCATGATGCCATCAAGGTATGTAGGAACAGAATCCATTTCTATTACAGGAGTAACAGGAGGGTCCCAGGAATTGACTGTATTAGAGGCCGAAGTGAGTTTAACTGGGAACGAGTGGCAGAAACACCCTATCGCAACTGGCCCAGAGGCCCCATGCATCCTCGGCATAGACTATCTCAGGAATGGATATTTCAAAGATCCAAAAGGATATCGTTGGGCTTTTGGGATAGCCGCAGTAGTGAAAGAAGACATCAGACAGTTGAATACTTTGTCTGGTCTCCCAGATGACCCCTCTGCTGTGGGACTGCTGAAAGTAGAAGAACAACAAGTACCAATTGCCACAGCAACAGTACACCGTCGGCAATACCGCACAGACAGAGACTCTGTGATTCCCATACATGAGATGATCCGTAAGCTGGAAAGCCAAGGGGTGGTCAGTAAGGCCCGTTCACCTTTCAACAGCCCGATTTGGCCGGTGCGTAAGTCCAGTGGAGAATGGAGGCTGACGGTGGATTACCGTGGTCTGAATGAAGTCACGCCACCACTGAGCGCTGCTGTGCCAGACATGTTAGAGCTTCAGTACGAGCTGGAGTCCAAAGCAGCAAAGTGGTATGCAACCACTGATATCGCCAACGCCTTCTTCTCCATTCCTTTGGCAGCGGAGTGCAGACCTCAGTTTGCCTTCACCTGGAGGGGCGTGCAGTACACCTGGAACCGACTGCCCCAGGGGTGGAAACACAGCCCCACCATCTGCCATGGACTGATCCAATCTGCACTGGAAAAGGGTGAGGCTCCAGAGCATCTGCAGTACATTGATGACATCATCATATGGGGGAATACACCAGAGGAGGTCTTCAAGAAAGGAGAGGAAATTATCCAAATTCTGCTGAAAGCTGGTTTTGCCATTAAAAGAAGCAAGGTTAAGGGACCAGCTCAAGAAATCCAGTTTTTGGGGGTCAAATGGCAAGATGGTCGTCGCCAAATCCCCACAGAGATAATCAACAAGATCACTGCCATGTCCGCACCTACCAACAAAAAGGAAACACAAGCTTTCCTAGGTGCCATAGGCTTTTGGAGGATGCATATTCCTGAGTACAGTCAGATCGTGAGCCCTCTCTACTTGGTGACCCGCAAGAAGAATGATTTCCACTGGGGGCCTGAACAGCAACAAGCTTTTGTTCAGATCAAGCAAGAGATTGCTCATGCAGTAGCCCTGGGCCCAGTCAGGACGGGACCAGATGTGAGGAATGTGCTTTACTCCGCAGCTGGAAACAATGGTTTGTCTTGGAGCCTTTGGCAGAAAGTGCCTGGGGAGACTCGAGGCCGACCATTGGGATTCTGGAGCAGAAGTTACAGAGGCTCCGAGGCCAACTACACTCCCACAGAGAAGGAGATCTTGGCCGCCTATGAAGGAGTTCAAGCCGCCTCAGAAGTGATTGGCACTGAAACACAGCTGCTTTTGGCACCCCGACTACCAGTGCTGGGGTGGATGTTTAAGGGAAAGGTTCCTTCCACACATCATGCCACCGATACCACATGGAGCAAATGGATTGCCCTCATTACACAGCGCGCCCGCATTGGAAACCCAAATCGCCCTGGGATTCTGGAAGTTATAACGAACTGGCTGGAAGGTGAAACTTTTGGATTATCATCTGAAGAAGAAGAAGGAGAAAAGCAAGTAACACATGCTGAGGAAGCTATGCCAGCTGGTGGATGGGGTCCGCCACTTGGGACCCAGAGAGCCACAGCCACCCCAAAGGATGTCTCGCTAGAAACAGCTCCTTGGGGGGTCAGGGCGCTCCTCAGCTGGGTAGAGGGGCTTCTCAGCATCGGGCAGAGCAGTGATTTTTCAGCTCAGTGATTTCAGCTTTCAGTGATTTCAGCTCAATGCTCTTAGCTCATGCCCTTGTGAGTTAGCCCCTCTTCTAGCCGGTCGTGGTGAGAGAGAGAGAGGTCTTGTATGGAATTTCCGCAGGTGGTACTTTATTGAGAGGGTACCAGCGAAAGGGATCCAGGGACGAGGAACCTCTGCTGACCAGAGGAAACTCAGGGGTTTTTATGGGACACCAGGGTGGGAGGAAAAGGGTACAGAACCAATTAATTGTAACAGATCTACATAAAATCCCGAGGGGGCTTGTGGCTAGGAGGTTTGTCTTTGTCTTAGGTGCTCTGGCTGAAGTTGCGAAATTCTTCCTTGACTCCTCAGCTTGGCTCCCTCCAGGGCAGAGCAGCCGGGGCTCCGCCCACCTCCACAGGAAGCCCCACCATATAATGAGCTACCGGAGACTGAAAGACGATATGCTCTGTTCACTGATGGCTCCTGCCGAATTGTAGGAGCTAACCGAAAATGGAAAGCTGCAGCATGGAGCCCCACACGACAAGTTGCACAAGCTACCGAGGGACAAGGTGGATCGAGTCAAGTTGCAGAGCTTAAAGCTGTCCAGCTGGCTTTCAAAATTGCTAAACGAGAAAAGTGGCCGAGACTCTATCTCTACACTGACTCATGGATGGTAGCTAATGCTCTGCGGGGATGGCTGAATCGCTGGAAAAAGGCCAATTGGCAGCGCAAAGGAAAACCCATCTGGGCTGCTGACATTTGGCAAGACATCGCCGCCCGAGTAGAGAAGCTGACCGTGAAGGTTCGACATGTAGATGCGCATATACCCAAAAGCCAGGCTAATGAGGAGCATCGCAACAACGAGCAGGTAGACAAAGCTGCCAAGGTGAAAGTATCACAAGTGAATCTAGATTGGCAGCACAAGGGAGAATTATTCCTAGCTCGTTGGGCCCATGATGCCTCTGGTCATCGGGGAAGAGATGCAACATATCGATGGGCTCGTAACTGAGAGGTGGACCTCACTATGGACAGCATCTCACAGGTCATCCACAACTGTGAGAAATGCGCTGCAATCAAACAGGCCAAGCAAATGAAGCCTCTGTTGTATAGTAGACGATGACTGAAGTACAGGTACGGGAAAACCTGGCAAATTGACTATATCACCCTTCCCCAAACACGCTAAAGAAAGCGGTACGTGCTAACCATGGTGGAAGTCACCACTGGATGGCTGGAAACCCACCCTATGCCTCATGCCACTGCCCGAAACACCATCCTGGGCCTTGAAAAACAAATCCTGTGGAGACATGGCACCCCTGAGAAAATTGAGTCGGACAATGGGACCCATTTCAAGAACAACCTTATAAACACCTGGGCTAGAGAACATGGTATTGAATAGATATACCACATTCCTTATCATGCACCAGCTGCTGAGAAAGTTGAACGGTGCAACGGACTATTAAAGACTGCCCTGAAGGCACTTGGTGGGGGAACCTTCAAGAATTGGGAACTAAACTTAGCCAAAGCCACATAGATGGTTAACACCCGAGGGTCTATCAATCGAGGTGGTCCTGCCCAGTCTGAACCCTTACACACAGTGGATGGAGACAAAGTACCTGTGGTACACATGAAGGGCATTTTAAGAAAGAGTGTTTGGATTAATCCCACTTCAGGCAAAAGCAGACCCGTCCATGAAATTGTCTTTGCTCAAAGACCTGGCTACACTTGGTGGGTAATGCAGAAAGATGAAGAAACCCGTTGTGTACCACAGGGAGACTTAATTTTAAGTGAGAGCAGTGTGTAAGGTTTCATTCTGTATGTATATATGCATTCATCTGTAAGAATGTATTGATTTAGGCATGTTGTAGATGGTAATAGAATAAGGGATGGATTGTCCTGGGTTGTAGTTTAGGATGTATTCTATCACCATCTTCAGTTAATGGCCCATCAATGCCTTTTGCATGACTCAGAGATAACTCCCTCCGGGAATTCTCTCTCCCTTTAATGGGCCATCAAGGCTCTCTTCCATGACTCATCATCCCATTGTGAGATGCTCCGCCCATGGGGAAGAGCCAAGCATTCTCACCTAGATATAAGCTGGTATTTGGGACAGTAGAAGCAGCCCTCACCCACTGGATTCCCAGAGGACCGGAGCTACCAGACCTTTCTACAAGATTTCTGTTTCAGGAAGACCACCTCGTCTGGACTGTTTCCATCACCCTGATCAGGTTGTATTCTGACTCTATCAGTAGGTTTTTTTCTTTTTGTATTTATTTTATTTTATTTTATTTTATTCTATTCTATTTTATTTTCCTTTTCTTCTCATTAAATTTTATTTCTGACTTAAAGTCTCTTACTTTGTTTTTCAAAACCACAACACAGGCACACATCCTTCAGGGCACCTAACTGGTCAAGTGTCCATCACCATGCCATGTGTCTTCTATCTGAGTTTTTACATTTCTTGTAGACACTTTCCCAGGCTCTTTCTCATTATTTTTAGACCTGTTGTTGTTCCCAAAGCCTTAATGAATCCTGGAGAATTCTGAAAAACAAGACAGCAGGTGTCTTCTTATCTACAAACAGTTTGGCTGGTACAGGGAATGGCCTAAGTTATTCAGATACATTGCTACACTAGAGAGCAGATATCTGGGGCACTTGAAAGAAACTGGAGTATCAGCCTCGTAAAGCTCCACAAAATCCTAGCTGTGCAGGCTCCAGTCATTGCATAAAAACACTGTCACAGAGCCCAGACAACAAAACCCTGGAGAAAAGACACTCAGGACTCACTCCTGTGCCTCTGGTTTTACTGGCACAAAGAGGAGTACTCACTGTGCTTGCTAGTTAGACATTCACAACTATTTCCAGGAGCCTTTCAAGGATATTTTGAAAGCACTTTCTATATAGTTTCATGGTAATAATTTTCAATGATGTGTTGAACCAAATGAAGTGCAGCTTCACTGACACAGACACCTGTTGGAATTCCAGAAACTGAGGATTTTAGGCTTTCTGTGCTGAAGGGCACTGACCCTCAAGCAAACACTGCATTTGACCTGAGGCCGTTGAGCAGGCTTTCAGAGTTGAGTGATGGCACTGGGATTATGGGTGTGTAGTTTGAATGGAGGTGTGTAATGTCACAGAGTGTTAAACTTGGGATTTGGGGTTCTGGTGTATAGTAATGTATATAAAGCAATATGGAGGATTTAGGGTGTAGGCTGAGTTCTTCTTTCACCTTCTTCATGGCTTTGGGTGGTAGTTTGCAATTGGGTGAAGAGGTCCACATTGTGGACCTTGGGTGGTTGGTTGTTGGATTGAAGGTAAAAATAATATAGGTGTCATCTTGTTATTGGACAAATTATGCTTAAAAGACCATGGAAAGAGTTGGAGACAGAGCCCTTTTCTACCTTGTTAGCTAGGGCTCACAACTCATGAGATTGTACTTTATATAAGAATTATTAAACAACTGAGTCTGAACACAAGAAAACTGCATCTCTCGTTCGTTAATCCTGGCTCTAACAATAAGAAAAAAAGATAAAAACCTCACAGACACCCCATCTTCTTGTAATGCTTTTGAAACTGCATTTCCCTGTTTGGTGTAAGGGTTTGCCACTGTACCCTATGGACAGATGCTCTGTGGGATCTCCATCCCATTCTTCAAGGGCAATGTTTACAGCCATCAGAGCTTGCAGCTGGGGACAGCAGTAAATAAGGAGTTTCAAAAGCAGTTGACTGGGTTCATCTCCACTAATTATCCTGCTGCCAAACACCTATAATTTCCCTGCCAATACTGATGACCTGTTATTTACAACCCCCACTTTATGCTAATTCGTTTGGCCTCCTTGAAGGGAGACACACTGCTGAGAACTTCTGCCAGAACACGGAGAATCAAGTTTTAATATTAAAATAGTATGTCCCCACTGCCTCTGCAACAACCAGCAGGGTTTTATCAATGTTGGAGCACAGCCAGGAGAGCTGATGGTGATCCAGATTTCTGTCAGTATTGATACTCTTTGCTGTGCCCTCTCTTTCTCATACACAACATTTAGGATAACTTATTTAGGGATACAGAACATGTATATGCAGATTCATGAAATTTCTACATGGCACTATGCTGTAAAGAAGATGGACTAGAAGTAGTGAAACCATGATACTACACTGATCATTGTTGTTTATGATAAAATATCCCTCTAAATGAAGCCCACCTTAGAAAGGTCCTGAAGTGAGTAAATCTGTGGTCAGCATGGACATTCCTGGGCAGACCTTGTATAGTCTGTTCAGGAGCTAGGCTGTGAACCTTTCAAGGAACTCAGCTTGTTTCTTTTCATATACATGTAGTGTTGCATTTTTGTTAATGAATTTTACTTTCCTTATGCCATTTACTCAGGATCAGTTGCCACTGTCCTCCCTGCTGTAACAGATCTTGGTGTTACTTATTCAGGATGCAGTAGCTGAAATGTTCCCCTGTAGATAAAGTATTGGACTGAACATCTTTGTTTTCTCGCTGCAATCATTATCTTTGTGCTGCACAGAAAAATAAAGACACAGACTTACACTGCAGTCATGGCTAAAAACTTAGAATTTATACCCATGCAGCTACTGCAGTAAAATACCCTGTAATGAGATAGCTGGTGTCACTGTGTTCTGCTGATGCTGTGCACACTGCAGCATCTGAGTGGTGCAAGCACATTTCACAATTTGTTTATCTCTGTATAAATAAACCCTTCCCTGTTGCTGCACTGCTGCTTAGCCTTACTAGAGGTGCCTGAATCTGCCTAAGGGCAGATTGCCTTCAGGAATATCATGATGAGGCACTACATTGTATCCTGTGGCAATGTGAAACTTCTTTTTGGAAGCATTATTTTGGGAAATGGCCACTGTGTAGTCCTGTGTTGTTCTCCTGTCCATATCTTGGCGTGGCTCAAAAGGTTTACTAAGATGCTTTACTGGTGGGTGAGCTCAGCTGATGGAGTCATTCCACACCACTGACAGTCACTAAATTTGCTCCACTTGGAACCATTGAGCTGCTCTTGCTTGGAGATGGATTTGTTAATGTATTTCCTGACATCAATCAATAATTTATTTTATATGCATTGTGATCTCTAATTGGGAGTGAACCCTAAAGACAGATTGCTTTGATATTAACTATCGACTGCTGCAGAAAGCCCATTTAGCAGCTCACATTGTGGAGAATGAGAGCACACAGTTGCTTTCACTTCTTTTGTGATGTTAGGGGTGGTCAGAGGCAGCTCTTCTGCCAGGACACGGCCAGGTTGTGTCACACTCAACCTTGATCAGATCCTACAACTTTCAAAAGAGCAGTGCTCCAGAGATCAGCACGAGTGTTTGCAAGAGGCCAGAAAAATACAGCCTTTATTACCTTTCTTTTTGTGATAGGAAAAATGATACACAACAGAAGTTCATATCTTGTTTTGATATTGTAGTGATAAATGATAACTTATTAAGGCATACAGGAGTTTCTAGAATTCCACATTTTCTATCCTTACTGCTAATTATAAAAAACCAAAGGTGCACTGCTTTCTTCACTACAGGAAGAAATTCCCAGGTATCAAACCAGCATATGGATTATGCCATGTGCAGTGAGCAAACGAGGAGTGCAGTGCTGTATTGCAAGGCTCTACTGCTTCATCAAGAGCCACTGCTCTCCCTATTGCTCCAGGGGAAATTGTATATATAATCCCTCCATCTGGCACAGGTCACTTCTCCTGCATCTTGGCTGAACTGTGTTTGCTGAAGGAGTTTCCTCTGCTGGCACTTGTTTCCTGTTCATCCCCACCTGTGGGATGAAAGTGATGTTATTTATCTGCGTTCCTGGCAGTGTTGAACTCCCATTTCCTCTTGGTGATGAGAGACCTGTAACATCAGTTTTATGAGTTAAAATTAAGCTGATTTTACTCAAATTAAGAAGTATTATTAGTGTTTTAAAATTCCTGTTATGTTCTGAAAGCTGCCCTGCAGTCACATGAAAGGAGTTAGAAACATTTGCCAGCAGGGAACAAAAGCATAAGCATCCAATGACAAATTGTTTAGCCTGGAGAATACACAGTCTACAGTGGTGGAAGTAGTTATCTGTTGTGACTAGTAATTCTGTGTAAAATGTGTTGTTCCAGTTGTTGCCCAAGCTAGAAGAACAGTGAGAACTTGCAGAAGACATTGATTAACTCAGCACTTCTGTTAGCTGTTGGAACTTGTATATGGTGAATGCAAATGTAATTATTTCAGGGGTCATAAAGTATCCCCATGCTGGCACTTCAAAGCTCAATGCTGCTGTACAGACATTAAAAAAAAAAAAAAAAAAAAAAAAAAAAAAAAAAAAAAAGAGATTGATGGGAATGATAGCAAACACCTTATTGTAGTGCATTTGGAAATGTATCAGATTGAAAGAAAATATTGTAGTTTGCTTTTTTCTTCTGACATTTGTTGGAAGCACTTCCTGACTTGCGCTACATTACTTTTTGCCTAACAGCGAGAAAAAATTACATCTGGCTATTTTTCCTCCACAACTGTAAAAGCTATAAAACAAGCCAAGCTTTAGAAAAGATACAATGAAGATACAAATCTGACATTACAAAAACCTGGATAATTGAGACTTTGGACTTGCTAATAATCTATAACTCAAACTTCAAATTCCTACCCCTCTCTGGACTGCCTCATAATGTGTATAGGAAATCAAGATAAAAGTAATGTAAAGAAATAATACAACTAAAATATTGAGTTGCTTCACTCTTCTTTATAAATTTGAATCTCAAAGAGAGCAAGCAAGGAAAGACTTTACAGGAAAATTCCTGTATTAAAAATGAAATTTGTTGTGGAAGAATACTTGAATTACCAAAGAAATGTCTTGACTGAGTCCTGCACCAAGTTCAGGCACAACCTGCAGCCTGCCCCTGCTCCCAAATGACTCTCTACCTCAGCTAAGGAAAAGCACTCTCTGATCTTTTGATAGTGATATTTTATTATATTACAGCATGAAGAAATCTATTTTAAAAATAGCTATTCCTCTAAATCTGAAATTCTGCTTCACTGATTTTCGCTGGAGGAAAGCCATGATAAACTCCGAAATTACTTTGGAGGAAATGACAAGTTCCACTGCTATTTATTTTTTTGAGTGAAATCCTTTGAGGTAAGGGAAGACTTGGGGCTGAGACTGGGAGACTGCAGCTGGTTAAGGTTGTTATTTGTCAGTGCTTATGTTCCCAAGGAAGGCTTCCAAAACAATTTAGTCAACTGAAGATGAGGGAGTCCTTGCTACAAATGTAAATGTTGCAATCATATCCTGCAAGACAAAGTGTGTCTACCACAAGAAGCTATACCCTGGGCAATGGGCCTCTGACTGTGTGATCCCCACTTCACCCTTTTATGCAAAGCTGGTGTGATACAGAATGTAAAATCTACTGGTATGTCTTGAAAAGAATAAGTCAATCAACAATCTTAGCATGTATGAGTTTTTAAAGGTAGCATTAAAATGTCAGTGTTACTTTTATATCAGTCCTTCATGGCCTCAAACTACAGAGGTTATTGCTGCACTGGACAATGTAAGGATGTCAGTGATGTATTTAGGTCAGATTCTCTCCTTGTAGTTGTTTGGTTAAATTTTAGAACCACTCTGAATCCTTGAGGCATTTAAATCTCCGCCTGCTCTGGATGGCCTCCTTTCTGCCTGAATGCTAGTTACAGACTGTACTCCCTGCAGTCATCTCTGATTTCCCCATCCTTCCTTCCACTCCCTTCACATTTCATTTGTCTTCCCAAACTCACAAGATTTGGATCAATTTTAACCTAAATGTTTTGTCTTTTCTTTTATTCCACATGATGAATTTTAATGCTCAGTGGCCAAAATAACTCCCTCTTCCTACATATTTTAATATTTTAACTATGTCTCTCCAGTGAGATGCTCCATTTACATTGGAAATGTTTCTCTGAGAGTAGCAATGCTGTCTATGCTGATTTCTTCCCTGTTCTGCAGTGAGCTTGCGTGGTAGAGAAGGTCAGGCTGTCCAAGCTGTCTGTGATTCTCTGCTGCCCCAGTAATTGCCATTTCAGTGATGGGTGACTGTGTGGAGGGCAAAAAGAGAGAAAACATTAAGAGGGCAAAGGGAGATGAGGCATTAAAAGTGGAATCAAGAAAAAATAATCTTTAAGTTGTTGTTTAGCCCTCATTTTTACATTTGTGAAAATGGCTGTGGATGATGAAAAAAGGTTGAAAATCAAGGCTTGCGTATGCAGGATTTATTGGTATTTTAATTTAGAATGTTTTTGTGTGCCAGCACATACCAGGCAGCTATTTCCTCTTCCAAGCACTGGGAACTACTCTAATATCTGGTACTTTTGTAATGCAAAGTCACTGACTGTGCAAAGAGAGATATTTCAAATATCTTTTTGATAAAGCTTTAATATATATTTTAGTGTCACTTGCTTTTGAGGGCTGCCTGCAGCTGTCTGAGGAGGCATGGCTGTGTCTGTGCACCTCAGCTGGCTCTGATCTGACCAGTGCTTGGATGGTGAGGAAGCTAATACCCATTTCTCTGCCTGAAAGCATGAGGCTGTACGGTGAAATTTCCATTTTTCATGCTGGGCACCAAAAGTATCTCGTTTGCATCTCAGGACAGGGAGAGAAGCTTCCAGGCTGTCTTTCTTACAGGAAATATCTGAGAAGTTGGGAGGCTTTCCTTGCTGATGTTCCTGGAAACTGGCTGGTGTCTCCTGGGTGCTATTGGAAGTGGAGATGGAGTAGGACAAAGCTGTAGAGCACTGCTCTGCCCTCTAGGGATTTTTATTTTGGTAACCTTCTGGGGGAAATTTCCAATTCACACCGTGGGGAAACACCAAGAACAGGGAGTAGGTACACTACACTCTGAATGAAGACTTTTTATGAGGTTTCACCATCCTCAGCAAACGTGGTGTATTGCTGCTCAGGTCCCTCTCTCTCTGCTGGAAACTGTGCTCACAGAGCCCCTCCAGATGGTCAGTGCCGAGCTGTTCTGTCTGCACGTCCTGGCCTTTGGAATGGGATGGCAGCCTGCAGGAACAGCCAGGAGCTCAGAATTGCCTGTACTCAGCAGATGTTCCTTTCTTCTCCAGCTCCACAGGATTTGTTGTGCATTAGCGGGAGCCAGAATTGTCAGTGAACTTTGGAAATGCACCGTGCGTGGCTGGAATCAAGCTATCTTGAGGGGAAAAGTCATCTTTAAAAACACTTAAATGAATGATTTTTTTACCACAAAACATTTTCAGTGTTCACTGCTTGACAAATATGCACTTCGCCTGTCATTTTAGAATGATATTAATTTTGTGAGGCTGTTACTGTGGCATGAATATGCAGATCTATCCTACACAACATTTTCATTATAGAAAAGGTATAAATCCTGAAAGCAACTTTTCTAAATTGTGGAATAAAGAAACTAAGAGGAATTAAAAAGCATTCATGCAGCAGAGGAGCCTGCTTCACATCTGGAAGCACATAGATGCATCTCCACCTGTATCCCTGCACTTGGAGAAGGGGTCATGGATGCTGCAGTTCACTTTGGCAGGCAATGCTGGTTGAAAGAGCTGCAGAAATGCTGCCTTAAACACGTGTGGGAACTCACTACATGTGAGCTGCAGCTCCTCACATGCTCAAATCAAGTTCAACAGTAACTACCCGCAGAACTGCAAATAGTGAATCAATGATGCCACAAGCAATTGAAACTTAATAGAGCTTATTTTTTCCTCCACCCAAGTTCTTTGTTCTGCTTTGTGACAGTCTGTTACAATTTATGGCAAATGCTCAGAGTTAATTGTTTCGAGCACAGGCAGTGGTGGGTATGTGTTTTCTTTTGAGATAAAATTGAGTTGTATAATTTCTGAACAGGAAAATACTGTTGCTTAATGGATATTGCTCTCTCTAAACTGTAATATCAATGCAAAGTGATTGTGAGGTGGATATAAACCTGCTCTACCTGAACTGGTAACTGTTCATTTTTATACTGTTCTTAGATGCTGTAAACATGTATTATCACACCATATTATGTTCAGTATAATTATCAAACTGTATCAGATTTGTCAGCATAAATACTTAGAATGCTGTTTTGAAAGGAATTATTCTGTAAGTAGACTTATATAAGAAATGTTTGTGAATACTGTCTTTCTGTAATATAATATGTAATATATATTATAATTACATATAAAACTTACTTTGTAAATGGCTTTGTATTAGTAATTTTGTGTATTTGTCTTGTGCTGTGTTTATATTTTGAGATGCCTGACAGAGAGTCTACAGCAAATTTCAGGTGGATTTCTTGCAGAGAAATACATAACAGGCATCAAAGTTTTGTAGAGAAGTATGCTTAGAACAAGTTTTTTAATGACAATATAATATCTAAGCGACCCTAGTACATGTATTTTAAAGAACTTTTTAGTGAAAAAGCCTAGGTCTGCTGAATAGAGCTTTGCAGCCCTCCCCTGCACAGTTGGGCGCCTGGGGGCTTTCAGATGCATGCTAGAATTTGGTGCTGAGAGGTCCCAGGTGCGACAATTTGGTGCTTCTGTCAGGGCTTTTGCCCTCTTTCCCTGGCTAGCTCTGGCACCGACGTCGCAAAAAGGTACAGTCCTGTATTCTGGAATGCAGTTCTGATCCTGTAGGTTCTTGCCTCAGCAGAAGCGTGAACAATGCGAGAAATAAAGGGATGGAACTCCGGTGGGGGACTTCAACTGGGTTTTATTAAATTCTCTTGACTTCCTTTCACCCAGGAATCAGCCCACCGAAGTTGACTAAAATTGCAGGTTTTTACCTTAAATATGGGGGTGGGGGAGTGGGGAGGATACAACTTGGAACCAATCGAGAATGGGAAAGGAGTGACGCCGAACTTAAATGACAATTTATAGGACAAATCAAGGGACACAGGGGGAAGGGGGACCTGGACCCCACTAACCACTTGACGTCCTCACCAGAACTTTCTAGAGATCAGGGTGAGGCTTTGAGGTGACAGGCAGGCCCCAGATGTCACATAAACGATGATTGATTAATAACAATAACTGGAGTAAACCATAATGGGGTAAAACACGGAGTACATGGAACAAACCATTATGAAATAAAGAACAAAAGCATGCAGAAACTTGGTAAAGTCCAAAATGCACCACAACACCCCAGTAAACACCAGGAAAACTTGCCTGGTTTTCAAGGTGGAACTGTTGGGAAAACACTGGAGCACTATGAGCACTCAATTAATTTGCCAAGTCCTTAAAAAAAAAAAAAAAAAAAAAAAAAAAAAAAAAAAAAAAAAAAAAAAAGGAATATCCAACTGTGAAACGAGATGGAACCTGGGCTGTAAAAAACCACCTTTCACCAGGTAAATGAGAAAAGAGGATCAGAAATTTTCTGTGCAGTTGGAAGTTTGGGCTTGAACTTGGGCAAGAGCCCATGTTAAATGTGAATTGGAGACATTACCTTGCCTTGTGATAAAAAAGAGCAGTAGGAAAAAAGCTCAATATCTGGAGTGCCATGTGTTTTATGGTTACTGTCCATCTAAATGGCAAATTTCACTTCCTTTTCTAATGGAAAGAAAGAAGCAAAAAGGTGAAGAACTCACTGTTGTAACCTTCTTTCTGTAAAATGTTGTGACTGAGCACATTCCTACACTGGAGTTATTCTATTTGGGAACATTTGTGTAATATCCAGTGTGTCACTCTGTCCATGTCTCTTCTTAGCAGAGGTGAATTCTTTCTTAAATTTTGTAAAGATAAGTTGAGACTGGTACTGGCTCATGCAAGAGGTAATTTTCAAGGACAGGAGTTGGAAAAATATACACAAAAATTGCTTTCTTCTGCAACTGAGATACTGATTTTCTTGTCAGCTTCAGAGCAGAGGTGAATTGGTTCCCTGTGCCTGAACTTGCTTCGGTTGCTCTCAATGATGTGAGAAGAACAGAAGTGAACCCAAAACTGCCCATAGCAAAATCTGTTAGAGTGTTACTCAACCAGGATATCTTTTGCTCTGAGATTGATGCTGCACTGGCTTTGATAAGCCAATGCAAAAATGTCCAGAAAAAAAAGAGCTTTAAAAGCAAGTGCTGTTGGACATACGCAACTCTCAAATGGTGTGTTATGGTCTCATAGGCTGTTCAACTTTTCCTCCAGGGTTAAAAGAATGAGGAGTTGGTTGCAATCTTGGCAGGAAGGTTACCTATGGTTTCATAATTAGTTTTGCATTAAGTTCTGCCCTCAATTGCATTGCTAAAATTCCTATAACTTCATTAGGGTTGACTGGGTTTAACTAAGGCATTATTTGCCCTAAGATTACCTGCAGTCAAAAATTTGCTGAATGTTGAGTGTTCAGTAATTAAAGGTGTGTACAGGAAACAATACAGGCAGAACAGCAGTTCCCAAATCAGATGTGGCCACATGAAAAAGAGGAGAGGACTGTGAAGAAAATTCAGGGTTAGCATCCTCCAACGTTATGGGAGCAGGTGAAGCAATTCTGAGCTTTTCAGGAGCCAACACTATGGTTGGGAGAGCAGCTTGGGGCTGGCCTTTCTCTTGGTAATATTGCTGATCCCAAATGAATCCCCTGGAGAACACAAGGAGATGGTTTTGTGTATCTGTCACTCGCATTCCCTAGGCCACCAAGGACTTGGCAAGCAGCCTTCCAGTGTCTGAGAGGGGACTACAAGGAAGATGAAGAGGGGCTCTTCATTGGGAACTGTAGTGATAGGATGGGGGGAAATGGCTTCGAACTGAAATAGGGTAAGTTTAGGTTAGATATTGGGAAAAAAGTATCTCCTTTGAGGGTTGTGAGGCACTGGCACAGAAAAGCTGTGGATGCCTCATTCCTGGAGGCCAGGCTGGATGGGGCTAGGAGCAACCTGGTTAAGTGGAAGGCATACCTGACCATGGCAAGGGGGCTGGAACTAAATGGTCTTTAAGGTCCTTTCCAGCCCAAACCATTCTGTGATTTTATGACTTGCTGCCTCTTTATGTCCTCCCTGCTGCTCCAGCAGCTCTCCTGATGCACCAAGCTGCTGGAGACAAGAACTGCTAGCAGACCTGCTGGCAGACCTGCTGCCCCTGTGCACTGTGACCTCTCCCCACTTGCTTGCTTGCTTGCTTGCTTGCTTGCTTGCTTGCTTGCTTGCTTGCTTGCTTGCTTGCTTGCTTGCTTGCTTGCTTGCCTTCCCTCCCTCCGTCCTTCTCTCCATCTCTCCCACCTTCCATCCCTCTCGAGTTTCACACAGACCACGCCCCTTTCCCGCTGGCCACGCCAATCTCCTCTGGCCCTGCCCCACGCAGGCGTAGTGCGTATTCGCCGTGCTGGTGACGTAGGGCTGAGGGGGTTGGGTGTGCGCGTGGTGAGTGGTGCTGCGTTCGGCACTTCGGGGACGCTCTGGAGCAGGGCCGCGCCGGGGCGCTGTAGCCGCAGGTGAGGGCGAGGCGCAGGGACCCGGCTCGGTTCTGTCCCGCTCGGGGGCCCGGCGGGGCCGGGGGCGCCGCGTCCTGCGGGGCCTCTGCGGCCGCGGGGGAGCGTGGCCGCACTCAGTGAGCGGCGCAGGGGGGCTGCCTCGCACCGGATGGGCTGCCCCAACGGTATTCCGTTCATCGGAGGCTGCTCGGAGGCCGCGGGGGAGCGCTGCTGGCGGCAGGGGCTCCCTCTGCGCGGGGCGGGACCGGGGTGTCCCGGCTGCACTTTGGGGGGCGGCGGGCGGTAACCGCTGTGCCGGGGGATCGGCGTGGGGCGGTGAGGAGACCCCGCTGATGAGGGAGGGTAGATGAGGGTGCCCCCTTTTCAGCGGGTGCCCAGCGAGGGGTGCTTGGTGCAGGGGCAGAGCCAAAGTGCACCGCGCCTGGCGGGGCGAGCGGCGGGGTAAGGACGAGAGTCACCGCTGGGAGTGGCTGGGGACACAGCGGGAGTGTCCCGGCCGGGGGGTCGCGGCTGGCGGCGTGTGCGGACCGGGCTGCGGCGCTTGTGCCGCTCGCAAAAAGTATCTTTAACTCTCCTTTTTCAGGCTTTGTTGTGCAGCCATTGTAATCGTTCTCTTTCTTCACCCGGCCCGTTCTGCTCGTCAGTGTTTATTGTTGCCTGGTCTTTAAATAGGCTGGATGAGGTCTGGGTGCAGGAGGGAGTTTAGGGGATTAGTTCTGAGATGCAGCCATTACAAAGGGGGACGTAGCTGCAGGTTGTAATTAACTTGTCAGTTTCCTCTTCTCACTGTTCGCAGAAAATTTAGGCCAAGCTCTGTTTTTAGTAGGTACTGTTCAGGACTTTTCGCCTCCGTATGAAAAGTGCGATTTTAACAGAAGAACTCTAGCATTCTTGGCTCGGCTCCTTTGTATAATTCAGGAGATGAAAGGTGCACGTCTTTTTCAGTTTTGTATGGCATAGGGCTCTTCAGCTTGGATAGTCTGAGTGTTAATGAAACTAATGCTGGCTTGGACCTGCTGTGAAATCTGCCTCAGAAATACTTCCCTTACTCATTTAAATATGCCTCATACATTTGAATAGAATGTCACAGAGGAGTTTTCCTTATTCTTTCCTCAGAGAACTACACCTAGAGATAATGTTAATGAATAACCTTCAGGGCACTCTTCCCACTTCTCTGATTTCATGGTAGGGCTTCTTCTGCAGTCCTTTTTAATACTAGAATATGCTGCAGAGTGTTGACAGTAAAAAATTAATTGTGTAGTAACTTGGATTAAATGCTATCCCAAATTCATATCTTGTGATCTCTTTGATTCTATGATTTTCAAAATTGTGCTTCTAAATGTTATAAACGGGCCAGGAGACCTGCTCCTTTGAAAAGCCTTTATTAGTCAGCTCTTTCAAGGGGGAACTCGAGGGGTCGCCTGCGCCGCCGCTGCTCCTGTCGCCGTTCTCGCTCCTGTCGCCGCTGAGGATCAGGTGTCAGGCGAATCTGCTGCTCTCGCCGCAGCAGAGTCGGGAGTTCCTGCCTCGCGGGAATCCCCAGGAACTCAACTGGGCTCGTGTGGTCTAGGGGCGTCACTTCTTCCCAGTCTCTTTGTGGTTATGGCGAGGCGGCAGAAGCAGAATTCGGTCTCTAGGTAGCTGAGGGTCTTCTCGGTGTTGTAGTGTTTCCCTTTTATCTGGATTTTGTGCCGGGTCGCGGCTTTTGGGTCCGCTTGCCGGCAACTGCACTTTGGTTTTGGAGCGGTGCACCATGGAAGTCCTTGGATTTTCCTATTAGGCGGGGCCAGCAGTTCGAGGAGCTGGTGGGGAATGGGGACAGCCTAGCCCGACGGAAGGGGAAGGGAACCCGGGGTTTTAGAGGGGGTATACAACTTGGAATAAGGTTTTGAGGGTACAAATTTTGGTACAAACAGCGTAACTTTCTTAACAGACAGGTTACAACTGGCATAACATTTTAAACAGCATAACTTTCTTAACAAATGACAGACTGTGTCAAAAAATGGGAATTTCTTATATCTCATTCATTTCAGTCCCCCCTCTATTTCTTTGATCGGGCCTTTGCCCGCATCAATTGGCAGTTTTTCATTCATGGGAATATCTTTTATTTAGTTCTTCAGTTTGAGGTTCTAATTAAAGGAAAACTATTCTCTTATAGGGCACTTTCCAGTTAGGCGCTGCTTAAATGTTGCAGCATTTCATGCAATCCAATACTGCTTTATATCAAAACACGTGGGATTCACATGAGTGTGAACTCTTATGAGTGTGACTGCAGGTTCTCCCCGTCATAGATGGGATGGTGTGTATGTTTTTTAATAGGACTATGATTAGTCCTCCCAAGAGTCCAGTATGAACCATTGTCTCGATCTCACCTGGTCTTGCCTCTTGGGTTGGGGAAGGTATTTAGCTGGCCTTATGGAGTTCCTTTCAGTGTATTCCCACTTCTTTCTCAGTTTTTGATTAGCCCTTCTGTGGTGTGCCCTATAAGAGATCTGTAATGATATTATCACAACTTTTTAAAACAACTTAACGCTTCATGATAACTTAGAACAACTTACAGAGAACATTTTTAAATGACAGCTTTTGATAACAACTTGGAAATATTTTGAACAACGGGGGGTTTTTTTTTCTTTTTTTTTTTTTTTTTTTTTTTTGTTTCTAATTGGGCTTTGGTTGTCTCTTGAAGGTTATTTTAAGTGTGTCTGGGTCTCTAATGGTGGTCCATTCGGAGGGAGTCTTTGCTGGGGTATCAGAGTCACTGGGAAGTGGCAATGGTCTTTTTACTCGGGATAGTTGTGTATGGTGAAGCCCCTATGTCCGACCTTGGTCGAACTCAGATTTTCAAGAGTGCTAGGGGCAGACATTTTAGCCAATACATTCCAGTTTTTGTTATTAATTTAGTTAATACATTTTTGAAGGTTTTATTCATTCTCTCAACTCTTCTTGAGCTTTGAGGATGCCAGGGTGTATGTAACTGCCATTTCATTCCTAAGGCTTTAACAACATCATGCAGGACTTGTGCTACAAAGTGGGGGCCTCTGTCTGAAACGATGTTATTTACCAGTCCATACCGGGGGATGATGTGTTCTAGTAGTATCTTTATTACCACTTGTGCTGTTTCCCTTTTTGTAAGGAAGGCTTCCACCCAATGCGTTAAGTGATCAACTATAACCAAAAGATGCTTATGTCCCTGTACTGGAGACATTTTTGTGAAGTCTATTTGTATACTTTGAAAGGGTCTTAATGCTATTTGTCTTCCCCCTGGTGTGGGCTTTCTCATTACTTTTTGATTTACTTTTTGACAAATTAGGCATCTTTCAGTAACTGCTCTAGCCAGGTTATAGATTCCAACACATAGGTGTTCTCTCAGAAAATCATCACACAACTCTTGGGTGCCCCAGTGAGTTAAGTTGTCTATTTCTGCCAGCATTTTTCGAGCTATTGCCTTATTTAGGAATTTCTTTCCATCTGGGGTCAGCCATTCCCCTTGCTTCTTTTGGTGTAAACCTAACTTTTTTATTTTTTGTAATTCATTTTTATCATACATTGGTTTATTAATTTTGTCAGCTGGTATATCATTCAAGGTAAGAATTTTTATTGGTTCTCCCAGCTTTTGGGCTGCTAGTTTGGCTGCTTGATCAGCTACTTGGTTGCCCCTTCTTTCAAATGTGTCTCCTTTTTCATATCCCTTGACATGTACAATTGCTATTTCTTGGGGCTTCATAAGAGATTCTAATACTAATTTAATTAATTCTTTATGTATCAGATCTTTCCCTTTTGAATTTAGGTAGCTTCTTTCTTCCCAGATCTTTCCAAATGTGTGTACTATTTTAAATACATATTGCGAGTTTGTGTAGATTGCACCTCGGTCTTGTTCTAATAAATCTAATCCCCTCTTGAGGGCATAGACTTCACAATACTGGGCAGACCAGTTTGGGGGTAGTTTTTTTTTTTCTGTAACTTTTAAATTGTCTCTTTTTCTACCTTCGACTATTGCATAGCCTGATATCCTTTTTCCTTCAGTCAGCCTAGATGATCTATCAATAAATAGCACCCTCCCATATGGTAGAGGTATATCTTCAAGATCTTCTCTTGCTTTTGTTTGTAAATCTATGATTTCTATGCAATTGTGCTCTAAGTTTGGTGTGGGTTCCCCTGAGAGGGTCTGGGCAGGATTTAGACTTTTTGATGTAGTTAGCTCTAAATTACTGGTGCCAGTTAAAATCACTTCATATTTTAAAATTCTAGAGTCAGTCAGCCATTGTTGACCTTTTTGGCTCAACACTGTCCTGAGATCATGGGAGGTGTGTGCAATGATTTTTCTTTGCAGTGTCAGCTTTTGTGCTTCTTCCACAAGAACAGCTGTGGCTGCTACAGCCTGGAGGCAAGCTGGCCACCCTCTTGCAACTGGATCCAGAAGTTTGAAAAGATATGCGACAGGCTTTTTGTGTCCTCCCCATTCTTGGGTTAATACTCCATAAGCTATTCCCCCTTTGGAGTTAATGAATAGGTTAAACTTTTTCTTAAGGTCTGGGAGACTCAGGACAGGGGCTGAAGACAATTTTGTCTTTAGGTCTTTTAACTGTTCTTCATCTCTATCTGTCCATTTCACAGGTTCAGGTTGGACTAATTTCTTATATAGAAATTTAACACTTTGGGAATATTTTTTTGTCCACAGCTTGCAATAGCCAAATAGTCTTAAAAATTTTCTTTTATCTTTCTTTGTGGTTGGAGCTGGGACTGAGAGCATACCTGAGATTCTCTCAGGGCTTAATTTCTTACACCCTTCCCCAATGAGGTGTCCGAAGCAGGTGACCCATGATTCTACAAACTGCAGTCTGTTCTTTGACACTTTGAGGCCTTTTTCCCCTAGAAAATTCAGGAGATTAATACTGGTTCATTTCACTTCATCCCGTTCTTTCCCCGACATTAGGAGGTCATCTACATACTGCAGGATTTGCACACCGTTTTTAGGGATAAACTGTCTCAGTAACTCTTCTAGGGCTTGCCCGAAGAGGTTTGGGCTTTCAGTGGACCCCCGAGGAAGACAAGTCCATCTCAGTTGCTGCCCTCTCTTTCTTTCAGGGCTCTCCCACTCGAAAGCAAACCAATCTCGGCCCCCCTCTGCCAAAGGACAGGCTTAAAAAGCATCCCTTAGATTTACTACAGTAAACCAGGACTGCTCTCCAGGAATCCCGCTCAGGAGCGGGTAGGGGTTTTGTACCACCGGGTGCTTGGTAATTGTCTTTTTGTTCACTTCTCTTAGGTTTTGCACTACTCTAAACTTATTTTCTGCCTTTTTTACAGCCAGAATAGGAGTGTTGTGGGGTGACATACAAGGTTCCAATATTCCTTTTGTGAGTAGATGGGTTATAATTGGGGTTAGTCCTTTTTTCCCTTCCAGAGAAATAGGATATTGCCTGACCCTTATAGGAGGTGTCTTTTCTTGCATTTTTATTTCTACAGGTGGGATATCTAAATATCCATATTTTCCCTCCTCAGCCCAGACCTCTGGCCTGACTTCTCCCAAGTCTCTAACAGTCAGCCTCATCATTTGTACCACCATTCTTCCTTCTCTAGGAAGAATCCTTACTCCCAACTGAACTTGCAGGTCCCTTCCCAGCAGGTTACTGTCTACTTTGGGTAGATATATTGAATTAGTGACACATCTTTTGGAATTTCCTTTAATTTCTACATTTTCTATAACTGAAGCCCTGAAAGGCTCCCCTTCTGCTCCTAGGACTTCACAAGTCTTTCTTCTAATCGCAATTCCAACTGGAAGTCGGTTAATACATGATTTATCTGCACCAGTATCCACTAAAAACTCAAACTCTTCATGTTGGGGACCTACTTCAAAATTTACTATGGGCCCTTCTTGATGTTTCATGGGGTCCCCTAACGCATAGAGCCCATGACACCCCCAATCCTCCTTGACCTCCTCCCTCAATAATTTTTCTAATGCCTCCTGCTCCCTCATGACAGTCTCATCAAATGACATTTTTTTGCAATGTTTCTTAAAGTGTCCTATTCCTCCACAATAATAACAGGCTTGGGTCTCTCCTGGTCTCTGAAGAGTACCCCAAGGTGGTGGGTTCTTTCCTCTTACCTTTCCTGGTAAAGATTTTGTGTTTCCTTTACCCTTAGTATCCTCTTTGAGATTCTTTACACTTTCCCTGGCCACGGCTACCATAATCCTGGTTTTTGCCTTTGTTTTTTCTTCTTCTCTCCTAAGGTATACTCTTAGGGCTTCCCTTAATAATTCATTTATTTCTCGGTCTTGCCAGTCCTCCATCTTTTCAAGTTTTCTTCTGATATCTGGCCAGGATTTTGTGACAAACTGTAATTTTAATAATATCTGTCCCTCTGGGCTATCTGGATCCAAATTAGAATATTGCTGGAAATTCCGTCTGAGCCTGCTCAGCCAGGCTGCTGGGGTTTCATCTTTCTCTTGGGTCCTGTCAAAAGCTAATTTGGTGTTGCTACTCCGGGGAACTGATTCTTTAATACCTCTTATCATTAGGTTTCTATAATCTTCCATATTTCTCCTCCCTTCTCCTCTGTTTGGGTCCCACCCTGGGTCAGCTATTGGCAACTTCTGGTCACTGGGGGGGCCCATTTGGTTTTCTCTTTCCCATATGCGCATCCCTGCTGTCCTAACCAGCCGAACCTCGTCTGGATTGAAGAGTATATATAAGATGGAGTTTAGTTCCCCCCATGTATAAATATTTGGGCCCAAAAACTGGTCAATCTGGTTGGCACTTCTCACTGGGTTTTCAACTAGATTCCCCAGTTCTTTCTTAAAATTTCTGACTTCTGACGCTGTTAAAGGTGTATTGACAAATCCTATTCCTCCAACTGCCCCACCCATCGGGACCTCCCTTAGGGGAAAGAGTTTGGTTTTTGACCTGGTGTTACTGTAAGGTCCTTCTGGGTTTTTTATTGCCTGACAGGATGCATTGTTAGGTGCCAGACCTAGCTCCCAGCTGTGAGGGGGTGCAGGGATTGTGGATGGTGAAGGAGAGGAGGTTAGACCAGTGTTAGGGAATGGCAGAGGGTAAGAGGGGTTATAAATTGGAGGGGGGTAAGCTGGGGAAGGAACAGGGATTACAGTTTGGGAAGGTATGATTTTCAGGTGAGGTTGGAGGATTACTTCGGGATAAACTGTAGGAGGAAGCAAATGTTCTAAGGGGTCCCAATTATGGCTAGCTTCTTTTTGGTTCTTCTGCTTTTCATTCCTTTGTTTCCCTTGCTGTAACTTACATATTTTTGTTGTTTTATTTTTGACTACTTGTTTTTGCCAACAGATAGCATAGAGTATCTGTTCAATACTTGAATCTCCTTGAGATTTCAAGTATTGAGTTAATTGTGAACACATCCAGGGGTCTCTAGTTCCACACCATGGCCATTTTGCAGGTAAATTTAGGTTAGGCCAAGCCTCTATGCAATAATGGATCATCTTGATTCTGTCCAAGCTTTTAGTGGCCTCATCAACCTCCCATAGTTCTAACATTTGTCCTAGTGGACTGTCTGGTGGAATATTTCTTATCTTTTTCTCTCTTTTCTCCTCAACTGGCTCCACTCTACTTATGTACGCCCCCATTTTCACTGTGTCTCAAATAAAAACTACGGTGCTCTTACCCTGACAGAAACTTTACTTCAGGGCAACACAAAGCAAAATTATTTGAATTTGTTTTAATTAAACTTCTTTAAGGTGCCCGTACACACACACAAGTTTAAAGGCGGGCAACCCAAATTTTAACTCTCACTCACTCTTTGAACACTCGTAAGTAGCCCCAGGGACCCTCTCTTAGGGTTTGGGCACTACCCCTGCCAGTGCTCGGAATGCATCACAGGTAGCCTGGTGACCCGCCCTTAGGGCCTCAGCCACTACCCCTTAGCCAGCACTCCTTTTCTCTCCTGTACGTCAGGCAAATCCCCGTAAGCGGCCGGTCAACCAGGGCCCAGGGTTCCAGCCACCACCTGCTGCCAGGATTTGGACATACAGCGTGCGATGTACTCACTCACCCTACCTAAAAGTCCCTCGCACTCTGGGACTCCCCTAACTCTTACTCCTCTGCACCCGGACAGCGTACTTCTTCTCTGGGTACCCCCGACCAATGCAGACTCTTTTATCCCAGCACCCCGACAGCTACCCCAGCCAGTCTCCAAAGCACCCCGAAAGCAGCCTATCTTTGCTACCCCAGCCGGTACTCAGACGCTCTGGGCCGTAGCCTCAGCCAGTACTCTTTATCCCAGCACCCCGACAGCTACCCCAGCCAGTCTCCAAAGCACCCCGAAAGCAGCCTATCCTTGCTACCCCAGCCGGTACTCAGACGCTCTGGGCCGTAGCCTCAGCCAGTGCTCTCTTTCTCTCCCCACACCCCAGTAGTTACCCCAGCCAGTGCCAACTCACAAGCCTTGAAAGTAGCCTGGGCAACCCGCCCTTAGGGTTCTAGCTGCCACCCCAGCCAGCGCTAGTCTCCTGTGACACCCCGGGCTATAACCTCAGCCAGTGTGGTGCGTGCCTCACACTGCTCGAGCCCTTTCGCACACTTGAAATTGGCCCAAGCCTTTTCTGCCACCCACTTCTTTGACGTGCCACTCACTCTCTAAATTCCTCCGCACGTCCAGAGGGGGGCGCCTATGCCCCTGGAGACGCCTCAGTCTCTCCCAATCCACTCGCTTCCTGCTTTTCCCGGCCAGCCCCCTTGCGGGGGTGTGGAAACGCGGTACTCAGCAGTCCAAACTCGCTTGGGGGGTCCGAGCTGCCGGCCTGTTGCTGTTTCTTTTCAGCAACTGTGGAGGCTTGGTCTTCAGAACAGACAGCACGGCGTGTACATTCTACCGGTACCACCGGGCCTAGTAACAAACGCATTCACCAACGTGGCAGACGGTTACAAAGGCTTTTATTATCTCAAAAATGTAGTTTATATACTCTGGGGTCTTTACTACGTCAGAGAGGTATTGCTACATTTCCTGGGTTAGATGGAGGAATGGAAAAGTACTAGCACGTGTTAGTAGGGGCCTACATTCCTATGGTGATAGCTTATCTTAGGGGGGGTTGGGGTATTTCTTTCCTTCCCATTACAGCCCGAGATCTTCCGATCGCCTATCCCTATCCAACCACATCTCCCCCCCCTCTTTTACAAAAGAACGAGGTAGTTATACATATATATATATAGATATAGGCACTAAATGAGGTAGAAGGTTAGGATTTAACAAGGGAAGAAGGAATTTGGAAACCTGAGTAAGTTTTTTGCCAGACAAGTTTGGAAAATCTTGTGACTGGCAATATTCCCTGATAAATTCACAGCATTTCATGTTGGCCTATGAACAGAATGTTAGTCTGATCTAGGCGAGCTTTGACAAATGAGACTATCTTCTTCAGCAGGCATGGTCCGAAGGTAACAGCTAAAAGTAGCATTGCCAATGGTCCTACCAAAGTGGATATTAAAGTGGTTAACCATGGGGATTGGTTAAACCAGGATTCGAACCAGCCTTGCTGAGCTTCCCTATCTTTCTGTCTCTGAGCCAGTCTGTTTCGGAGTTCTGCCATGGAGTCTCTGACGACTCCGGTGTGGTCCGCATAGAAGCAGCATTCCTCTTTCAAGGCGGCACACAGACCTCCTTGCTGCATTGAACAGGAGGTCCAGTCCTCGCCTGTTCTGCAGGACCACTTCTGAAAGCGAAGAAACTGACTTCTCCAAATAGGAAATGGACTTCTCGATCCTCTGCAAGTTCTCGTCTATGGTCATTTCTGGCTGAGACAGACCTTGATGTTGGGTTGCTAGGGCCGAAACACCTGTGACCGTACCGGCTGCTCCTAGGCCGAGCAGCATTGCGATAGTTACACTTGTCAGTATCTCTCTTTTGTGGAGTCTGCTGGATTCTTCGAAAAGGCTGTACACTTCTTTGTCTGAGTGGTACAGGACCCTAGGAACAATCAGAACTTGGACACAGAAGTCGTTAGAATCATCAGACTTGGGAAGAAATACACACGGACTTACTCCAGATCTCTGACAAACCCACATTGCAGACGCAGCTGGAATTACCCACTTATTATTCTTTCTGTTAGGCTTTACAACTCTGGTGCAGACATTCCCTTTTCGCTCAGCTAGGGTTGCATTACCAAAGCATTTGCCTCGGCCTGTGACTTGACTTAGGGTAATACCTCTGCGGGGTGTGTCCCATCTGCACTGGTGAGGTGCATCAGCTGTGGAGTAACTGAATGGGGTGTTTAAAGCAACTCCTTCATAGAAAGGGGGTTGGACATCATAACAAAGCCAACAGGAATTGGTTAGGTTAGGGTTAGATTCGTTCAGGGATAGGAAGGTAGCTTCTAACATACGAAGGATTGGGTCTGGGTCTGACCTGGCTAAACGGTCCATCTGAAAGGCTTTTGCATCGCTAGTTGGGATTTTGGTGATGCTTGTGGGTACAGCTTTGGGGTAGGTCATGTTTCTCTTTGTCTGCGTGCTTTTAATTATCTTGTTGGGTCCAACCGCTCGGGGTGCTGAGGGTTGGAGCCTGGTAATTCGCACATTCACCCACTTTTTCGACCCTTGAAGGACCACTGTCCATGCTTTACCCACTGTCCAACTAGGATGATTGGGCTGCAAGACTGTCATGTTATAGTATATGCATTTTCGAAATTTAGGGATTTTATAGCTGTTTCGGTAGGAGTTTCCATGTACAAAGAGAGGTGTTTTACAACCTGCGGGTGCCCAGGTGAACTGTAGGAACTTGTCGGGCTCTTGTGGGTCCCATCCAGGCCCTGACGGCCTGGCATCTGTTACTATGGTTTCGCAGCCCCAGTGCCCACAATATCCCCACCCGGGGTTGTTACAGTAACTTTTTCCTGTGTTTGAAGCTGGGCACTAATAGGATAGGTACATGTGTGATGAGTGTGGAGAATAGGGATCTACCTTTGGTTGTCCTGGAAACAGATCGGTAATACGGAGCACGAAGGATGGAGTGTTTGGTGTGGTGATGTCTCTGAGCACCTTGTCGCTGGTAAGGTGTCTCATGACCCACCTGAACGGCTGATGTGGGTAGTAATCTGGGCTGGCTTGTCCTCTGGCGACAAGCCCCAGCAACAAAATCACACAGGCATATCGTTGGTGCTTGGGTCTCACCCGTGCGGGTTTCTCTGGTGCTGTCTGACGGCTTGGTGGTGTGTCTCGTTCCTCTGGGAGAGGCATGTATGCGTTACGTGGACGCCCCACCAGCATGTCCTGTAAACAGAAACTCACAGTTCTCATTAGTCTCATCCTGCTCATTGTGAAGATCAGGTTTGATTGATTTAATAGGACACCACCTGATTTTTCCATCCTTTTTGACAGCTGCATACCCTCGCCCTGTAAGCATCAATCTCCAGCCCCGTTCCCATTCACCCAGCTCATTTTTAATTACAACCTGCGGGCCCTTCTCTAGCACTCTGGAGGCCCAGTGTTTTTGAATGGGATTGTTTGCTTCGTTTCCTCTAGGGAATTGATTCAATGCTATCAATGCAGTTGCCAATATACGCGCCTGCTCTCCTGAGGGAATAGAATTGGTAAAGCCTTCTGCTTTTGCCAACACCTCTATCTTGGTTTTCAGGGTTTGATTTGCCCGCTCAACTATAGCCTGCTCGGTACTGTTATATGGGATACCTTGCACTAGTGTGATCCCCCATTTGGAGGCGAATTCCTGCACTGGTTTAGAAATGAAATTGGAACCATTGTCTGTTTTGATCTGCTTGGGGATACCAAGCCACGCCATGGCTGTCAGCCAGTGCTGGATTGTGGCTTTAGAGTTGATCTTGTGATGCTGAGTGGCTACGATCGTTCCACTGAACGTGTCCACTGTTACTGCAAGCCATGCTCGAGGCTTCAGCAGCTGACACAAGGTGAAGTCCGACTGCCAGATTTCTGAGGGCTTAAGACCTCTTGGGTTGACCCCACTAGTCCACAGGGGTGACTTCTGGCAGTGAGGGCAGGTAGCCACTACATGTTTAGCATCCGCTGTTGTGATTCCGCATCTCTTCGCCAGTGCTTTGGGTCCGATGTGGAGGGATTCGTGCAATTGACGAGCTTCCTGCAACGTCCTGACGCCTTTTGCTGCCGCGTCCGCCTTGTCGTTGCCGATCTGGAAGTAACCTTTGACTGGGTTGTGGCTATTGACGTGAATGACTGATACAGTGCCCTTTCGTGAGGAGAGTGCTTCTTCTAGCATTAGGGCTGCTGCTGATGTTGACACACCTGGTCCTGCCATGGCTAGGCAGAGCCTTGCCACGAATATAGAGTCTGTTACGATGTTAAGGTGCTCCTCTTGGAAGAGTCCACACGCCAGGACTACTGCTGTTGCTTCCAGTTGCTGCACTGAGAGTGTGGGGTCACATGCTTTGATGCAGTGCCATTGCTCTTCTGCCTGCCACACTGCTGTCGCAGTAGAAGTCATGGAGGAAGCGTCTGTGAAGACTGTTGGTCCTGGCTGTGGTCTGTCCATGACCTTTGGTGGCAGGTCTATGTCGACTATGGTCAGCAGTTGAGTCCAAGGTGGTCTGGTGGAGTAGGAGATTTCTCCTCCGAATCCGATGAGAGCAAGGGCTAGGTGCTCCGAAATTGTGGTTGACTCTGTGGTCGGTTGCTTGCGAAAAGGAAGGTGGATTCTCGTTGGCTCAGTCCCTAGGTGTTTCAAGGCGAGTTTCCTGGCTTTCATGATGAGGTTAGCGATGCATTCTACTGCTGGGGAAAATGCACGAGCAGGTCTTCCAAGGACCACCCATTGGATCGGTCAGGCCTTTTCAGAAAGTCCTTGGGCCAATGCTCCCACTCCCCCCTTTGGCGTGAAGTGCACGTATAAGTCCAGGGGCATCGCTGGGTTCCATCTGGCAAGTGTGCCAGTGGACATCTGCTGTTCGACGAAGTCGAGGGAGCTCGCTGCTTGCGGTGTCAGCTCCTTGGGTTCCCAGGGGTGCTTTCCTTTCAGGAGGTCATACAAAGGGTCCATGACCTCAGGAGGAATCAGGACGATGTTGCGAAGCCACTGCAGCGATCCCACCAGGCGTTGCACGTCGTGGAGCGTCTTGACGTCTCGGTGGACTTTTACCTTGGGAGGTGTCACGTAGGAGCTTGTGATTCCCACTCCTAGGAAGGTGACGCAAGGTCCTCTCTTGATCTTCGCGCTCGCGATCTCGAAGCCGTTGGCCTGGAGGATCTCTGTGATCATGGATACCAGATGATCCACTTGGCTCGCTGATGGTGCTGAGACCAGGATGTCGTCCATGTACTGGATGATGGTTGCAGCGGGATAGGAGTGTCGGACTGGCGTCAGCGCTTTGTCCACGGTGATCTGGCAGATGGTTGGGCTGTCGACCATACCTTGAGGTAGCACTTTCCACTGGAAACGCAGGCTGGGCCGCTTGCCATTTGGGAAAACCACGGAAAAGGCAAATCGTTCCCTGTCCTCAGGATGCAAGGGTATTGAAAAGAAACAGTCTTTAATGTCCAATACTGCACATGGCTGTCCTTCAGGAATAGCTGAGTTCATGGGTAACAGTGTCTGAACTGGACCTATGGGTCGGATTGTTTTATTCACTTCTCTCAGGTCGTGGACTAAGCGATAGCCCTCTCCAGACCTTTTGGGAATTGGGAACACAGGCGTGTTCCATTGACTTATGGAGGGTTCTATAACCAGTTCTAATAAAGCTGCCAGTCGAGGCTCGGACAGGGGCCACTGCTCAACCCATACAGGGTCTGATGATTTCCAAGTCAATTTGATTGGCAGCAGAGGGTGTAAGGCAGTGGCCCTCATTATAAATTTGTAATCCTGACTCCGAGCATAGCCAGGACATCCCTTCCTATTAAGGGTGGAGAATCCTGCAAAATGTAAGGGTAAATGGCAACTGTTTGTTCTGGCCCCTTTTTTGTGTGGAGTGTTATAGCCACCAATTGGGTGCTTTTCCATGCCCTGGATTGTCCCCCCACCCCGTTCACCGGAGGGACTTCTTTTATTTGCCAATGTCTGGGCCAGTGTGATTGGGGAAAAATGGTGCAGTCTGATCCAGTGTCTGCCAAAAACTGAAGCCCTAAAACGTGAGGTTCCTGACTGCCGTAGAGTTGACATGTCCCCCACACCCTCAAGGGCTCCTTCCCTACTTTCATGACCAGGGCCACCCAGGGGTTCCGCTCTGGGACGTCCCCTGCTGACCCTGTGACACTGGCACAGTTTGTGGCGGTGAAGGGTGCGTAATTGCCGCTGGTGGTGCTGCACGGTCCTGCCACTGAATGGCTGGCAGGGATGAGATACTGACTGGTTCCTGTATATATATGGGGTATGAAGGTCCTCTGCCCCACTGGGTGTTGGGAAGGATGGGCCATCTCGCAGTGGGAGGAGGCTGAGTATGGCCCGCACGCCCCCTCCCCCTTCCGTTTCCCCGGGGCCTGGATCTGCATTCCTTGGCCATGTGACCCTTTCTCCCACAGTTCCAGCAGGTGGGTCTCTGGCGCTGTTGGGTCGAGGGTGCTGCCACGGGCCGTTGTGCTGACTGGGGACAGCTTGCTGCTACATGACCTGCTTGGCCACACCTCAAGCATGCCATGGCATTGGTTATGGTATGAACCGCTGCCTGCATAGGTATTAGGTGTTCTTCCTTTACCACATGTTTGATCATGTCAGCCAAGCTGGCCCCTGCTGGCAGGGAGCGCAGGATATCTTTGGTGACAGTGTTACACTGTTGTTTCAGACAATCAGTCACCACAGGTCCTCTTGCAGCTGCGGGCAGGGTAGATGAGTCAATTGCAGCTTGCAAACGATCTACAAAATGTGTGAAGCTTTCACTTTCCCCCTGCTTAATAGTGGACCATGGTGTTGATTTGTCCACTACCCAAGATGCCGCTCTTATGGCCTCTCTAGCTGCTCTGGTTGTTGCTTTCACCTCCTCTGCTGTGAGGTGCGCGGCCTGGTCTTGTGGCGTAACCACATCATCATGCTTGCCTAGCAGTCTGGACAGGGTAGAGCCATGGAGGGGCTGTCCCTGCCCTGAGGCTTGAGCTAGGGCAGCTGTGCAATGATCTGACCACTCCTGCTGAAATACAATCAACCCTGCCCCGTCAAAAAACATACGGGTTACCTGTGAGATATCAAAAGGCAGCATATCATCATTGCTAAAAAGGCCATCTATCAGTGTGGACACAAGGGCTGAATTAATTCCTCTTTCCTGCACCGCTTTCACCACAGTCTGAACTTCTTTGGTGCTCAGCGGGGTGTAGGTCCGCCTTAGATTCTGCCGGGACCCGGTAACTCTTACCGGGAATGCATATATTGCAGCAGCGGGTTCCCATTCGGCGCAAGCTAGTTTTATTTTTCCCCAATCGGTTAGTTTGTACTGAGTTTGTTCCCTTACACTGTTAAAAGCTTTCCTCGGTTTCGCTGTAAACCTCATAAATTCTGTTATCTCCGTTTCCGTATCGGACTCGGAGCTCTCTGTATAACTAGCCGCGGAGCTGTGGCTCCCTTCCGTGTCGGAAGAGACCTGGTGGTAGGCTTCCGGTTTGCTATGCCTTTTTGTCGGGCTCCGCCCCCATTCCGCCTTCCGCGGGTGGGTTCGGTCGTCCCCTCGGGTTCAGCCCCGTTCCGCCTCCCGCGCCCAGCCCCTCCCCTCCTCCCGGGGGTGGCGCCGGCGCGTTTCTTGGGGGCAGTCCCATACCCACCCCCTGGGCTCGCCCCCTCCCTTCGGAGGAGGGGTTTCCGCCTTATAAGGTGACATTGGGAGCGGCTTCCGATCACGTGTCCGCCCCCCCTCGCTCTCCCGCGCGTGCGCTGTGTAGACCGGCAGGTCCGGACTTCTACTGGTCTGCTGCGCATGCGCGGTCGCGGGGTTTCGCGCTTCTGGGTTTTCTGTGCCATGCGGTCAGCCGCCCCGCCCCCGCTCTGGACCGTCGGCGCCATCTTGGCCACATGGCGGCGGCGGCAGCGGCGATTGGCCACCCCGCCCCCGCGCTAGACGGTCGGCGCCATCTTGGCCATATGGCGGCGGTGGTGGCGGCGGGGCTGCTGCTTGCGCAGCGGCGCTGGCTGTTTTCTTGGCGTCCCGCGCTTCCCGCGCGAGTCCTTCCCAGAAAAACCGCGCGCATTCCCCCGCCGGGGGTTCGCTAGCCGGCGCGCTTGGCGGGAGCGCCGCTGAACCCGGCGAGGTGCCGCTACCGCTTGCATTCGGACCCTGGACGCGGCGGGGAGGAACGATCGGGAAAATCACGGTTTTTTCGGGGGCTTTCGGATCCGGGGGTTCCCGCGGGAGGGTCTGGGGTTCTCCTGTGGGCTCCGGGGGGTTCAGGCATGCGCTCGGGGCGGGGGTAACGCGTCCGCTTCCCGCATGTGGTCGGGGGGTTCCGCGGCACTGTAGCCCCCCTCCCTCGCTCCCTGCATGTATCCAGGGGTTCCCGCAGTCCCCTCTCCCTTGCTGCGTAACGGCAAATAAACACGTTTTTGCAGCGTTCCAAGTTTCTTTTTCTTCTATTGCTTTCCGCAACGCTTTCTCAGCTTTTCCCCATGCTTTTAAAACTTTTCCGCTGCCGGTGGCTTTTGTATCTTCAGCCAGGGCAGCGGTATATCTCTCCCAACCCTCTGAATTTAATATATCTATGGGGCGCGTAATCGCGCCTAAATCCGATAATCTTGCAATAGCAAGAAATAGGTCCCTTTGGTCCCACGGTACTTTCGAGTGGGCTGCAATCAAACTTACGACCTTCGCTAAGGCTTCCATGCCGTTCGCGGGTCCCTTGGGGCATCCCCCTTTCTTCTCCTTCGCAGTAGGTCAGGCCGGCCGCCACTGCCCACTGTGTCCTTTCCAAGCACAAATCCCGTCCGCCGAGGTGTCCTTTCTTTCCCGGGCTTTCGGCACCACTTGTTGCTGTTTCTTTTCAGCAACTGTGGAGGCTTGGTCTTCAGAACAGACAGCACGGCGTGTACATTCTACCGGTACCACCGGGCCTAGTAACAAACGCATTCACCAACGTGGCAGACGGTTACAAAGGCTTTTATTATCTCAAAAATGTAGTTTATATACTCTGGGGTCTTTACTACGTCAGAGGGGTATTGCTACATTTCCTGGGTTAGATGGAGGAATGGAAAAGTACTGGCACGTGTTAGTAGGGGCCTACATTCCTATGGTGATAGCTTATCTTAGGGAGGGTTGGGGTATTTCTTTCCTTCCCGTTACAGCCCGAGATCTTCCGATCGCCTATCCCTATCCAACCACACCGGCCCCCCTCTCATTCACTTCACACTCGCTTGTCTCCACTCCCGCCACCGGTTGTTCTTACCGATGTTCCTCAGTGGCGTCCCACGAGGCTGGCGAGCGTCGTCCTCTGGTCCGGTATGTCCAGCTGTCCAGGAGGTCTGAGGTTGGGCTGCGCCTTCCCGTCCTGGTTCTCTTCTAGGCGTGGCTTAGATCCCGGCGAGCCCCCAAATTGTTATAAATGGGCCAGGAGACCTGCTCCTTTGAAAAGCCTTTATTAGTCAGCTCTTTCAAGGGGGAACTCGAGGGGTCGCCTGCGCCGTCGCTGCTCCTGTCGCCGTGCTCGCTCCTGTCACCACTGAGGATCAGGTGTCAGGCGAATCTGCTGCTCTCGCCGCAGCAGAGTCGGGAGTTCTTGCCTCGCGGGAATCCCCAGGAACTCAACTGGGCTCGTGTGGTCTAGGGGCGTCACTTCTTCCCAGTCTCTTTGTGGTCATGGCAAGGCGGCAGAAGCAGAATTCGGTCTCTAGGTAGCTGAGGGTCTTCTCGGTGTTGTAGTGTTTCCCTTTTATCTGGATTTTGTGCTGGGTCGCGGCTTTTGGGTCCATTTGCCGGCAACTGCACTTTGGTTTTGGAGCGGTGCACCATGGAAGTCCTTGGATTTTCCTATTAGGCGGGGCCAGCAGTTCGAGGAGCCGGCGGGGAACGGCGACAGTCTAGCCCGACGGAAGTGGAGGGAACCCGGGGTTTTAGAGGGGGTATACAACTTGGAATAAGGTTTTGAGGGTACAAACTTTGGTACAAACAGCATAACTTTCTTAACAGACAGGTTACAACTGGCATAACATTTTAAACAGCATAACTTTCTTAACAAATGACAGACTGTGTCAAAAAATGGGAATTTCTTACATCTCATTCATTTCACTAAACATTTTCCTTCACTTTTAAAGTTCAAAAAATTGTAGTGAGATGCCAGCACAAATTAGCATGCTGCTCTGCTTCAAAGGTGCAAGACTGCTTCTATTGAACCAATGACACTAGGTGTCAAAAATGAATTAAAGTGACTTTGCCCCAGCCAGCTTTTTTTTTATTATTATTACTTTAAAGAATTTCTTCTGCTCTTCTGTAAAAGATTGATTAAACTGAATGTCATGACGCTGTAGTTCAACTGTACCTGATCTGTAGCAGTAATAGTGGCTTGGAGACTTCTGCAATTCATGGTATCATTGGCACAACTTCTGGTGATGTATGAAGCAGATCAGCAAATGTACCCAGCCAGAAGAAAAGGGTTATGCCCAAATTCCCATATCTAGTTTGCAGTGGAATCTCACAAATGAGAGCAGAGCATGTCCGTGGAACGATGATGAGCACTGGGATCGTCTTAGGCAGCCATGGGGGCAAAGCAGGGAAGGGAGTACATGCAGCTGGTATCTCTACTTGGGCAGCACATGAGGCTCAGAGGGGAAGTGAGATGTAGCTACTGCAGGAAGGGTTCTGCTGGCACATGACCTGTCGAGAGGCACACTGGGATTTGGCATAAAAAGTAAAGCCTTGCGTTTTCCCCCTGAATTCCAGGCCAGATTGGTTGGGGCATTGAGCAACCTGGTCTAGTGGGAGTTGTCCCTGCCCATGGCAGGGGGGTTGGAATGGGATGATCTTTGAGGTCCCTACCAACCCAAATTGTTCTATGAATTCTAGTCACAAGTGTGTTTTTTTTCTTTGTTTTGTTTTCCAACAGGCTGAAAAAAATGCTTGAGTTCTTAAAAAAAATCAACTAACTATCTCATGCTGAATGTATCTCAGTGTAATATGATACTTGTATATGTTGCTTTGACAATGGTGATCAAGCCCAGGTTGTCTGGATCTAAAGGTATAACCTCTGTTGTCTAAAATAAGAGATGACTGAAGTTACCTCCAGGGCTGTGTGTTCTTGGTATGGTCCAGCTGTTAGAAAGGGATAATTAATCAACACGACAAAGAAAGTGTTGGTAGAGATTCCAAAGGAATCTGCAGTGTGTTCTGCTGGGAGTGTTTCTGCTAGCACTACTCTATCACCTCCACAAACACCACAAGCAAAGCTATCAGAAATGCTCATGTTTTTTATGGTTGTTAGGTTGCTGAAATGGTTGTGATGCCTAGTATATGGGGTTTTTTATGTCTTTTACTATTTTAGATTATATGTCTGTGCTGGCAAAACTTTCTGTGAAACTGCACTATGGCAAAAATTGAACAATTATCAAGTGCTTTAAGAATAGCAGGTTCAGAACATATTCAGTGTTTGGCTGTTTTGCTGTATCAATAGTGCAAAACTGTTCTAATGACTCTTAATAGCTTATCGGAGTTGATTTTGACAGCCTGGGGCTGAGTTCACAGGGATGGATGCTTTTATCACAGGTCTGGCATAGTGTTTATGGGTGCCACTGTGAGTGGGAGCTAAAAGCCTAAATAGATAGGGCAACATATGTTCTGCTTTCCTTTCAAGGTTTTCCATTTTCAGGTTTTTTTAATTCTCACAGCTGTATTGCATTGTCAGAGCACTGACTGGAAACATTTTTATGGTCTCTTTTTAACTATTTGTGATGCAACAGGTTTATTGAAATTGTGAGATTAGAGCTTTGTGCTGTGGAAGAAACTTTTCTCAGTATATTGGCTAGCCCTAAGAAAAGTGTCTTTGAAAAGCTACAAAGTAATTAAACAATGTTAGATTGTAGTCTATGGGAGCAAGGCATGCTTTCAGCAGGCATTCAAGGGAATTGAAAAATTTTCTGGTTTCATCTGAATTATTATGAATTATGATTATGAAATTATTCATTATTGTGATGATGCAGTGCTTCTCTCGGGGCTTTCGCCCTCTTTCCCTGGCTAGCTCTGGCACCGACGTCGCAAAAAGGTACAGTCCTGTATTCTGGAATACAGTTCCGATCCTGTAGGTTCTTGCCTCAGCAGAAGCGTGAACAATGCGAGAAATAAAGGGATGGAACTCCGGTGGGGGACTTCAACTGGGTTTTATTAAATTCTCTTGACTTCCTTTCACCCAGGAATCAGCCCACTGAAGCTGACTAAAATTGCAGGTTTTTACCTTAAATATGGGGGTGGGGGAGTGGGGAGGATACAACTTGGAACCAATCGAGAATGGGAAAGGAGTGACGCCGAACTTAAATGACAATTTATAGGACAAATCAAGGGACACAGGGGGAAGGGGGACCTGGACCCCACTAACCACTTGACGTCCTCACCAGAACTTTCTAGAGATCAGGGTGAGGCTTTGAGGTGACAGGCAGGACCCAGGTGTCACATAAATGATGATTGATTAATAACAATAACTGGAGTAAACCATAATGGGGTAAAACACGGAGTACATGGAACAAACCATTATGAAACAAAGAACAAAAGCATGCAGAAACTTGGTAAAGTCCAAAATGTACCACAACACATTATTATGAAGTAGTAGTAATTATTTTCATAAGGCTTTGTCTCTGAGGGCTTTACACAGTTGGAGGTGTTTTGGGGTGAAAGTGTGTCTGCCATGTAGCGCAGACAGCCTATATCCTGTAACAGGAGGTTCTGACAAGGGAACCAGGCTATAAGGACATTGGGGTGGGAGATACAGGGAGTTGGAATGTGTGACTTGGTATTGGTGACGGAAGTGTTTCAGAAGTGGATTTCCTGAAGATATCTTTTGAATTTTGAGGTAGGAAGGGATCTGTTTGAGCCCAGGAGGCGCTTGCAACCTGTGACAAAATTAACCCAGACTCCTTTAATTGGCTTATGTCTTTCAGATGACTAACTAAGAAAATTTAGGTAATTTTCCATATTCAGTGTCCCATAATGAATTTGATGTCTTTGATGCCTGTTTTGAGAAGCTGTTTTCAAGTGAGTCGGCTGTATTACTTTTTGAAGAATGCCCCAGCTACTGATTTGTATTATTGATGTTTTTGCTTTAAACTTGCTGTAGGAAATATGTAATTTTATTTCTTTTTGTGGAAACAGTGCTTTGTTAATACAAACGACAATGGCCATATGATTCCTTGGGGTTTTTGTTTTACTTTCTTTGTGACTGATGCAGGCGCTTGATGGTGCATTCTGTAGTTGTGAAATGTGAGATTTGTTTGGCAATGCCAGATATTCTGATTGGCTTCTTTATTGTGAAATATTTTAAATATGAACAAGCTTATGTACAGGAGAAAGTACAAATGAAAATAGCTTGTGAACGGAAGTTTCGCTTTTAAATAAGTTATTAGAGCTTTTGCCCTGGCTTGTAGTTGCTTAAATTTTTGGGAAAACTTCAGACCTTTCTCCATTTCCTTATCAAAGAGCATCAGTCTTACCAGGTGTCCCATGCCTGCTTGAATTGTCACATTGCACATTTTGCTCTCCCTTTTCAAGGGTCCCTTCTCTGGAGAGTGCCCAGACAGTGATGCACATGGAAGGCTACTGACAGAGCAGAACTGCTGCTGTTCTCTGTGCAGGTGTGGATGGGACCAGAGCAGAACTGGTTGTCAGTAGGTAAAGCAGCAGGACTACTTACCTGTGCTGTCAGACTTGCTTTGGCTCCTGCCTCCTGACATATGGACTTGTTTGTTCTGCCTCTCAGAAGTCTATTTGCCTGAAGCGGGAGGTGTAAGCTGCTTTAGGACAGAGGTCCTGTCTAAGCTGTTCCACCTCGCAAGAAGAAAAACAGTTGGCACAAAGCTTATGGGAATGTGTCGCATGGATCTCATGGTTAAAACTAGGGATGGAGTGATTTGAGTGCCTGTCCTTGCTCCAACGACTTAAAAATGTGTTCTAACAAATATTGCAGTACTCAGCTACTCATCATGTGAGTCCTGTTATGAATGTTAATTTCCATCTTTGCAGGGCAGTGGGGGAAGAACTTTGTTCCTTTTTTCTTGGTGAGGAGAATAAATTCATTTTATCAGTCTATTATTCAGAATTCACCAACCAGGATTTAGCATCATGACAAGTGAAAACCATGGTGCATGGTAAATGAGCTTAATTCATACCATAACCATCTGGTCAAGTGCAAATTGTTATGAGGAAGGTGAGGTGCCATGTAATGAAAAAATTCAGCAGAATGAGTGTGATTATGATTAAATATTAGAGAGAATCTTATAGGCTGAAAAAAGCAAGGATAAATGTGAATTTCAACCCAGTTCCTTTTTCCTGGTTGTTCTTTGAGATCTCCATGTGAGTGGCGTGTTCTAGTTTAAGTTGAATGTATTCCACATGCATTTAATTTAGTATTGTGAGAACTTTGATTCCTTTGAATAGCTTACCTTATCTGCAAATGCTAATGGGAGGTATCCAGCAGTATGTTATGATGATGATCTGAACCCAGCATGTTTTTACTGTACTGGCTTTCTAAAGTTGAAGCTCTGGTTCTGTCATGTTATAAATGGGCCAGGAGACCTGCTCCTTTGAAAAGCCTTTATTAGTAAGCTCTTTCAAGGGGGAACTCGAGGGGTCGCCTGCGCCGTCGCCGCTCCTGTCGTTGTTCTCGTTCCGGCCACCGCTGAGGATCAGGTGTCAGTCGAATCTGCTGCTCTCGCCGCAGCAGAGTCGGGAGTTCTTGCCTCGCGGGAATCCCCAGGAACTCAGCTGGGCTCGTGTGGTTCTAGGGGCGTCACTTCTTCCCAGTCTCTTTGTGGTCATGGCGAGGCGGCAGAAGCAGAATTCAGTCCTTAGGTAGCTGAGGGTCTTCTCGGTGTTGTAGTGTCTCCCTTTTATCTGGATTTTGTGCTGGGTCACGGCTTTTGGGTCTGTTTGCCGGCAACTGCACTTCGGTTTTGGAGCGGTGCATCATGGAAGTCCTTGGATTTTCCTATTAGGCGGGGCCAGCAGTTCGAGGAGCTGGTGGGGAACGGCGACAGTCTAGCCCGACGGAAGTGGAGGGAACCCGGGGTTTTAGGGGGGTATACAACTTGGAATAAGATTTTTGAGGGTACAAACTTTGGTACAAACAGCATAATTTTCTTAACAGACAGGTTACAACTGGCATAACATTTGAAACAGTACAATTTTTTAACAAATGACAGACTGTGTAAGAAAATGGGAATCTCTTACATTTTATTCATTTCATGTCATATGTGATTGCAGTATGTTTTTTACATTTTAAAAATTCTGTAAGAAAACAATGCAAAATATTTCTTTTAAATTTCAAACTTCTTCACAAACTTGTTAGAGATTGAAAATTAAGCAGAAAATTCACACTCAGACAGCAAAATCTGATGCCAGAGGCCTCGGGGACAGTTTGGTGCTGCAGGTATTTCATCAGATGTGCCTCTGGGTGGTCCTGCCTTTATGCCCTGATCTCCTGCTATAGCTCCTTGGCAGAGCTAATGCTTGAGTGATTGCAGGATGATTTCTTTCATGCTGCTTAGCTCATGGGAAACTTACCCACTCTGTAATGTTTTTATCAGTTTGCTAAATCACCCTGTGGCTACACCTTGCTATTGCTCTTGCAGGTAGAGACAGGAATCATTTCAGGAGGTGAGTGGAGAGAAAGCGCACAGCTTCTCCAGCAGATGCTGGGGATGAAGCATCAAACTCAGCTCAGCAGGACCAGGGCATTGCTCTCACTTCAAACTTGTCATGTTTACAGATACCTTTAAAGAGCTCTTCCTGGGATTGCTGTTCTCCAATTAGCTTTCCATCTGTGAGGAAGCCAAATGATCCATGTAATGCTTAAATTCATGTTTTCAGGTAAATATTTATATTAAAGCAGAAATTCTACACTACATTAAGGAAGGGGGAAAACTTTTTCTCAGTTCTGGAGGATTCAAACACTGCCCTGCATCCTGCTGACAGATACCTGGCTCTTGAAGGGAGCAAAGAGAGAGAAATGGGTTGCTCTTCTGCCTTGTCAACTTTTGGCTTCTCAGTGCCTGACTCTCAACCAGTTTGTGTTACAAAACAAACTCTGGGCAAGTTTATGGCTGCCCACAGATCTTGAATAAAATTGAGGAAGTGAGTAGCACATCCATTATTTAAAGAAAGCTGCAAGTGGCACTAGAATCCTACAGACATGGGCATGTGCTCTGTATACATATATTTCTTGTTTTTTAAGAAGCTGATTATCCACCATGGTGCCAGAATTATAGAAGACTTGTGTTAATAGTTTATGCCTACCAACCCCCCATCATCTTTCAGCTCAGTGTTAGTGAGTAACTTTTTAAGTAGTAGCAACTACAAGTTATAAAATACATGTGAAGTTGTATTGCTGACACTTATTAACAACTGTATTTTATTGCCTGTTTATGTTGGAAGCTTTTAACAGTAATAGTGTTACCAGTTTTGCTTTCTTTAATGTTGAATTTATAATATAGCAATGATTTTATGGTTAGAAATTTAATCTGGGCTCTTATGTTTGCTGTTCTAAGCAAAGCTTTTTTTTATACAGTGAAATTACAGTATTTCCACCAGGGTGTATGTCCTATGAGACATACAAACAAAAGACTTTGCAAGCTTACACATTGAAGCTGGAAATTAGGAATTAAACACTTAAACTACAAAGGAATTGAAGGATAAATCTAGATAAGTCAGTAATATTGAATTTACCAGGTTGCTTGAGCTGCCTTACGCTGCTCCCTTGATGACTGCAAATCTGACCAGTCTCTTGTGGTTGTTCACATTTGTCATGGGGAAGTAAATGTGCCAGCATTCACTGTCTTTTAGGCTTGGGCAGTACCAAACACTGACATCTGTAATGATAAAAGGACTATTGCGGGGAGTTTTGTGATCCAAGTGAGGCTTGGTTGTAGGCAAATCCGCGGATGGCTGGGACAAGGAATTCTGCCAACCTGTATATTCTAGAACATGTGGTTTTATTGCAAGGGTCATGGGTAAAAAGGCCTTGCCTTCAGCCACCAGCCTCAGCTGAAGGGAAGTCCCAAAGAGAGAGGGAGAAACAACAGCAGGGTATAAGCTAAGTGAGAAGGGAGCAAGAGAGCAAACTGGCAGGGGAAGACAGCAGGAGAGAGCAAGAGTAGGGGGAAGAGGAAGGGTAAGAGAGTTAAGAGCAGAGGTAAGAGGTAAGAGAGTTAAGAGAGCCAGGTCTTTGTTACAATACATTTTATCTCCTTTTGTGATGAATATTCTAATTTACAGTGACCAACCAATACAAGACGCAAAATCCTATAGAATTTACATACAGCCTATAAGAACTACTATATTACCATACTGTGTTATATTTTAAACTCTAAAAACTACTCTTTAGACTTCTGTTTTGCTACATTGACCTTTGGATCCCTTAGCCAGCAGAAAGGTATTGTTCAATCAAAAGGGATTCTCCTTCAGCTAGCTAGGCTATTATTTTCAGGTTATATAGTAACTAAGACTCAGTATCCTACTGATTTGTTAAAAAAATATGGATATTGATCTAATACCAATATCCAACTATGACGGCCAAAGACTCTCTAACAGTTTGAAGTTAGAAAGTGTATGTTTATTACGACGCCGGGCAGCGTGAGGGATAGCTCCCAAATACACACGCGCAATTTACAGATGATCACAGGGTCTTTTTATGTACAAAAGTGTTGAATACCCAAAACACAAATGCATATTCATGACTCTGGTCCATCCCATTCCCCGCTTCATATGGTAATTAGCCAAAAAGCAATTAAGCATGCGTAGTTTGTTCTTTGAAATGAGTCGGTGGTCCTTTTTAGGGGGTGGGGTCTCAAAATGATGAAGTAAGATGGGTCTTCCTCGCTTTGCCTTTTTAACCTTTTAGTGTTGGTGACACCTGGATCCTGTTTTCTCAAGACTATCTGATTTATGATCACATTGTGTTCTTGGAGTCTATTGATTAAGTTGACAGGTCTCCTGATTTATCGGTTCCTTAAATCCGGCTTCTGTTAAAAAAAGGAAGTTTACCTCAGCAATGTCTAGTTAGTAAAAGGGGAGTCTACGTGCTAAAGTCTTTTATTCTTCAAAATGTAAAGGGAAGTCTACGTCAGCAAGTCCACGTCTAATTCTTTAACTAAAGTCCTTAATTCTTTAAAATTAATATCTCACTACAACTCAAAGTAAGCTTTCATTTCTATTTCGATTATAGGTTTCATATTTTCAGAATCTTTGCTAAGCAATTATATTTATAAGGTTTCCCTGATTCATCTTCGCCAATACTTGGTACCATATTTTACCCCTGAGTCTGAGAATTTTGTCCTTAATGTTCAAACAGAGTTCTGTTATTTAAAGGATAAGAGTGATGAGATGATCATGTTATCACTTGTCTTGGGGTTGGTAGAAGTGTTGTTAACTCATCTCAGTGATGTTGGTGGTATCACTTGCTACAAGAGAGCCTGGCCTGTATCTTTGCTAATCTTTTTCAGGAATGGTTTAGTACCTTGTCTTAATGTAAATTTTGATATGTGGAGGAGTTTGCTGTGCGGCTCTAAATTAACCATGGTACAACTGCCCTAGCAATTCCCTTTAGCAAGAAGGTAGGGACTCTGAGATTTTGTGTTCCTACTGCAATTCCTTATCTTTTTTCTCATAGTGTTCTAGCTGATGTGTCTACCTGATGGTAATTAAGAGCCACAGTGATGCACCAAGACTTTGTTATGATAGTGCCTCCCATGTGCAGAACAAAAAGGCATTTTCTCTTCCCAAATCGTGCTATGCTACCGTGGTCTTTGTTCCACTGGTTATTTTTCAGGTGTTTGGTGGCAGTGGGTGGGGTTGGGTATGACTGTATAAAGGAACAGTTATCATTGTTGGTAACACCTTAGTAAGCAAGTTGTCTAGCCTGTGGTGGTAACATTTTTCTCTTTCTTGTAGCCTTAAGGCGATGTGGTGGAATTTACCAGCATCTCATGCCTTCCTCCAAGGGCAGGAGTTTGCGTGAAGTGTTATTGTAGGTGCTCACATGGCTGTCCTGGCTCATGGAGCTCCAAGTTATGTCTTTTCTGAGAGAAAGGGCTGAGCAGATATACACTGGACTTGCCCTCCTCTTGTTATAAATGCATATTATAAAGTTGGCTTTTCGCAAATATAAAATGAACACTAGATGTATAATTGTACTGTATTATGTTTTATTAATAGAGTTTAGAAAGGTGATGAATGTATTTTCTCATTGTAACAAAGTTTTAACAGTAAAAAGACTAGTTTTTTTTTTCTCTTTGTAATATCTAGACTGACCAAACCAGAAGATACAGAGAGAGAGAATTTTCCACATTGCTAAATTGATAAGATTGAGAGAGCGGTGAAACAAAAGCTACAAGAAGGAATTCATTGGTCTTCTGGTATCAGAAAGACTACCAGGCACCAACAATGACTTTATCTAATAAAATGTTAATTTGGTACAGTGGGGCAAGTTTTCAAGGGGGGGGGGGGGGGGGGGGGGGGGGGGCAAATACCAAGGGAACATCTGGACTCAAAGGAATGTTTGAAAAATGCATATGTAAAAGGTTAATCCTTAAAAACAAGGATTTTGAAGGAGTGAGTGTGCTTTTCTGGTGAGGTACCCTGGGCCGAGATACTTTTGCTTTTTTGTCTCCTAATTGTGTATTTTTATTTTTTATTAAACTTAAAAATTTTTCTAAGATAGTGAAACTCTTTTTTCACACTCTTAAAATTGATTTCTTTCGGTGATGATGAGTGTGCCAAATGCCCTGGCTTCTTTTGGGATGATACCAGGGATTTCTTGTCTGCTGCTGGCTTTATCTTGCTGTTGGCTATCATTCTGAGTTTTTAGGAGGAGAAAATATTTCAGTAAGGGAGTTGTAAACCTTACCTCTGGCAGCTTAGACATTTATGTGAGCTCTTCTGCAGAATGTCAACCAAAATAAGCTGGAGTGGTTTAAACAGCCTAAATAATCACTCTTTGTATTGGTTGATCCTGAGTAAATAGGTTAGAAAGTACTTAAGAGCAGCTCAGCTGGAGCCTTATGGCAGAGAGTAGGGGCAAGCAACCAAGGGTGCTGAGCTCTTCCATGGCACAGCAGTTCCTAGAGGAGGAGAGCCAAACCTAGGGCAGAGGTTCATTGCTGCTTGGAGGCAGAAATGTGGCTTCTCCCTGCAAATAACCCTGCAATTACAGCTGAAATAAGAAAATCCCACTTCATCATCCTCATGGGGAATGAGTGTATTTTCTGGTTAGGCTGTAATGATCTGCTGGTGTGTCATGAAAGAAGTGATTAAATTTATACGTATTTCGTGTGGAAGCAGGGGATGGCAATGCTGGCACCCTTCTGGTGGTGCTGCCAGGTGCCAGGGCATGTGGTGTGGGGCTGCTGTGCAGCAGTGTCTTGTCTTCCTCACATGTGTACAGAAGAGTCCATGATATGGTTGTAACCAGCTCCCACTACTTGTTCAGATTGTTTATTCATTAGTAAAATTAATGGTAGGAGGGAGTTGGGCTGGAAAGTGTGAATGTGCAAGATGAGAGGTTGCATGACAATATGGTCCTAAACAAGGAGTCAGGAATAAATAATGGCAGAAAAAGAAATGGGAGGAGGAAAAAATGAGTGGGTCAGAGAAGGAAATGCTATCTTTGTATTTACTTTATTGTTTCAGTTCCATCCCAGATGTGTCTAACAAGTCTGACATTGTTTGAGATTTTCATTAATAAGAGCCTTTCACAAGGCCCTGCAGAGTAATGCTTGTGTGTGTCACTGGAGCAGCCTGACACGGCTCTGCCACCCTGCAGGTTGGGCAAAATGCGCTCATAGGGAATGGGGGGGAGCTGGATCTTACTCCTGGTTTTAAAGGGAGTAAGAAACCACCAGAAACTACTTTTTAAATTTGTGCCTTTCTGGCCTTCTTCACCAAAACAAACAGTGTAAGAGGCTTCCTGGTGAATTGTGTATGTCATTCCTGACACAATTTTATTTTAATTCTGGAACTTGAGTCATTCTGATTGCTGCCATCCATAGCTGTGCATATGTAAAAGCAAAATAATTTAACACATTTTAAGGAGGAGTATCAAAAGCTTCATGAAGTAAGACTGCCATAGCCTCTCATCTTCAGGTAAATCCTTTGTTCTGGTTAAGAAGTTTAAATGTCCCATGTGCTTCTGATCCATTATTATTGGTTAACCTGCACTTTCCTATATGATTTTGTTGTTAGTATTGCTTTATTGTTTTAACTGGATGAATAATTTGATTGGCAAGGGCTTGTAATTGAAAAAATACTGTTCATTCATTGAATTATAGAAGTGACCCTCACTGGTGCTAACAGTGTGAGAATATGGGTTGCGAAGTGCATTGTTGTTGGTTTTTTTTTTTTTTCTTTTCTGGGAGGAAATGAAGAGGAAATGAAAGCCAGCAGCATAATTGCCATAATTTCTTTACTCTGCTTTATGTTAGAATGAATTAAAAAAAAATTAATGCCAGTGCAAATAACAGCACTGCTGATTGCTCCTTGTGTTTTGGGGTAACCGCCTGCTGTTTTCCTTTCAAATTGGTTGTGTTATATTTTCAGCATTAAAAAGAAATGCAGTATCTCCTCCTAAATCCCTCTATCCCATTGTTCATGGCTGTAAGATGACTTTTCACTGTAACTTGGTGCTATTTGAGCTCTGCTGTGACTGGTGCTCCCTGTGCAAGCCCAGCCAGAGCTTCCTACTTCCTGCTGTGGTCACACCTGCTGGGGGGAATTTGTGAGAAGGAGGGTTGGCTTGGGATCACAGTGTAAGGTATTACTTCTGTTAGGACTTCTGCAGTTCCTGTGGCTTGTATGCATTTAGTGATTGGCATGAAATGGTGGCTGTGATTCTAAGACAGTGACTGCCTGAGTAGCTTCAAAGCAAAAATTAGATTTGACTTTTTTTTTTTTTTTTCTGTGCTATTGTGGAAATTGATTTTTATGTGGAGCTATGATCTTGTGGGATTCTGTATGAAATATTCCATACACATGGAAAAGAGCAGGATGCCACAGATTTTTAGTGAGCTATGTGAACTTTCCCTTCAGGCAAGAAGTGGGGCTATCCAGTTTTCCACTCACACTGGAGACAGAGCTGAAAGGGCTGCAGAAGCCAATAGTTGGCTCTGTTGGAGATGGTCTACCCTGCAGGTCTTTAAAATAACAACTACAGTGTGCAAACGTGTGACAATTTTTTCTCTTTCCAAACCTTGTTCTAGATGTCAAAATTAACCTGGACTACCTGGGAATGGTGAAACATAGCCCTGGGATCCTGCCATGAACAGTAAGAAAGTTGAGATACTTTGTGTATGCAAATAATTTTCTTTTAGCGACTAAACTCCAGTGAAACTGTTCCTGTTCAATTAACACAACCAGGCAACACATTGTGTAGCTGTAGCTCGATGTGGAGGTGCTTCCAGCTTTCCAGACAGTAAAGAGGCAGCACAGTAGGTCAAAGGGGTGGATCAGCAGGGGAGCATTCTTTGGGAAACTATAGTGGGGAAGTCTCTGCAGTCAGTATGGCATTGGAGCTGAGAAGCTGCTATGGGTGGTGCATTAGGAAATTGTTGAGGTGGTAGCTGAAGGATGCTTTCCTGTAACGTATAATTATATTGTGAGACTCCATCGTTACCCAGTGTATAATTATATCAATACTCCACTGTCATGGGATATCTTGAGTGCAAATTAGACTGAAATGGGATTAGACAGATTAGTGGAAGAAAAAAAGTGGATTTTGAAGTGCTCAAGGCTGAATTCCAGATGCAGTTTGTGGGAGGAAGTCCCTAAAACCCTGGCAGAGGGAAGCTGCCAGAAGGCAGTGTCCTTTCACTGTCACTGCTCCTGAATTGACTGCTGTTAGACAGGTAGCCTGGCTGATTAGGTCTTCAGTCTGAGCTTTCCTGTCTGACTTTTGTGTGTTGCTTTTCTTATATGAAACTTAGTGTGTAACAGAGCTTAATTAAACAGTTCATGTAGCCAAGAAAGCAAGATAGCTTTAAAGATATTCTTGAGTGTTGATCAAAATATTCAGATATTTTTGTGCTGTTGGTAGCCTGAGACATCCTAGTTTGAAGGATACGTAAATATTCATGGCTGTGCATGCTCTGTATTCTTTACATAGCCTTTTCCAGATGTTGCAGTAGACATCCTTAAATTAACACATTGAAAATTATTCTGATTAATTTTCCTGGTACAAAATAGATGACTTGAGAGACTGTGTGGGTGAGTAACACGTTTGTAAAATGTCAAGTGTCTGCGGAAAACTTACACAATTTGTCAGCTTCACTGGGACAGAAATTAGAAGGCTTTTGTATTGTTATATATAATAATTTAGATACAGTCCATTGGAAATGTACATCTCTTGAAAACTCCTGTAATCTAAACTCTATACAGCAGTGTAAATACTTAACATACAAATGTTCAAATGAAAAAATATTTTATTTTCTTTTGTAGGACTCTGACCGTGTCAAGTTTAATTCTTCTTCAGGAGCAGTTTTTTTCAAAGGGCTTTCAAAAGCTGGTTTATATAATTGAGATGTTAGGCACTGCTAATATCTCAAAAATAGCAGGACTCTCTTTTGATGAACAAACTATAATTGTTAAATTCTTGTAAATCAAATCACCGAGCCTTATGTTCTTTATTAGGACAGCTGATAAAGAAAGACACAGGAATCTTAGTGCTTTGTACAAAGTAGAGTATGTAACTCAAGCAGATTCTGCTAAGACTGATTACTTTTGGCTTTCTGAGAAGTTTGTTCAGCTTACTGTTGTGGTTTGAAAACAAACCAAGTGAGAGGCTCTAAGTCAGAAAAAAACAATTTAATGAGAAGAAAAAGAAATAAAATAAATGCAACAATACAAAAAGAAAAACCACTGACAGAGTCAGAATACAACCTGATCAGGGTGATGGAAGCAGTCCAGATGAGGTGGTCTTCCTGAAGCAGTGATCTTATAGAAAGGTCTGGTAGCTCCAGTCCTCTGGGAATCCAGTGGGTGAGCGCTGCCTCTACTGTCCCAAATCCCAGCTTATATCCAGGTGAGAATGCTTGGCTCCTCCCCGTGGGCAGGGCAGAGCATCTCACAATGGGGTGATGAGTCATGCAGGAGGTCCTTGATGGCCCATTAAAGAGAGATAACTCCCGGAGGGAGTTATCTCTGAGGCATGCGAAAGGCATTGATGGGCCATTAACTAAAGATGGTGATAGAATACATCCTAAACTACAACCCAGGACACCATTGTAAAGGGGGATGTAGACCAAGTGGATTGTGTACTAATTGTCTGAAAGAAGAGCAAAAAGAGACTAGCCGTTTTTTCAGTAATTGCCACTACCTTGGGTCTACTGGAGGTATCTATGAGTCATGCACAAGGCATTGATGGGCCATTAACTGAAGATGGTGATAGAATACATCCTAAACTACAACCCAGGACACTTACCTAAAAAAGATAAATGTATATATTTGTAGAATATTAAATAGCTTTGAAATCTTTCCAGAATGCAGCTAAAGCTTCAGTTTACTTTTTCTGATTGTGGATTGACTGAGCTAACAATTTAAGCTGTACTGCTCAGAGGTAGAACATTCCTTCATTTTGAACTGTCTTTTTTAGCAAATTCACTGTTTGAGAGGTTGGGACATCTAGAACGATCCTGGGATTTTTGTTCCCTGCCAATCAGTTATCTAAAGGTTGTGTGGCTTCTCTTCTGGCTTTTTTTTCAAGGTGGTTATTGGAGCCGAAAAAGCTGGACTGTTGTACTGCTATTCAAGATCCTTGTGTTTGGTAGGTTCTTAATGTCCATTTCTAGCAGAAGTATCATCAGAAATCCAAATCTCATTTTGCTTTTAAAACTGTTGTGTTAGAAAACATCCATGTGCCACTAACTAAAGCTGAATGACCACCATGTGAAGCACATCTTACTCAGCTCTCATGTCATTTGTGAGGCTTATAAGGCAGTGGGTGGTGAGCTGTGTTGTGCTCTGGGTACATTTCTGACCTAGTGTGTCCTGAATTCTCAGTTCAGTGTTTGTGCCATTTCAAGGTCTGCTCAAAATAGCTTTAGAAAGAAAATAAAGGAAAACTAATGCCTCTAAGTTGATCTGCAGCCTGGTATTCTCTTAGCTTCCACCTTCACCCATAACAGCAATGCAAAATTAGGAACTTTGCTGACAGTGATTTGTGTTGCAAATCATACTGACTAACTTGATCTAGAAGCATTTTTCTCAGGCCTTTATTTGCATATGTAGATTTTTCTGTTCCCAAGGATGTAGCTTAGGTGAAGCCTCCAAGTAAAGGACATTGTTGCTGCAAGTAAGAGCAGGTGGGAAGGCTTGGAGTTCAGTGCAAAGTGATTCCAAGGTGGCTTGTCAAAGGATACTTGAATGGCAGCAATAAGGAATTACCAAGGATTCAATTTCTCAGTGATGCACGTGGTTCTGGTACTCTGGTATGTGATACAGGAGAGGATTCCAAAAGGTCTTACAGCAGAGAATGGGAAAATGGGCTTTAATGTTCTGAGCTTTTTTTGGTTTTATTGCCAGGTAATGTATACTGGCTATCCAGGAGTCACTTGTGAAGACTGGAAGATTTCAGTCTGCTGAAGTGTACGTGTGTTGTTTTACTCGGAAGCTTCACAGACTTTTACTTCCTGTTTTTATCGCTTGTTTCCAGTCTGATGTGAACTGGCCTTTTCATTAAGGCTTCCAGAGTAGTAGTTGGTGCCTCTAAATCTGACACAGACTGTCCAGAATGGAGTTCCTGGCAAATGGAAGCAATCCATGGAGGGTAAGACTCCTTACTTTGTACTGTCAGCAGTCTTGGGAGATAATGATTAAAAACCATCCTCCAGTCTTAAGCACAGAGGCAGAATCTGACATTTCCTTTAGGAGAGGGGTGGCATGGAAGCTGCTTTATTGTCTGGACATGGGCAAACAGCAGGAGTTATGGGCATTGTCACTGGTAGGGGCCTGCTCTGCATTGTGGATGTAGGAGTAGCAGTAGGAGGACAACAGCGTTTTGGGCAGCTGCCACTGACAGGCCATCTGGGTGCTGTGCACAGCTCTGAACAATGCTTGGAGCTACAGCTGGGGATGACAAGAGGGTACAGATGTTTGAGCCAAGGGCAGAAGAGACAGCAGTGCTGCTGTCCAGAGGACAGAGCTGATGTGAACCCAGGTGAGTCACTAACCTGTCAGATCATTGTGGCTCTGGCAGGGAGCTGGCTTGTCTCACACTTACTTTCTTGTGTTTTGGGGCACTGTCCCTGCTGCATCCTTGTCCCCTCCCTGTGCTGGCATCTTAGACTCACTGTCACTGCGGTGTGTCATCTGCAGCCTATTTCTTGTCTCCCTCTCTTTGGTCCCAGGCTGGGATTGCTGTGTGGGGAGATGATCTCGTTAGGGCTCAAGGGAATGGGAGAGAAGTCCATTCATTCCTTGGGACTGGATTATGCTATGCTGTAATTGCTGAAGCTCCCAGTGTTGAGAATATAATATAAGGGCATCCAACCTAGGTCTGTTAGGCTTAGCACAGCTATTCAATATAACACAGCATTTTCTTCTTGCCTATGGTGCCATTTTAAACTGCACACTTTTACTTAGATGTGACGTATATGTGGTGTATTAATGACTTAATCTGCTCCAGGGAACTGTTTTGTCTTTCTGCGTGAGTGAAATACTATACCGAGAAGCGTGGGTTTTTTTAATACTTGAAGTATTACTGAAGACTTCTAAGCTTGTGTGAGCATGCTGAAAATAGTTTTATTTTGTGTCCCTAAAATAGATTGAATAAAATTTTTATCAAACATATTTTTAAAGTACATTAATGAAGGCCATTCTGTAACTGCAGTTGACAAGCATGGTAGCACTGCTTTTGGTGGGTAAGACTTCTTCACGTAATACAGCTGCAAAATTTCCATTTGTATAAGATCTGTTCTGCTACCTAGAGTTGTATTTCGACTGTTGACTTCCTTTATAACACTGAAATTTTCAAAATGCAGGACTGGCTGACTGAAGCTAATTGGTAGCTTTCATTGTATTTTCTGTAGTCTATAATATGGGGTTTCTTTTGTGTCTGGACTTGATTTTTATGGAAAATGTTTAAGTACTTATATACTTCTGGTTTGTGGGTGGAAGTTAGTAAATTATTCTACTTGGTAATGATTATCAGGTGATAGTTGATATAGGTTAATGCTGCTATTGAGTAATGCAACTCTGATGCCTGTTATAAAAACTGGGAGGCTGTGCTGTTCTCCAGAAATGCGTACAAAGTTCATGCTGGAAACTGCCTACATCAGACTGGTCTGCATCTGACTTCTAAGATGATAATACTTTTTTTAGGCATATATTCTCTGTATTTAGAGAGAGATTCTCTTATTATTACTTATTTAGAAATTAAAGCCATTCTTTTAATAGCATAGTTCAATATCAGATTTAATCAGTTGCTGCTGGGAGGGACAGTGCTGCTTCCTTCTCTCTTTGCACAGTGGATGCAGGGGATTTGCGGCGGCTGCCCAGAGAGCAGCATCTCACTGTCCCTCTGGTGGGAGGCAGCATTGGCTGTGCTGGCACTGCTTGTCCCCTGACAGCTGTTTGCTGTTGGCTTGTGAAGCTGGGTGGTTTGGTCCAGCACAAGGTAGGCAAGCGGTGGTTCAGTGAAGTTAAGTAACATGGGACTGTAGCCCTCAGTAGTGTTCCCAAGCAAGAATTTAGCCTCTTGCTCCCTTGGATTTCATGAGCACTCTGTTTTTCAGCAGTTGTTTTGTTAGTTTTTGATTCAGGTTGTCTGCTGTGCAGGAGGAAGGACTGTGTTACCACTGTAGGTCAGGCTCAATCCCAGCATCTGCTTTGTGATTTCTGAGAATCATTTAAAACCAACTTGCCTGCTGTAGGAATGATGTTTGCTGAGGTCTGGCCTCTGACCTGACAAGTGTTAGCCACATTCCCTGGATGCTCATATTTGCTCCTGAGGATGTGTGGGCTCATTCATTTAATGGCTTCCTAGGCTGTGCCCTGCACACTTTGTCACTCCTTGGCATGTCTTGTGTCACTAATTTGTTGTTGTTTCTGAAGAGCTGGCTATAACTGATACAAGTAACCTAGATAAGCAGTGTGCACTATCAACTCTGAATAATCTAGAGCTTCCTGACAGATGAATTACAGGCATAAAAATAAGTTTCACAGGGTATCCACCATGTGAATTGCATTCAGTGGCATATGACAATGCATGTATTGTGTTTGTTTTATGGAGTTGGAATTAGAAGTAGTTTAACTTCTCAGGAATGCTCAGCAATTTTACATGGGTCTCAACCACACCTCTTTTAAGTTGTCTTCCTGTAGTTAGGCTGAAGATGGTTAGAACAAATGTATTGGTTTTTATAGGAAATTAATCCTTATTCATTAATATATGTACTACTTTTTTGCGTTTCTGAAAGAATGATGGCAAAATATGACAGCAGTTACAAAAGCAAACCCTGCAAATCAGAAACCTCAGGACCTTGCACAGTAGTGAGAAATTCAGCTCCTGGCAGGGGATGCAAGTTTATAGTGGTGATCAGATTTGTCCTTTCTGTGGTAGAGGTATAAGCAGAGGTGTGAATTTCTGATATTTATATGCTGGGAATGTAGAATCAACGCTGAGGATGATGGAAGCTCTATTGTTAAAGATGAAAGTTAACTAAAATTTTTCTGAGTATGAAAAATTCTATTTTAACATGGAATTTTTTTGATCCCTTCATACTGTTGTGTGATGTATTGATCTCATTAGAGAAGCCTGTGTAATGTCCACAGGATGGTAAAACAAGGACTGAGACAAGCACCCATCCTAATTGCAGTAACCACACTGCACATCACGTAGGACCTCACAAATAATGAAGTAATGATGGTAGGAGAACAGCTCAGGTGATGTGGCACTTTCTGAATGCTAGTTTTGTGATGGAGGATGGATAAAACCTATCCTATTTACTCAGCAGACTTCTTTAAGAGAGGAAACCTAAAGTTTATTTGAAACAAGAGGATGTCCTGAGGTGTAGCAACACCAAGAGTTAAGAACCACTTTATTCTGCCAGCTGCTGTAGTATCTGGGGGAGGGAGTGGGCAAGTTAGGTACTGTTAAACAATTCTGTTTGATGCTGTCTCAGTTGTAGCATGTTTAAAGTATTGCAAAGCACACGCTGAATTTATAATTCATGCTTATAAATACTGTGTATTATTTCCTTCCACTAAATGTCTAAGTCTGCTTTAGCAAAACAAGATTTTAGACAGGCTCTTAAATTAGGAGAGTGTAGCTGAGACTCTAAACAACACGTCTAACCAACGTGGCTACCATGACGTTCTCCTTTATTCTCTATCAGACAGCAGGTTATATAGGTTCCCAGTATAGTTTACCATGACAGGCCATACAAAGAATGCAAACAAGCCTTATTTATCTTATTCTTAAGGTGGCTGGATTGTCCATGTTACAATACTACATTTAGAAACCCACTATTCCCTGGGATACCTTAACGTGAATTTTCACATGCGCCACAGAGCCCTACAGGCCTTGTCGGCCCCAGGAGCCCACAGGCCTTGCAGGCCACTGGGCTGTCTGGAATTGCTCAACCCTCAATCCAAATATAAATCATGTCATCGCTCTCTGAGAAACTCTGCAACATAAGAGCATGTGTCTACTCTCTGAAGTCAAAATTTTGTCATGGCACAGAGCAATTGAAGGGGAAAGGATGATTTGCAGAAGCTTTTATTTTCTGTTATATATAAACTGCCACTGAGACCTTATATAAAATTTTGCTTTTGTATCTTAAAAGTATTGACTTAGAAAAAGGAATTTGTTCTTTGGGCTGTGAATTAATAGCAAATTGCTTTAAAGAAATACCTGATACATACAGCTACTAAGTTTTTATCATTCAGTTATGTTTATAAATGTAAAATATATAAAAGACAAAAAATCTGAAATGTGGCTCTTTTCAGCAGTATTACATATTTTATATTTTGCAATGTTTGCTAATAAATAAATGTCAACAAATAGAAATGTTTCAACTTTTTCACTGTCTCTTCAAGTGGAGGTATGATTTCACAAGCCAGAATATAGTCTGTAGTCTTTTATTTTGGTTAAAGGCTGTAAGATACCATACTCTTGAGACATAAAAAAAAAAAAATTCACTAGGAGTTTGTTTATCAACTGTATTAGATCTTAGAAATGGAAGTCATTAAGATTTTGGCCTCTTCTATACAAATAATTGTGATTGCATCTTGCTTATAAATAATTTGAGCTGTTTCTCTCTCATTAAAGCCACCTTATAAGAGAGTCACAGCTTCCATTTTAGTAAATTGTTCATGGGATAGGCAGGCTCAGGAACAACTGGGTTAAAGCAAGAGATTACTTTAAAAATCTAGTGCATGTGCTCTCTGTTCACTTGATTAGTTTTCATAATTCATCCTTGTTTCCACAGTAGAGCAGCCTAATGCATGCAAACAAGAAGCACTTTTCTTGCTTTTGTGCTCCTTCATCTCTATAATTTTACCAGAGAAAGTAAGTGAAATGGGGAAACAGATAGATTGTGCATGAATGTTTGGAACAAATCTTGGTTTGTTTAGTGAAAAACTATGGGATCAGAGAGCCAGGTGCTATTTGGGGATGTATGTCTGTGACTGCTTCAGTTTTTTTCTGTTTGACTACAGGTGCATGAAGAACAGAGGAGATATTTCTGCTTATCAGAGATGATGTGGAGAGACTCTTTGTGAGTAACTGATGTATGTTTTCTAAAAAGCCCAAAATGCTAATGTGGGAATTATTTTTTTTTTTTTTTATTCTCTAACTTAGAATAAAATAACCGTGCCATTTGTCTTAACAGTTTCTTTTGGGTCTGGAAAGCTGTGAGTGTAGAGCCCTTCATGGGAACCACGGACAAAGCTCATGGTTGAAGGAAAAATCTGGAGGAGAGAGCAATGTATGGTTTCATAAGTGATTAACCAGAATGCTTTACTTGTCTGTAGTGGTCAGTTATCGTCGATTGATGGAGAGACGGGAAGACTGATTCATGATCAGAATTCGATTTTACTCAGGTTTTCTAAGTCTTATATACCATTTCAGTAAGGTTAATAATTTCTACTACAATAATTAGGTTAAAAGATCATACAAGCAACTCATGCATTATACAACATCTTTATCGTAGGGGGTTGATTGAATCTTTTCCCTTAAGCAGGTTTTAATCCCATCTTCTCATAAGCTCAAAGTTGTGTTTGTCCTTGCCACGGCATCCTAGTCACCTGACTAGTTATGCTAATTAAGTCTGTCTTACTCTCAGACTTGTGTATTCCCACATCTCCCCTTTCTATATTAACCAAAAACACTCCTTTAACAGCCTTATCAATCAATCTCTGCACACATTGAAGCAAGCAAGGTATCAGCTAACATAATTATTAAAATCATAGTATGCATTCCTATTCTAAGAAAATCTTTTAGCCGACTGTGTCAAACCCCAGCCACTAGACAAGTTCTCTAGCCAGGATCCAGATTCTGCCTTGAGTTTAAACACACTATCCTTCAGCAGCTGAATGCTTTTATGGATAGATTCTGAGTGATCAAAAAGATTCATACAACACATTCCATCGAAATCCTCAGCATCCATGGCCTTGAGCAAGGAGGAGAAAATCGATAGCGGCCCGGTTTTGTAAACTGGCATGCCTTATACTGTCAACATCTGTTAATATATTTAATAAAGCAGAGCTGGTGGCATTCGTCTATTTTGCCAGCCAGCAGGCTACCTTATTTATTTGACTTAAGGCCTTTTTTGCAGCCAGTCCTGGCAAAAGCAAAGAGGCCCAGTTCAGCTGGGTCACAGACCACAAAGACAATTCATCATCACAGTATTCATCAAATGCATGCAAGCTGCGCCTTATTTTGCGGGGATACTTGTGCTGTGAAATCACGGATGCATTAGATGTCAGCAGAGTCAGTCGTCCCAAACTACAGGGACCTCCCTTTATGTGTGAAGGGATTGCTGCCCAGGCCCGATCTCCACATACCAGGAACATTCCCGGTGGCAGCCACAGGGGGACGTTACTGGACTTAGAAGGGCTGCTAGAAGTATAATTACACCAAGAGGTCTGATTCCTATACATGGGGTGACAGGCAGAAACATCCCAAGCCTTAGACTGATTTTTTTCCTGTGTAATCAAAATTGACACAAAAATCCATTTTTACAGAACCCAGGAGTTGTAATACTTGTGGCTCCAAGGGTGTTACAAGAAGGTAAGGAGTCCACTGATCCCATGTATTAACAGGATTTGAGCTCTCTACAGTGCTTTTAGTAGCTTCTGGTATTGGCCAGTCGTCTAATGGCAAGCCAACTAAACAGGTTGAAAATGGATTTTCTGGGGATGCAGTAGCTAGGCATAAGGTTTCTTGTTTGGTTGCATTAGCCAGGGTTACCCAAACAATCGTTTTGGGTTGATCAACAGGCCATGCTGTGCTACCATGGGCAAGCAATGCTAATAAACATAGCATCTGATTCAATACCGTGGTGTTTTACTTGATTGTTTTGATCTATTTTGTGGAGAGAAAAAGATTCCTTTTAGTGTATTTCCTTTTTAAAAGATCAGTCAAATATAAGGCACTCACTTAATTGTTTTGTCTGCATTCCAGTTATCAAATATGGCTATTTTCGGATTTCCTCAATACTTGCCTCCTGAGAGGAGGGAGGTGAGGACTATCCTTTTCTTGTGCCCTGCTATAATTAAAATTTCAATGGCTGTTTACCTGAATTACACCAAAAGGACTCTGTACTATCTCTAGTTTTCATACTCTTTATACCGACACAAACCTCAAAGGTCACAGTTTCCTAGACAGGACAAAAGAACATCAGCTACAATCCGGGTGGGGTTCCTCCTCTTCCTCCTCTCCTATGGACTCGGTGGTGTCGGCTGCTGGTAGAGGTTCTCGGAAAGGCTTCACATTCTTTGCAGGAATCCAGCAAGGTCCTCTTTCTGAGGAGATACAAGCAAAGCCCCTTCCCAAAGTGATCAAGGGGTAAGGGCCCAGGATTTTACCAGATTCTGGGTCACGGATCAGTACTGGTGGTTTTTCCTTGCAGGAAAGCGATGTAGATGATGCAAAATGCCTAGTCATGGGGGGATGCAAGTTTGTCATTGAACAGTTTAAGAAATTAAAAGCATATAGGGCTTTGCATAGCCTTTCAGCAGGGGTGTCTCCAGCTCCCTCCTTTTGTTGTACCAGAAGGCGTTTGAGGGTGCCATGGGTGAAATGAATAAAATGTAAGAGATTCCCATTTTCTTACACAGTCTGTCATTTGTTAAAAAAATTGTACTTTTCAAATGTTATGCCAGTTGTAACCTGTCTGTTAAGAAAATTATGCTGTTTGTACCAAAGTTTGTACCCTCAAAAATCTTATTCCAAGTTGTATACCCCCTCTAAAACCCCGGGTTCCCTCCCCTTCCGTCGGGCTAGGCTGTCGCCATTCGCGCTGGCTCCTCAAACTGCTGGCCCCACCTAATAGGAAAATCCAAGGACTTCCATGATGCACCGCTCCAAAACCGAAGTGCAGTTGCCGGCAAACAGACCCAAAAGCCGTGACCCAGCACAAAATCCAGATAAAAGGGAGACACTACAACACCGAGAAGACCCTCAGCTACCTAAGGACTGAATTCTGCTTCTGCCGCCTTGCCATGACCACAAAGAGACTGGGAAGAAGTGAGGCCCCTAGAACCACACGAGCCCAGCTGAGTTCCTGGGGATTCCCGCGAGGCAAGAACTCCCGACTCTGCTGCGGCGAGAGCAGCAGATTCGACTGACACCTGATCCTCAGCGGTGGCCGGAACGAGAACGGCGACAGGAGTGAGAACAACGACAGGAGCGGCGACGGCGCAAGCGACCCCTTGAAAGAGCTTACTAATAAAGGCTTTTCAAAGGAGCAGGTCTCCTGGCCCATTTATAATAACCATGGGCACGCTCTATAATGGACTGTCCTGTGGGTGAGTGTAGTATGCTTCTTTTGTGGGTGATAACCCATAAGGAGAAAAAAATCTGCAACTCTACGGGAAATGTATGCAGGTCCATTGTCTGTCTTAATCTTTGGGGGATTCCTAGTGTGGCAAAGGCAGCAGCGAAGTGACGACAGACATCCTTTGCTGTCTCTCCTGTGTGAGCTGAGGCAAACAGAGCACCAGAATATGTGTCAATGGAAGCATGCACAAATTTCAAGCGGCCGAATTCAGGAAAGTGTGTTATGTCTGTTTGCCAAGTCTGTAGGCTTTGTAAACCTCTTGGGTTGACTCCTATATTTACATTAGGAAGGGTGCAACGCTGACAGTCGGGACATGTGGCGATGATACTAGAGGCCTGAGCTGGAGTTAAATCAACAAGTCTTATTAAGGCTCCAGCATTTTGATGAAAGAAGGCGTGACTCAGCCTAGCTTGCTTTATTTTGTTTGGTAAAACATGCTTCAGTGATAAAGCTAGCAAGTCTGCTTGGGCGTTACCTTCAGTGAGATAACCTGGGAGGTTGGAATGTGACCTAATATGCATAACAAAGTAAGGAGCCATCCTCTTGTCTAACAGAGTAACCAGCAGTTTCAACCAGGAAAAAAAAGTCATTTTTAACATTTTTCAAAACAGAATTTTCTGCTCTTTGAACAATATATGAAACATACGTGGAGTCAGTAACCAGATTAAAAGGTATACTGAACTTCTGAAACACTGACCACAGTGGCTAATTCCACTATTTGTGGAGACCCTTCAACAACAGCAATATCAGATTGCCAGGTTCCAGTTTCAGAATCTTTCCATACAATCACTGATTTATGGGTTTTCCCAGAACCATCTGTGAATATTGTCATAGCTCACAAAGGATTCTCACTTCTCTTTGGTTTAGGGAGTAAGTTAAAAGAAGAATTTAACAATTTGTGTTTAGGTGGATGGATAGATATCTGTCCTGGGTAATCTGCTAAAGTAATTTGCAATTTTTTCAGACATCTGTAGCAACAAATTCAAGTAAAACATAGTGAGAGGCAGAAAGATACAATCAAAATCTTTCCCAGCCAAGGAGGTCAGCCTTTGACGAGCCTTGATAATCAACATGGCCATAAGTTCATCCTGCATGAAAATAGTCTTGGGCATGTTATTAGGCAAAAAGATCCATTCGATGATTAGTAAAGGGTCTGCTTTTTCTGAATCCCACTGAAATATTAAAGCATGGGATTGCTTGCTGGGGTTCAGAATGATTAACCACAATGGTAATTCAGGAGCCCAACGGGCTGATTGTATCTGAGAGATAGCATCAGCCACTTTCTGAAGCGCAGTCTGTGCTTCTTTGTTTAAATGCCTAGGTGATAAAAGGTCGGGCTCTCCCCCCATGAGGGGAAACAATGGCTCTAAATCTGCATTTGAAATCCCAAGCAGCGGACGAACCCAATTTATCGTTCCCAGCAGTTTCTGTGCATCATGTGAAGTTTTGATTTCAGTTGAAATTTGCAAGGATTGTGCCGAAATGGAATGCATGCTTATTTGCCAGCCCAAATATTTCCAGGGAGATGTCTTTTGAACCTTTTCAGAAGCAATGGTCAGGCCCGCTGATGTAACAGCCTGGCAGACCGCTCGCATTGCTTCCTCCACACGAACCACAGTTTCTGCAGAGATGAGGATATCATGCATATAATGATACAACAGAACATCAGGCATTTTTTCCCGTACTGGACTCAGAATTTTTGCCACATACCATTGGCATATGGTCGGGCTGTGTCGCAATCCTTGAGGCAGTACAAACCAATGATATCGATCAAGTGGTACCTGCATATTAATGCTTGGCGTAGAAAAACTAAATTTGGGTGCATCATCTGGATGCAGGGGTATATCAAAAAAGCAATCCTTTAAATCAATCACTATTAGATGCCAATTTCTAGGGATCGTAGAAGGCGAAGGGAGCCCTGGTTGTAGGGGCCCCATTCCCTCGATTGCCTCATTTATTTTCCTCAAGTCATGCAACAGCCTCCATCCCCCAGACCGCTTTTTAATTACGAACATAGGTGAATTCCAGGGACTATTACATGGGATTATATGTCCCTTTTTTAGCTGTTCTTGTACAAGTTTTTGTAATACGTGCAGTGTTTCTAATGACACGAGTCATTCATCTACCCAAACTGGATCAGAGGTTTTCCAAGTCAGTTTGGGGGTGTCGCACACACCAATGACCCTTATGCAAAATTTGACTGCATAAAAATTCCCTACTGTGATAAAACATCTCTCCCCCACAAGACCAGTGGCGCAGAGACCACAAAGGGTCTGACAGTTGCTACTCTCCTCTCAGGCCCTGTAATTTGTACCAGGTGTTGGCTCTGATAGCTTTGACTGTTCCCACCCACCCCTGAAAGGACCTGGGGGACTGGCATTAATGGCCAATCATTAGGCCATTGACTTTGAGAGATAAGACTGATGTCTGCGTTGGTATCAATAAGTCTGGTTAGAATTAACTCTTTGCCTTTCAGAGACACTTTGCATTGGCATGTGGGACGCTGAGAAGTGATACGTTGTGTCCAGAAAATCTGTGGCACCCCTGTGGAACCAAACCCGCCCCCCCTCTTTGTACCTTTTGGAGGTATGGACAAGGGGGCTTGCCAGGAAAAGTATAAGCTGAGCAATTTTGCTGCCTGCAGGGATCACGCAGGGTGGCTGTGGAGTCCAAGCCATAATTTTTATTTCCCCAACTGTATCAGAGTCAATGACTCCTGGCAAAACAAATAGACCTGTTGCTGAGGTAGAAGATCTACCTAAGAGCAAAGCATGGTAGCCCTGCGGCAAAGGACCACAAATCCCTGTGGGGAGACAAAATACAGAGCTGTTGATTAACGTTACTGTGTTACTGGTTGATACATCCAACCTGGTGCTTTCTGGAGTGGCTGCCCATAGTTCTGCGATGGTCTGGGTGGCGGGGGCTGGGCTGGCTGGAAACTGAAGGTCGGTTCTGGCAGCTGTGCCTGGGGAGGCTGTGGAACTTGTGTCTTCACGCGTCGCCATCCCGCGCTGTGAAATGAGTTTCCCTGCAAAGGCTGGCCATTTTTGTGAAATTTAGAGCTACAGGGTTTAGCAAAGTGAGGACCCTTCTGGCAGCAAGGGCATACATTCAATGTTTTTGCTTTTTGCGCCTTTTGGCAGTCCTTTTTAATGTGCCCAGGCTCCCCGCAGCCAAAACAAATCGACTGCTTTCCGGGCAATATTTTTAAAGCGGCAAAGGCATGGGCTATACCTTGCCCCACGGCTTGGTAAGTAACTTGCTGTTGTGTGCTGCAATGTCCCCAGGCGATTGCAAGCCTCAGTCATTTGTAGCAATGTGGGCTCTGGTTCTGGAGGCAAAGTTTTTAAAAGACGTTTGCAATCCTCATTAGCATTTTCAACAGAAAGTTTTAGTAGTACAACTTCCCTGGCTTGATCATTATCAGTTTGTCTTTCCAGAGTTTGTTTCAGTCTGTCCACAAACTGCATATAGGGTTCTTGTGGAGCTTGCTTAATATTTATGAAGGATTGTTGCGGAGTTTTGGCATCAGGCACTTTGAGAAATGCATACCTGGCTGCCTCGGTGATTCCCTCCAGGGCTTCTCTCGGTAAGGCAGCCTGGCCATTAGGATCGGTATGCACCCCCTCGCCAGCCAATTGGTCAATAGTTAAGGCAGCCAGGGCTTGGGTTGCATGCCCTGCATATGTTAAAATTAAGTTTTCCAGTCTTTTTTTCCATTGTGCCATGAATATTGCATATTGCGTTGGGATAAGCAAAGGGTTTGCCAAGAATTTAACGTCATGAGGAGTCGTCAGGTGGGTAGTGAAGGTTGCTCTTAGTAAATTACTGAAGTAAGGGGATCCCAAACCGTATTCTGTCGCTGTATGGTGCAGTTCCTTAATTTCCGAGTGGCCTAAGGACTCCCATCGTGGATTTCCCCGCCCTCGGGCCGAGTTGCACAGGGGCTACAAAGATTTCTGCCGCAGTTTCAAAGTCTTTGTCCTTAAGGGCTTTCTTTTTTATCCGTAACCCATTGTTATGCATATTTGGAAGGAATAGGTCTGGATCTTTTTCGGGGCCAGGGTCAAAAGACTCTCCGTCGCTACTAGAGTCACTGTCCGCATAATCAATTAACGTTTGGCGGCTCTGCGGTCACTGGTGGGATAGCGGCAAGGCTACAGGTGGCGTCTGTGCTCTGTCCCTGGCTTTCGTCGAGGAGGGGGTGCGGACGGGAGAGGGAGAGTGGGACCTGGGCCGATCAGGGTTTAACACGGGTGCAGGGACCATCTCTGCGGTTGCCTCACAAGTTACCTCGCTTACCCCCTCTTTTTTAATCGCGTCCATGACCGCCCTCCAAGCAGGGAGCAGGTGAAGCTCTGGCTCATGGCCAGGCAGCGTAGCCAGGTCGTAGAGTTTTACACCGACCTTGTCCCAGTAGCAGAGAGTAAAAATAGAAGCAGCGGTGGTATCGGGAAATATGTGTGACACGCATCATAGAAGTGACTTAATGTCCCTCTTAGGGATGGGGGATCCATGCTTGCTTAGGAGGCGTAGCATGGTTTCATAGACGTCTCTCTCGGTGGACATTCCCTGTCCCATATTTTTAGTTCTCCTGGCTCACCTGTCATGTCGCAGCGTACAGGGGTTGTGGGCACAAACGCGGTTCTTTCACCGTCACGATCAGTTCTAGGGGCATTGCCGATTGCCGTCAGATAGACGTCAGATAGATAGGTTCTTCTCCAGTCACACGGAGCACCAGTTATCGGTGATTGATGGAGAGATGGGAAGACTTGATTCATGATCAGAATTCAATTTTACTCAGGTTTTCCAAGTCTAATATACCATTTCAGTAAGGTAATAATTTCTACTACAATAATTAAGTTAAAAGATCATACAAGCAACTCATGCATTATACAACATCTTTATCGTAGGGGGTTGATTGAATCTTTTCCCTTAAGCAGGTTTTAATCCCATCTTCTCATAAGCTCAAAGTTGTGTTTGTCCTTGCCACAGCATCCTAGTCACCAGATTAGTTATGCTAATTAAGTCTGTCTTACTCTCAGACTTGTGTATTTCCACAGTCAGTCTTCCAAAGGCTTTTGCTGTTGACTGCATAAAGTGTTCCAGACAGCAGTAAAACCTCTGACATGGTGGGTATGGGGAACCTTTAGCAGGGTTAACTTGTTACTTACAGAAGCTTTTTCTGCCTGTCAGGTTCTTAACACTTTATTTTCCTTGTCCAGTTTTGGATTGCAAGTCTGCTATATCTGCCATAAAGATGATGGGAATAGTAGCAGTCAGTAGAAGCTTTCCTGAAAGTTTTCAGTTCTTGTCTGCTGGAATAAACAATATTCCGGGATCAAGCAGCTAAACCACACTCCTAAAATATTACAGGAAAGGAAGAACCTCCATGATGGAATGTAACTGTTCAGAAATAAGCACTTAAAGGATTTGCTTATGTGGAGCCAAGGTCATTTTTAGAGAGCAAAATTAGGTGATGCATTGTCTTATTTTTCAGATGGATTCCATAAAAATGCTGTGCTTTTACTGCTGTAGGCTCCTCACCCAGCTCATTCCTTTGGAGTGATTAGTCCCAGTGTTTCCTTTTTTTTTTTGCCAAATTTCCAGTAGCAGTTGTGAATTAAAGCAGCATGTTCTTTTAGGATTTTCCATTATAGTCTTTGTGCTTCTTTTTTTATGTGTAAGTTGTAGTGGTTTCACATTTGCCGAATTTCTGTTTTGCCAAATTTAGTGTAGTGGTTTGTGTCTACTCTCTTTTTCCTCTGGGAGATTGGATTTTGGGAGAAAAAGGCAAAACAGGCCCAACTTAAGGTAAACAGATTGTTTTATTAACACACTAAGAAAAAGAAAATAAGAAAAGAAAAAAAAAAACTAAATGAAACTTCCAAAACAACCCCTTCTCCCACCACAAAATGTTAACTTTCTTACAAACAATGTAAAGAGACAAAACTCAGAACTCTAGGTCAGTACCACTTATAAAACAGTCTTTCATTCAGTATTTGAGAGAGAGAGAAGTGGCTCCTGTTGTTTGGTAACTTTCCACAAGAGAAACAGTCTGTTTGTGGCTTCTAACTCACACAAATGCAGCCTGCCCAGGAAACTTCTGCAGTTGTGGAACCTCCCATATCACGTAGTCTTTCCCGTGACTACATATAGGCCATAGACTCACATATATATTGGGGTGTCCCATTTTAAAGATAAGCAACTTCAAAGGCATAGGATTCTTCAACTCAAGGAACAGAGATGTCTTCTCACTTTTCACTGGTGCAGGGGGCTTCTTATCATCTCTGTGTTCAAACCTCTTATGGGATCACTAAATCACAACTTCTAATTCAATATTCACTCTGTAAATCACAGATACCTTTGCTCAAAAATCCACAAATCATTTCCCCAATTCATATTGTCCATGATTTAAAGGATTATTCTAGCATATTCATATTACAGTCTGTTACCATAACTCATAGGAGATTTTTCAGCCTAGACCCAAGGCAATTTGTCATCTCTTCCAGCTAAGAGGTCACTCTTCCTTTACTGACTTTGAGATCTCCATATTGTCCCTTTGCATGTCTCAAATTTGGCCTTTCCTATCTCTCTGAGAAGGGTTAGAGTTTTAAAAGTCTCAATCTGTGTCAGGAAAGAGTTAACATTCTTGCAGATGAGTCATGTGATCTCTGCGGGCAGCAGCCACCAGGATTTTCAAAAGCTTTGGGGATGGGGGAAGAAAACTCAGGCCGACAGATCTCAGAGCAGCCTGGCTGGTGAATGCCTCCTGCCTCCACCCCTTGGTGTCATGCAGGATGGCCCAGCTTGGAGCAGCTGCAGGCTCCCCTCCTCCTGCTGGGGGAAAGGGCCCAGACCCACATTCAAGCCTCAGGCCAGTTCTCTCCCCCTCCCATAGGGGGAGGGCAGGGTGTTTTATAGCTGCTAAAAACTGATCCCAGCCAGGATGGGGGCATATGCTCATTCCCTCCCCTGGGAATCACTGGGCCAGGCTGGTCTCCTGTAAAAAGCCTGGGCAGGACAAGCAGTCTCAACTTTTCCCCCCCTCTCCGTGGGAATCCTGCCTCCAATATATTGCAGCTGTGTTAATTACCAAAGAGTGAGAACAGCCTTGCCGTCACACCTATGGGTGTGATAAAAGAGTGACTTAGTTGGCAGAGAGTCAGAGTCTGCTGGCTGTGCTGTGAGGAGGAAGGGACAGGAGGTTATGTGAGGGACAGATAAGGTAAGACACTGTACAAGGGACAGACAGGGTTAGGTGGCTGTGCTAGGGACAGGAAGCAGTGAGCTGGAACTGCAGAAGGAAGGGAGAAGAAGAGAAAGAGCCAGAACTGTGTGGAGTTCCCCATGGAAGGCTACATAGAAAAGGTATGAAAGACTTCTAGATAACAAGGTGCTGATGCTTGAAGCCCTCTAAAGTTTTATTGACGCACTCTGAGTGCATGGCCATCTCAACTCTGACACTCCCCCTCAAGGAGAGAGCCGGGACTGCCTCCTTACCTCCTCTGGGGCCGGAAGGAAAAAAGGGCCAGTCATCTGGGGTCTTCTGATTTTAAGCCGGTGTTTTCCAGAGGCATAACTAACTCTTTAATTGGTCAGCCAAGCTGTCAACATCTGCTATAACTTCCTTAGGAAAAAAACCTCACATCTGTGCTAAACTACCAGATATATGAGTAATGTGGTCTTGAGTGCTTTCTTTTAAACCATAAACTGGTACTCTGGAGCTGCTGCTTTGTTCTAATGATAATTATCTAGGAGAACAGTGCCTTTGTAGACAACTTCAGTGCTTTTCCTGGCAAGGAAGAACTCAAGTTACAAGAACTGCTCTTACCTCAAGCACCTTGATTTCTAATTTTTCTGATATTTGTAGCATTAAAGCTACACAGTGAATTTTTTTTCTTTTTTCTTTTCTTAAATTGAAGAAAAATCCTTTTATTACAATAGACTAGTAATTGCTTCAACTCCTAGGTAGGAACCAGTTTGGGTTCCTACACGTGATTTGCCTTTCTTGTTACCTAGATCTAAAAAAAAAGTTAAATGATTTTTAGACTTCCCTCTTCCTGGAGCCTTTTGGATGTTTTCATAGATACATTTTTGTGATTTGTTTAGTAGCTAATAAAAAAAAGTTGCTTAATGTCCTTATTCTGGTTTGGCATCTCCAAATAGTGCATAATTTGAAAGCCTGTCTTGCTTTCACTCAAGAGAAAATCAACTTAGATACTTGTAGTCATCTTTCCCTTGGCTTCTTCCAGACTCTGTTTGCTGGTTCAGGAAGGCTGTGTGAAGATTCCTTTATAACAGTCTCCTGGGCAGATGCTGGGTTCTTTATGAAGCAGCAGGAGAAATCCTTGTCCTGATCCAGCTGACTTACCCAGGAGATAGTGTTATTTGATTTATTCTGTTATGTTGAAATCTCTTGTGGACAATGTCTGTGAAGTCTTAGCTGCAGTTGGCTGAGTAGCAACAATAATATGCAATATTCTTCATTATTTCATTATTTTTAAATAAGATCTCTTTAATATTATCTGCTTAATAAAATTGGAACTTGATTAGTTGGTTTTTTTTATTAAACAAGGAGTTTAGGTACAAATGTTCCAAGTCTATATTCCTTGAAGTGTTCTTATGGTGATGCTACAGTTATTGATAATACATACATTTTTCCTGGAGCTTATTTATAGATGTTGACTATATTTTAGTGCAGTCATTTTCAAAAAAGACTTTCTGTAAAATAGGCAGCAGATATTTTTTGGGGCTAGCATTTAGTTTGTACAGATGGTTGCTGTTAAGGACGCTTCAGTTGCACAGCAGTCCGCTTTTCATGGTCTTTAGCACTGGGCTGGGTCAGGTTGTGCTCTGATACTTAAGTGGATGAGGCTCACAGCCAATGACACTCACCATGAAGAAGAGTGTTTTGGGATTTGCCTACATTAATACTCCTCAGTGTCAGCATTAGTATCTGCAATAACTGGTAATATCTTTGTGGACAGTTCCATTAGGTCTTACGGCATCCTTGCAAGGGTGAATGTGTGTAAAATATAATGGGATAAGTTGAGAATTGAATTTAGTTTTTGATGGAGGATGGAGCTGAAGGAACTGGTTCTTTTTCCAGTTCTGCATGATCGGAACCTTGGCTTTAACCTTTATGCTGTAATATCTTGAGAAGTATTTATCAAGTTTGTAGGCTGTATAAAGGAAATTGCTATTTGCCTGTTGCCATTGTTCTTTTTTGTGATTTTTACTGTGTACTTGATGTATACAATTTCTGGTGAAAAATAGAAAAACATTTCACCTTTTGAATGTTCAAACAGCAGGTTTTAAAGGGCTTGAAATACATACTGCAACTGAGTCCATTAAGTTAAAAAATAGCTTTGCTAATAAAGAACAAATGTACAATAATTTTTTTTTCATTTTCATGTAGTATTAACTCCTAAATTCATAAACTTCAGAAATTATAATTCTCAAGTGTAGTGGATAATATTTAACATGAAGTTCAACCAAAAGGTAGAGATGCACAGCATTCCCGGTGCTGATTTTTTTTTTGGACAGGCTGAATGAGGGTTCCTTGTTCTGCTTGACATCTGCCCATGTCTGAGTGAGTCTAATTTGTACAATAATAAAAGGTACTCGAATTGTGCCCTTGGTAGACAGTAGTTTAGGGGTGTATGTGACAAGTTGGACATGCTGTATCTGAGCTATTCAGTTTCCTCTTGAATGGACTAATTAATATGTTCTATTGGCCTTTCCTCTCTGTAACCATGTAAAGCTCTATGCTCTTAAAATAATTGACAGCAGCTGGTTTCATACCAGAATTTTTTTTTTCACTTGGTAGTGAAGAAAAGGTGGGATCCAAATATCATGGTCCTGTTGTCTTTGTGGAGACAATACAGGTTTTTCTTTCACTTTACTGGGTTTCTTATGTACAGGTTTTTTTCTTACATGCAATGCTTATATACTCAACCTTTTGTCAGCAGAGTTTATTTCATCACTGTGTATTTATTAAGTGTAGGTGATGATGAATGAGCTTTAATATGCTGAAGTTGTAGCCACAGATGACATATCAGAGAAAAGCTTTATGAGAGTTGGAAAGTGCAGATGAAATGCAAGTCCTTTACAAAATACTGAAGAGATGAGAAATCCCTAAGTTCACAAACATTTTAAGAACACTTCTAAATTAAATTAATTAGATGCTTTTGGGGCAGCTAATAATAATTTGATTAATTTCACCATAGATATGTGAGTTTAAATTTGGTTCATTATGCAAATCCAGGCATGAAAAAGTTGATCATCTGACTTAAAAATCAGAATATTTAATTTGAGTCTATTTTAATACACATACCTCAGCATTGTAAAAATTCTGTTTTCTGCTACTTTATGTTCAGTGCAGTGGTTTAAGGCTGTCCTTGCACAGAGCCCTGACCTGAGGCCATCTGCTGCATGTAGAAATGGGGGAGTTCCAGGTCCCTGCCCCATTTGAGGTGAGGTGTTGGTGGGAAGAGCTTTTGTCCTTGCTTTGTCTGAGGCTGCAGAAGGCTGAGCTGTTCACTTAGACACAAGGCAGAGGATGGAAGCAGTGCCATCTTCTAGGCCATTAATATGGACAGAAAAGCTCATTTGGAACAGATAAACTTTAGAAGTAATGTACAAAGAGAGGAGGGGCCTCAGATGACTTGTGGCAGACACAAGATAGTGTGTTAAAATGTCTGTACAAGTGTGTTCAATCTATGTATTGTCCTACAATGCCCTTAATGTATTAACAGACAGATCTGCTTTTAAACTTAAGTTGCATAAATCTTTATGTAAAATTCGACCCTGTTTACTTTGAAATTTTACAATGACTCTGGTATTGTCAGACTTGTCCCTCTTGGATTTCAATTTAGGAATTGGCCCCAACTGCCAAGACAGGGATTGATTTGAGAGCCAAGATGCCAGTGTACTTAGGCAGTGAAATAATCCTGTTTAGCTTGGGAGCACAGAAGCACAGTTGTGTTCCTGCAAATGTTATGTAGGGGTTGAAATTGCTGAGTGGTTTTGAGCTTATAGATTAGATTTCATTAAGACTGTAGACGGGTTTTCCTTTTTCCAAGTAACAGCACAAGAGGTTTATTTTACTGCTGTACAATGTCTTATTAAAGGTTGCAGTGGCTATGCAGTGAAGCAGTTTGTATTCTGATTTTGTACAGGTGTCCTTCTGAGTTGTTTTGGGAAGTGTTTTAGGATGGTGAGGGCAAAGCAACAGATCTTTCAGAGCTTTATTCTCTGAACGTTCTTAATGTGTCCTTTACTGTATTGCCTCCTGCTTGCCAGGGTGTATTTTTCACAAGCCATGTGTTTATGCTGCTTAAGCCGTGCTCTGTGTGCTGTTGTATTGGTTTCACATTTGCAGAATTTCTGTTTTGCCAAATTTAGTGTAGTGGTTTGACTGTCCTACTCTCTTTTCCCTCTGGGAGATAGGATTTGGGAGAAAAAGACAAACAGGCCCAACTTAAAAGTAAACAGTTTTATTAACACAGATTAAGAAGAAAATAAGAAAAGAAAAAAATGAAACCTTCAAAACCCTTCTCTTCCCCCCCACAAGTGTTCACTTTTCTACAAACAACATAGAGACAAAACCTGTGATTTTCAGTCAGTTTTACCATTTGAATATAGTCTTTCATCAATTCTTTAGGAGAGGAGTCTCTTAGTTTACCATGGATTTTTCCCCCACTGACAACCTAGAACAGTTCTCTTGTGGGTCTGAACTCTCACAGAAACAGCTGCCCAGGGGAGACCCTGCTTCCATGTGGTCTCCTCCCATTAGCAGTTTCCCAAGCTGCTTATGGGTCATGGGAACTCAGGCATCTAGGGTGTCACCTTTTAAAGATATACAACTCAAAGGCAAAGAAGTCTTCATCTCAAGGAACAGAGATGTCTTCTCACTTCATTCACTTGTGCAGGGGGCTTCTCATCTTTCTCTGTTTAGGCATCTCATGGGATCACAAGAATCAGATTCTAATGCAATATTACTCAGTTCATCACAAACACCATTGCTCCGAAATCCATAAACAGTCATCTCCCCAAATGCATATTTTTTTCCATGATTTAAAGGATAATCTACCTATAGAGTTCATTTCCATGTCTCAATAAAAAGTCCAGCCAGCAAGCAACTCCCCCATCCTTCCTCTAATTAGTCTTTCACTCACTGTCTCCATCTGACTGTTATGCTGGGTCTTCTCTATCTTCACTCTGTCTCTCCTCTCTCTCTTTGGGAAGAGTTAAGTCTTAAAAGCTTCATGTGGCCAGGAAAGAGTTAAATCTGCCCAGGCCTGCAGTGGTCATGGGATCTCTGCCGGGCAGCGGCTTCTCCGGCATGGGATCTCAGATCCAGGCTTTCCCCTTCTTCCTTTCTTCTCTGCCCGGGAATCACCAGAGGAGAGGGGAACCCTGCCCACCCTCGGTGATAATCGAGTCCATAGCTGTTATCAGGGGCCCGGACGGCAGCTCCCTCCCGGCTCCCGGCTCGGCCGGCTTTAAAATCAGCTGATGTTAAGCTACAGTCTCCCTTTCCCTGCCGAGAACCGATGGAGCCCAGCCAGGCCTCAGGCCGCTCCCCCATCTCTCAGGGGGAAGCGGAGGAGGCCCAGCCAGCCTGGGCCCAGAGGCACGGCCGGGCCCTGAGAAAACTTCCCCCCAGGAGATGGAAGCGGCAGGGGCCTAGCTGGCCTGGCCGCTCCTCAAAACGGCTGCTGGTGCTGGTCGTTATCTGTCGCTGGCTGGAAGGAAAAGGGCCTGGCTTGGACACCCTCAAGATTTATATGGATATTTTTCCAGAGGCATATCTAACTCTTTAATTGGTCATCCAAGCTGTCAACATCTGCTATAACTTCCTTAGCAAAAAAACTTCACATCTGGGCTAAACCACCATAGCTGTGCAAGCTAATATTGCAGTAGATAGGTTTACATAAAACAAGAATTTGCATGCACTGATTTTTAAATAAGGTTTTGTATTATGGAGTTCATTGTAGTGAATCCTGTTCCATTAGCCTCACTTCCTTTTTAGTGTATGTGGCTTACCTGAAATTCACTGCTTGTAAATGGCATTTCAGGAAGTCTAAACTGATTCAACACATGTTTACTTTGCCTACAGCTGAATTTCGATGAACTATATAGTGAAATATGAAGAGTGTTGGGGTTTTTTTTTATTAACAAAGCTTCCTTAAAATATAGTCTTTGGACAGTTTTGCACAACTTACTAAAAATTGCTTTTGCTTCAAGGAACCGAACTAAATAGTTGTTTGTTATAAGTATTGGAGAATTAATTAATGTTTTATAGAAATATATAGTATTAAATAATTTTAATTCCAGCAAATAAAAAGTAATTGTGAAACTGCAAGCCTCTGCTGGGAACAGGGGAAGCTAACGCATTTGCAACAGAAAGAAGGGTGTCTCTACCAGGAGACTGGTCCTCTCGGAAGATGGGATTGCCAATGACCCCCGTGATCAACACCTGATGAAAATCTTATCTACATTGGCCTGGGTGTGCATTCCAATACCGGTTCCCGTAAATGCAATCAGACATCCAGCCCTGCCAGAAAGCTATTCATTGGAGAGAAAAGAAATATGAATATGAAACAGCGACTGAGTGGACAAAAGGATGAGGCAACCTTCTTTCTGGCCAAAAAACTGTATATAAGCTGGCCCTGCAAAGCAGACTTTGTGAACGGGGGAGGATACAGTAGGCTGCCGATTCTAAGGTACACCCAGCATCGATCCTGGGCTCAGTGCTGTCCGTTGCTTGTGGCTTTTTCGAATTTCTATTTTGCACTATTTCTTAATAAAATGGCATATTGATAAAATTGGGCTGATTACTTATTACATAGTTGATTTTTATTTTTTTCTTTTTGTAATAAGGAAGTGCTGTAGTAGTTTCAGTTAAAGAGAAAAATCCATGGGAAATATTTTTAAAATGTTGTCTAATGCCCTCTTTAATCCTTGCTCCTAAGCAGCCCTAACTCAACAGATGTTGCATGTGAGTGTTTGCAGCTGGATCACAATAGCCTGTGATGGAAAGGGCTGAGTCTCTGCTGTTACTGTGCTAGCAGAGTGCTCTGCAGTCAGCTTGCACCCCTTATCACAGTTTTGGTGGCTTTTGATCAGATGTTGGGGGTTAGGTTTTGTTCCTTTTTACTCTAAAGAATTTTTTCCCCATAAGTTACCAATGTTATAAATGATAAGAAGACAATTCAAAATAACAATTTATTTAGCAAATTAAAAAAAAAAAAAAAAAAAAACAATTAAAAAGCCACAATAAAATTGGACAACATCAATCGAATGCTGGATGGGCAGAATGACAGTAACAACGGTACCATCCAACCTCAGCCACACACCACTGGGTCTCAGCATACAATTTTTGTACAGTTTATTCACCCTGAGGCTAAGTCCATTGAAAGTCCAAATATTCATGTATCTCTTTATTTCCAAGCGAGGTCTTGAAAGGGGTTCCCGTACGTATGAAAAAGACGTTGATAGTCTTCCCAGATCTCGTCTTTGGGGTGCACATTTGATCATCCTCCCGATCTTCCACCAATATTGATATCAGATGTCGAGCAGCTGTGAAGTGGTGGCCCATTCTTGATGAATGGGCCATCTCCAGTCCGGCTATGTCATTTCAGTTGCAAATGTTGTGGTTTCACAGCTTGCACCACAGGTCTTGGAATCTCAGAGATGCCCTGGAGTAGCTTTTTAATAGACCAAATCTTTGATACACGAATTTATCCATTACATTTACCACAGTCCCCCACCTTTTTATTTATCCAATAAATTCGTGTTCTACAGATATTAGTTTTTCCATTTATCAATTATCTTCATATTTGTCTCCTTCATCCTGTGTTATCTCACAGTATTTCTGGAAGGATAAATTTTTCCTTGACTTTATTTTCAAAATTTTCCAGGGCTTCTGCCGCTTTGTTTCTCACTTTTGATTTCATTAACCTAGATGCTTTGGAAGGCTGTCCAGTCTTTCCTTCAGCTAGTTCAGGGTCAGTGGGTAAAGCAGCAATTTGCATGCCTTGTACCACTGAGTGAATCAGCCAAAAGAAACGGGATGAGACAAGGTAGAAATATGGTTCCGGCTATTGAGCGTAAGATAAAAAATATTATCTTTTTCTACCAGATACCTTGCCCAAAAAGCTGGTCCCACCATGAGGCCTGAAGTATAGAATTCCATTTCTGGACAGGCACATGGGCTACCTTGTTATTTTCAGCTGCCAATCCTCTTATTGTTTCTCCATAATCATCAATTTTAATACAACATTCTGATTCATTGAATTTTTCACAGACTCCCCCTTCTTCTGCCAATAAGTAATCGAGGGCCAACCTATTTTGATACATAAACACCCTCATTTGAGAATGCTGTTTTGCCAGTAATTCCAAAGCCTCTGAGGTGTGGTTGAAGACTATTTCTACCACTGCCTGTAATTTCATCACTCTATTTAAAAGATAGATAGGGGTTCGATATCCCAAACTCCCATCATTTGCCCAAGTTGCAGGACCATAATTTTTTTTTTTTTCGGCAGGCCATTCTTCTTCTCCACATTTTTGACTTCCCCCTGCTAAAAGCAGCCTTTTTTCAATCTCTGTTCTGTCTATCTAAGGTTTCATATAGTGGGGCCCCCAACAGATTACCTTTTGTTCTGGGTAAAACTGAAAAATGAGGGCCTAATCATTCCCAAAGTGCAAATCTCTTCTACTTTTGAGGTAGTTCACTATAAGCTTTTCCCCACATATCCAGTAGATGCCATCAGGGGCTTTCCACTTTATGTTTACCTTTTCAGGCTCTTTCCAGTACTCTTCAAAGGAATGGTAAGGGTTGGCTCCAGGACTCTTATACCAATATAATCCAATTGACTCAAACCATTCACAATTATCCATTTTTTTCTTGGCTCCAAAACCCCTTTGGGTGGTCAGGCTGCCAGACTTTTGATTTGTTATTATTGCTAGGGTGGATATGCAGCGGGTGTAGCCTACCAATTCAGCGTATTCCTTACTTTCCCTGCTGATACAAATCATTCCAATGATTCTTTTGTCTAGAATCCACCCTTCAGGTCTTTGAATAGTTTTTGATATTTGGGTATTATCCCATTTTAGGAGTTGTTCTGGAGTCAAACCCTCACCTTTCCATGGCCATTTTTCTGCTGATTTTAATTCTCCACAAATCCAACAGTTAGATAGACCTAATTCAGTGGCAATTTCTTGCATCAGATCTATAAATAGGTTCTGATTTGGAGCAGGTAATCTCAAAACTTTTTATTGTTTTTCTAACTGCTCATAACATTCACTTAATGTTATAATCTCTTTTGTTCAATTTTTTTTTTTTTTCTTCTGATTCCTGTCTCCTTAATTCTTGTGTCAACATTTGCACCTTACTTTCAGGGTTGAGCTCTTCCTTATTTTTGAAAAACAGAAGGTCTCATCAAATTGTAAACATGCCCTACCATCATCCTGATTTAGGAGATCCAATACTATGAGTTCACTTCCTGAAAGTGTTTTTACCTCATATTTTAGGTTCTTTCCTACCTAATACATTTTTCCATCCATAGTACCTATTTTCTAATTTGTTTCTGTCATAGCATAGTCTATTAATTTGATAGTACCCCAAAAAATAGATTTTCTTTTTCTCCCTATCCACACAGTCCAGTTATATTGATCACACATAGGTATACTTGGTATCTTTCCTGTTTACCGTTTGTGAATTCTGTGTGCTTTTGACTGCCTGTTTTTAGTAATTGCCTTTGGGTCATGGCATACCACCCCTTTTTCTGATTCACAAATTTTATATTGAGTACAATTAAAGAAACAATATCCCTTTCTCCTATCCCCTGGACAATCATAATGTGGTTGATACTTCAGGTTTTTTGTTTGTCCCTTTTGTGTACCTTCCAGGCATGGTTCACACTCTTTCATGAGGGTCAGCCTCTGCGGGTTCTCGGGGTGGAATCCCCCTACTTCACTCAGGACTAGGCTCAGGACTACGAGGACTTCCCAGTACAACACTCCTCTGCCTTTCCCTTCGCCCACGAGGTAGCAGTCTGCGGCGGGGTAACTCATCTTCTTGACAGCAGGAGTATGTTTTTGGGGTCCTGTTGGTCCAAGCCGCAAACTTCCTTTTAAAGACACTCTACTGGGACAACCTGACCGTATCTGAGTAGCAAGGTACTTTGCTTGTCCTTCAGCACTCAACATTGAGCACTTCGGCCTCTGCATCCAATTGTTCTTTTATTCCCTTTTTATATATTTGGTACCACTCTGGAGAATCTAACTCCAGTAGACCCAAGGTAGTGGCAATTACTGAAAAAACGGCTAGTCTCTTTTTGCTCTTCTTTCAGACAATTAGTACACAATCCACTTGGTCTACATCCCCCTTTACAATGGTGTCCTGGGTTGTAGTTTAGGATGTATTCTATCACCATCTTTAGTTAATGGCCCATCAATGCCTTTCGCATGCCTCAGAGATAACTCCCTCCGGGAGTTATCTCTCTCTTTAATGGGCCATCAAGGCCCTCTTCCATGACTCATCATCCCATTGTGAGATGCTCCGCCCATGGGGAAGAGCCAAGCATTCTCACCTGGATATAAGCTGGGATTTGGGACAGTAGAAGCAGCCCTCACCCACTGGATTCCCAGAGGATCGGAGCTACCAGACCTTTCTACAAGATTTCTATTTCAGGAAGACCACCTCGTCTGGACTGTTTCCATCACCCTGATCAGGTTGTATTCTGACTCTGTCAGTGGTTTTTCTTTTTGTATTTATTTTAATTTATTCTATTTTATTTTCCTTTTCTTCTCATTAAATTTTATTTCTGACTTAGAGCCTCTCACTTGGTTTGTTTTCAAAACCACAACAAATGTGTAACCCAAATATGCTTACAGTATACACACTTAAAGTAAACAAAGGGAAAACAATCACAGTTTGTTTTTATACAACTTATCTGATCTCCTCTGTTCATTTGTGCTGACGCTCTTATCTGATTTTCAAGTCTCCAGGAGACGAAGACACTCTCTACTTTGTGGCAGTGCCTTTGGGGCAGTACCTTCTTTACTCTTGAAGCGTGAGTCCACCGTTTTCTGCAGTCCTGATTGCTGTATCTGTAGTAAGGACAGTGAAAGGACCTTCCCAATGAGGTGCCAGAGGGACTTCCCTCCAGGTTTTTCTCAGAACTTCATCACCGGGATTTATTTTGTGAATAGCAAACCCCAAAGGGGCACTTTGAGGAATGAGCCCCTTTCTCTGTAGGTCCTGTAAATTTCTGTTTATGGCAATTAGATATGGCTGAATCTGGGTATCCTCTCTTTGAGGATGCCCAACCAGCATTCCATGTCTCTAAGGCATTCCATAAAGCTTTTCAAATGGTGACAGTCTTGTTTCTGAATGAGGTATAGTTCTTATGTTCAAGAGAGCTAGTAGAGGAAGGCATTTTACCCAAGACATTTTAATTTATCTCAAAAAATGTTCTGCTAGAGCCTGTGCTCCCCAATATGTTTGCTGATGCAATCTTTTCAGAATTTTCCTGGTATATTCTTTTGATACCAGTTCCCTTCCATCAGGTAATTTCCACCTTCCTTCCTCTAGCTTACTCCCTATTTTTTCATATTTCTCAATTTCCTTCGGAGAATGGTAAGGGGGATATTCCAGGGTCTCCCCTTCCTGAACCTCAGGGATACTTACTGTGAGCAATGGTCCTTGTCTGCCAAATTATTTCTTTTGATCTGGAATTGCATACCCACCTGGTGTCCTTTGACATGGACAATGGAGATTTCTTTTGGATCCCTGATTGCCTCCAGGATTTGCTTTATTATTTCCCCATGAATTAACCCTTGTCCTCGAGTGTTAATTAAACCTCTTTCTTCCCATATTTTACCAAAAGTGTGTGCAACTCCTTAAGTGTATTTTGAATCGGTGAAGACGGTGCCTCTTCTTCCTTTTAATCTTTTGAGTGCCCTTAGCACTGCATACAATTCACAGGCTTGGGCAGACCAATTTGCCTTCAGATGCCTTGATTCTACTACTTCTCCAGATTTGCCATCTAATATGGCATATCCTGGCAATTTTTCCTTTTATTACCCTTGCTGATCCATCTAGAAACCATTTTTCTTTTTATTCCAATTTTTCCTCTCCCAGGTCTGGTCTTACCTTGGTTTGCAGTTCCACCATTTCAGTGCAGTCATGGGAGGTTTCTCCCAGTACCTCTCCAAACAGAAACTGGGCTGGGTTCTGAGCAGCTGTTGTCTCAAGTTTTAAGCCATGTGAATGCACCAAAATAGTCTTATACTTCAGGAGTTTGGCATCTGTGAGCCATTTATCTGCCTTTTGCTGCAGAATGCTCCTCACATTGTGTGGTGAGTATACTACTAGGGGAGCCCCAAATGTTACCTTTTTAGCTTCTTCCACCAGCAGAGCTACTGCCACAATAGCTTGCAAGCAAGTAGGCTGTCTTCTACTTACTGGATCTAAAAGCTTAGAGACTATTCTTCGATCCATTGTCTGCAGTATCCTAATAGTTCCAACAATTGCCTGATTTCCTCTTTGTCCATGGGGGGTGGGGGCGGGGGGGAGGCAGAGCTATAATTTCAGCCATCCTTTCAGGATCTAATTTGTTTTTACCTTTTGATATCCAATGCCTTAGGTACTTTACCTTTATTCAGCAAATTGTAGCTTTGATTTTGAAACTTTTAAATTTCAGAAAATTCAACAATGAGATTGTACATATTCTCATTTGCTCTTCCCTTGGGCCAGCTATTAACAAATTATCAATATACTGTAATAACTTAATTCCTTCTGCTGGCACAAATTGACTTAATAATTGTTTAAAGGGCCAGACCAAAAGGGTTAGGAGAATCCACTCACTTTTTCCAGAGTGAAAGTCTAAAAGGCATCTTTTAGACCTATTACACTGTATCACATTTTTCGGAGGGATCCTGTTTAGAATAGGGATTGGCTACCACGGGGAAACTTTTAATTGAAATTGGTTCAATTTTCAACCTCCCCACCCAGGACTGACACGGGGCCGGGACCGGGAAGGGACTCTCCCCTGCTCTGGGGGAGGCTGCTGTGTTGTCAGCAGCAGCGGCCTTCCAGAGGGGGTTAGGTTACAGGGGCTTGGTGAGGACAGGACTCCCCGGGGCTGGGGAGGAGCATGGGCACACTGCGCTCCTCCCGGGGGAGCTGCAGCCGCAGAGACACTGAAGCTGGAGGGAAGGGGGGGGGGGGGGGGGGGGGGGGGGGGTGTTCGCCTGCCAGGTTTGGAGCGGGGGCCTTGGAGCGGGAGGAGAGCCTGGGTTTGTATGCGTTTGGGCTAAAAGTTTTACCTTACACACAAGGCTCTTTTTGGGGTTTGCTTTTCCCTTGCCCTATTATATTAAAAAACTTCCTTACCTTTTTTTTTTTTTTTTTTTTGGTGGTGGGTCTCGCGCTGAATTCTTTCTTAGCTTCCGCTAAGAGCTGGGATCCTTTCCCAAACTGTTTTGTCACAAACCGGATTCCGCTTTTTGGATTACTTACCCGTCCAGCGAGCTGAGCAGTGGGTCTGTTCGTCCAGTGATAAAAACTTCGGTTTGCATCCTGGGCTTCTCACCAGCCTGTAGCTAAAAGGCTTACCAGATTCCTGAACTCAGAGGAACGTCTCCTTTGCTTTTAGCTTCCTTGTGATCGGTTCCCCAGACTCCCCTGAGTCTGGGTTTGATGAGTGAAATGAGTTTTCCCTTACTTCCCTGTCAGCCGACCAAGTCGCCAGAGTTTGGAAATGCGGGTTCCAGGTCCGTAGTTGTTCCGTGACCAGGTCACATCTCACACACTCACCCAATCACCCTCACTCAACCAGCAATTCTTACAGCTATTTTCTTGCATGGAATCTTCGTGCACGGAGAAATTTTATGAGTGAAAACAATAGCTGCGGCTCCAAAAGATCCCCCTAGGTCTTTCCTGAGTTCTTTGGATCCAAAAAACACACCCCTCTTTTATTCTGGCATGTAACCTAAATTTCGTTCGTGATTCAATAGGTGCTATGGAGTTTCACACTTTGCCGGGCCGCCGAAAATCAGCGGGGCGCCTCCCGAGAAAAGGGATTCCGCAGCGCCGGTATTGAATCCAAGTCACGGCACCAATTTGTTATAAATGATAAGAAGACAATTCAAAATAACAGAATTTATTTAGCAAATTTTTAAAAAAACAATTAAAAAGCCACAATAAAATTGAACAACATCGATCGAATGCTGTGTGGGCAGAGTGACAGTAACAACGGTACCATCCAACCTCAGCCACACACCACTGGGTCTCGGTGTACAGTTTTTGTACAGTTTATTCACCCTGAGACTAAGTCCATTGAAAGTCCAAATATTCATGTATCTCTTTATTTCCAAGTGAGGTCTTGAAAGGGGTTCCCGTAAATATGAAAAGACATTGATAGTCTTCCCAGATCTCGTCTTTGGGGTGCAGATTTGATCATCCTCCCGATCCTCCACCAAGATTGATATCAGATGTCGAGCAGCTGTGAAGTGGAGGCCCATCCCTGATGAATGGGCCATCTCCAGTCTGGCTATGTCATTTCTGTTGCAAATGTTGTGGTTTCACAGCTTGCACAATAGGCCTTGGAATCTTGGAGATGCCTTGGAGTAGCTTTTTAATAGACCAAATATTTGATACACAAATTTATCCATTACATTTACCACACCAAGGAGACTAAATGTCGTACTTAAGACTATTTAACAAAACAAAGGGGTGGTCGAAGCTCGGAGGGGGGTGGGGGTTTTGAGGGAAATAAAGAGTAAAGTTTCACGTAACCTGTGGGTGTAGTTTTTGGCGTTTAGGGAGAAAGCAGGGCTGGGTTGGTGCTTCTGCTGGAATATTTCACTGCAGTCCAGTCTTGAGAAATCTGTCATCATCTGCTCGCCCTAGAATTCTGAGCTTCTTTGCCACCCTGTAAGAGCTAGGCCAGCCCTGCCCCACCGTCATGGTTCCATCAGCGCTGCTCATCTGCTACAGAGTGACCCTGCATCCCTCTGCCCTGCCGGGACATTCTGCCACTCCACAGCTACCAGCCCAAGACTCTTTTTCCACTGTTCCCAACTTAGTGCTCTGAAGATCCTACAAAAGCACCGAGACCAAACTGCCCTGGGTTTTTGTGAAGCAAAGATCTCAAAGTTCTTGGTACTGTTTTTGTTATCAATGCTGTAGGGTTTTTCTTGTTTTTGTTGTTGTTTGTTTGTTTGTTTTATGCATGCCAGTAAAGAACTGCTATTTCTATTTCCAAAATCTTTTGCCTAAAAGCTTTTAACTGAAAAAATTATAATTGAAAAAAGGATAGTAGTGGTAGTTTACATTCTCCATTCCAAGAGAAGCTCCAGCTTTCCCTGGCAGATACCTGTCTTCCCAAACCAAGACATCAGAGATTACCAAGTTTGAGCTTGTGGCTTGTCTGGGGATCTGTGGAAAATCAACTCGAGTGCCTAAGAAGTGATAGTTGCTATGTATCATTACTCTGACTGCTGAGTGCCATGTGCTGTTGCCAGCTTGGCGTTGTTTTGAAGGAGAAATTATTGTTGTTTCTTTTCTGGTGCCTTTGTGCATTAGGAGTCCCATGGAAGAGAACACAGAAGTGTTTGTTGGATGCTTTGCCAAAGGTTGATCTAATTGAGGGGAAACAGTGTTGCAAAACCAGCAAAGCTGAGCCCTGAAGGGCATCAGAAAGCAGGTTTTCATCTTGGATGTGGTGAGAGAAGCAGGCGTATTGGATGGATGTGCTGTAGTAAATTAACGTGGCCGAAGAAACGACAGGAAGACAGATGAGTAGTTTCAAAGATTAGGAAATGTGAGGCTTGTCGGAAGCCAGAACAATTTAATTTTGTGAAAGATGGATTTTACCTGACTAGATAACAAGGCAGAAAAGGCTGAATCTTGAAGATGTGGTGGAAAAAGTGTTGGAAAAATGGTTGCCTCTTTGCCAGTAACTCTTTATATCTGCAGCATACACTTCTAGAAGATGTCTTTTTCCCAGTTTATCCTAACTGATGACATAAATTGATAAAAATAATTTAGCAATGTAACTGCATTTGTTTAAGGCCCTTACTGATCTGAATGTGTAAGTTTTTTAGAGAAACAGCACCCTTCATGTTTCCTATGTCTTCACATTCATGCCAAGGGACAGGATCCTGCAAACAAAACACTCTTGTTACAGTTCTGCCTGCTTTATCTCGGCCAAGGTCAGGATAAAAGACTCAGGAAACGTAGAGTTGAGTTCGGTCTTGGTTGTTCATTATATCTTATCTATTTACAGTATTTACAGTCTCATGAAGCATGAGCTCCAACTTGCCAGTTAAAGAAACGTGACAAAATGGAGAGCTTCTAACTTTTACCAAAGCTGTTTAAGAGATAATTACCCAAGGCCAAAGTGACACCTATATTAATTATGCTTTTGACTCAATAGTGACCATTTGAGGTATGCAATGCAGGCATCCTTCACCCAGTTAGAGAAAGCCACCCAAATCCATGAAGAAGACAGAAGAAGAAGAACTCAGGCAACACCCTGAATCCTCAATCTTGGCCCACACACATTACTATATACAAAAACCCCAAACCCAGGTTTTCACCCTGTGAGATCACACACCACTCTAACTACACACCCACAACCTCTGTGCGATCACACAATCTCGGAAGCCTGTTCCAAGGCCTCAAGTCAAATGCGGTGCCTGCCTGAGGGTCAGCACCCCTCAGCTCAGAAATCCTGAAATTTTCAGCCTCCAGGGTTCCAACATCTCCCCCTTTTGTTTGAACCATGAAGACTGCTTTGGCTGCTTTGTTTGTCTTGACGAAATTATTTCCCTATTTCCCTTTAAATATCATCTAACAAAGGAATTCTACAATATTACTGATCCCCAATCTTTTCTTTGGTTGACTGACAAGTAAGGTTGCATTGCTGAAGGCAAAAAAACCAAGATATGAACATGATATCTGATTTACCTTCATGTTTTTTCTTTGGTAATTTTTGATTTGAGGCATTTTCTTTTTCACTCCTAATTTCCAAGCAAATCTTTTAGAACACTCCTTTTTTTTTTTTTTTTTTTTTTTTTTTTTTTTTTTTTTTTTCCAAATTTGCTCTGGAGCCGCCCAAAGATATGGCACTGAATTGTTTTGTTTGCATTCAATTCCGCATATTGGATTCTCTTTTGATTCTCTCAAAAACTCTCTTCTACATTCCTCTCTAAGAGCAGGAAGATGAGGACTGTTTTCTTCTTCATGACTCATTGTAACTAACAATTCCGTTGCTTTGTACTTTGTTTGGGCTTCTAAATCATAACATGATGTACACCATGCCTGTGCCAATAGAGCTGTACAATAGCAACGATTCCCACACCTTTTACATTGACACAAAACCCAAGGTTCACAGTTCTTGCATGTGGGACAAGAGATGTCTGCCATCAGACACAGTCTCTGTGCAGTCCACGTCCGCATGCTTGCTTCTCTGCTCTTGGAATTGTCAGAGTTTCTGTGCTTGATATGACTTCACATTTGTTGCAGGAATTCATTTGGGTTCTGTATCTGCAGAAACACCAGCAAGCTCTTTGCTACAGGTTAATAGAGTATACCTTGATGGAAAAATGCATAACTCTTGCTAAAACTGAAGAGACAATTAGGAAAAAATTCAAATACAACAACTAAGAATATTTCAGATGACAAACTGAATTGATGACTGTTAACAATAACATATGTAAAGTTGAATGATTGTTAATTACCAAAATACTGTCTCATTGTCCCAGATTCTGAAACAGCTGAAAAACTCTTTTTCAGTGAGGACCTGGATGTCCTTTCCCAGGCAAGGTTCTCAGGTTCACTCCAAAAGTTGGTCCAGCTGTCATATTTATAAGGTCAAGTTGTCAAGTCAAAGTGACTTGTATTTAGTTTTTTGGTGCAGAAAACATTTGGGTTTGTTAGTGAAAACATCCCATCTAGTTAAAGTCAAGGCGTGGCCAGGACCCTGGCTTTATACTACAGTGATATCCCTTAATACATTTTTAAAACAAAGCTTTTAACAATAGTAGTTATGAAATGCCTAAGCAACTAAGGAACATAAGGAAGGATCCTGAAATGATATATATCTTTTAGATAATTACAGAAAGAGATGGTAAAACATATAAGTCAACTTAAAATTTAGAAAATTAACAAAGTCACATAATGTAATCAACATATCAGCACTAGTCATCTTAAGAAGTTGAGATAACACTTTTCTAAACTATTATGTACTTATGATCTTAAGATAGAACACAAAACCCCCACCAAAACAGCTTACAACCACAATGTAAAAATTGTATCTTCTTCCATTCACAAACAAGCTTTTTAGTGTTTCATCACAGCTTATTTCAGTCAGCCGTCATATTTCTAAGAAAAAAACAACTAAACTTTGCAAATTAGATAAGCATATTTTAACAAAACCTAGGATAATTTAAAACCTACATGCAATAAAACTTTAAAATAATAAAATATAAATCTATTATCACTTAAACTTTATAAATCTTAATCTTAGATTTAACTTATACTTAACAGGGCCTAAACTTAAAATAAACTATACAGAAATTACTCTTAATATGAACAGAATACTAAAACATAACTCTGACCTAAATATATTTAATAACTTCAATTAAAAATCCACTTCCATCCTCATCCCCCATTGTGATAGGATGTCTCTTCCCCACACTGTGATGGATTTCTGCACAACAAAGGAATAAATGATTGCTGCTTTTCTTTCGGGTCCTTTGCTTGTGATCATACACCTGCTTTGCAGACATTCAGTGGTTTCTATATCTCTGCTTCTGAATCCAGGAAACCTGTAAATTTGATTGATTTGGTAATGGTAGTTTGGCTGATCTGGTAAATTTATTTTGGAGTGACTGGGTTAATTCTTTCAAAGAAACAAGAAAAATAAACATTTTTGTAGTGCGGTATTTTTCTGTAGAAAATTTTTGGGCTGCATGCTCAAATATAAATATTTTGATTAATTTTCATGCATTTTGCAGTTGAATAGGGACATCATACTTAAATGGAAAAGGTAAGATCAGAGGTCTTAAGTTTACAGTTAAATGTGCTGCTGGCACAACAGTTTCTGACACTACTCTGTAAAGGAACTTTACATCCTGACATCCTGTCAGGAATGATAGTTTTGATTTAGTGTTTGTCTGAGAAAGTGGCAGGGATTCATCATGTGCCTTTCTTCACCGCTGTATGAAATGTAACAGCCTGGTTATGAGTGTTTCACTATGTTGGTAGGATTTATTTTCCTTTGTTGGTGATTGAAAATATTACTCTGCAGCAAGAGGATTTTCTGTTAATGTCATTTAAGACTTCCACTTTTTTTCCTTTGGATTGCTAATGGCATTTTAAACCTCTCATTTAACTAGATTAATATAACTGTTTTGAGCATTCATCTTAAGAATAAATGCTCAATTATTTCTGTTCCAAAGCATGTATTGACATTAAGCAACCTTCTTTTAGCAAGTTTAGACTGAAGAAATCTTAATAGCTTTTGTAGTTTCATTGACTGATTTTGTGTACTTTTGTCTCAGTCTAAACAGATAATTCAATGGACAACAGTTTAAATTACTGGAGTTATGTTTTGGCAGTAGCTAAATCAGTCTTTAAGAATGACCAAACTCAAGTGCCTTTTGTCTGCTGGATGCATTTATGGTGACTTGAGCATATTCAGTCTCAAGTTTCACTTTTCAGACTTGCACTCTGAGTGCACACAACCTCTTAGCATAGCAGTGTTTTAGTTAGTCACGTTTCTGCTAAGTGTGAAAATGGCTCTTTAATGAATAATTCTTTGAAACTCTGAAGAAAACTGTTATAAAAGCTTTCTGTAGAGCAGAGTTCTTATGTATGTGTTCTCTCCACCTCTGCAAGCTTCCAGTCTCTAGTAATCCCAACCAGTACCTACTCAGTTCTATTTCCTTCAAGTTATTCTTTTGTACTTCATTTTATTTAGCAGTCATCTTTGTGTTCATAGCAGTGATGTTACAACTACTTTTAGTCCTCACTAGGTTCATGATTTTGTCCTTTGTTCCCAGGCATGTGCATTTGAATACTTTAGAGTTCCATTGCCGTTCAAAATGTGAATGTCGGCATTGCCATGTGAAGCCTCTTTTAATATATTCATGTAAGAATTAAAATTAGAAGATAAAGAGCTAGGAAAAAAAAAACCTGGATTTTTTTAAAGAAGATGGCAAACTTCTTACCTTATTTATTGGACACTTGTTTTTGTTACATCTGGTCTCAGTATGGTGTGTGTGACAGTGTTTATGCTTGTTAAGGGGGAAAAGGTTTCTTAATCTCAGTGGAAGAATTAACCTCTTCATGAAAAAGTTTTTCTCCAGTAAATGCTTTTAGCTCTCCAAATAACCTGTTTTTAACCAACCACTAAAATGACCTAAGGATTAGTAGAGTGAATACTAACAGCTTTAGTGTTGACTTGCATGAAAAGAAAATAGCTGTAATTTTTTTCAAGATTGGCTAATCAAAAGTAATGTTTTCTTTGTGATGGAATATTTGATGAAAAAGCAAAAGTTCCTCTTCTGTGACTAGAAATTAATATGCAGGCTTAATGAGTATATTGAAACATGACACAGGTGTACTGCTGTTAATTTTTTTTTTATGAAGAAAGAACTGGTTCAAAGCAGAAACATTCTCTTGCATATTTAAAAGCTGGGTTTGGGTTTTGGTATGTTTCTGGGTTAAATGCAGTTCAGTTTCCTCTAGACAGGGCTGTGGGTCCTGCCATCTGTCCAAGTGCAGTTTTAGTGTATGGTTTGTAAGCCAGTGCCTTTTGCACATGAACTGTTTCCAACTTGAACTTCATGTGGGAGGCAGAGATGTGGATATAAAATAGCTCATATTTCATTTGAAGGAGATTAACTGCTGCTTTTAATGGGGTAGGTGAGCTTGCAAACTGCCCTGGCTGCTTGGAAGGTCTGGCTGGCTTGTAGGATGTTCAGCATACTATAAGTAGGTTTTTTCTGGAAAGCTCTGACTTTGGAAAGTTCTCCATCTGATGACATCTGTTAGCAGTGTAGTGTAATCTCATGTTGATTGTCACTTTCCCTTTTGTTTCCTCTCTCTGTCTTCTGCCACTTGGATAGATGTCTGCTGGTTATAGTTACTCTCCTGATGAGTGGTGGTTGTAGGGTTATGAGTAATTATTTCCCTGCTCCCTTTGCTGTTTATTTGAATGCATTAAGTTAAAAAGAAGAGCTTTAACCAAAGCAAATTTATGTTTATGGTAAGGTGCTTTAAAGTCCTAAATCTAAATCAATCTACTCACACAGTGTGTATAGCATTGTCCCTCTGAGAGTATGGTGTTTGTCTGTCTGCATGTAATTTATCGATTGTGACCTTATATTTAAACTGTGTGTATCACTTTTGAGTACAGACTGGCACAGTTATTAAATTGATAATGTACAAAACATTCAAAAATTACCCCTGTTGTTTAAAAAATGAATCATTGTAATACACAGTTTGGTCTGCCATAGTCTCTTGGTTTAGATAGACAGGTATCTGTCAGGGAAGATTGGAGTCTCCCTTGGAATGTAAGCCCCCCTCCTCCCCTTTTCCAAATTATTATAAATTTGCTATTAAAGGGCTGTCGGGCAAAGATTTTGAGAATAGGTATAGCAGTTCTTTACTAGGGATGTTAAAAATAAAAATGTTGAAGTACAGAAGAATAAGCAAGCAAACAAACAAATAAGAAATCCTAGAAAACTCTGAGAGTCAGAAATACAACCTGACTCCCTGTTGATCAGGATGTTGGAAACAGTCCAAAAGCAATCCCTCCTGGAGTGGCAGATGTGGTCCTGTTGGAAGCAGCAATGATCCTGTGGAGTCAAGGGTCCAGAGATGGGTCCAGTCTTCCTTTGGGAGTGCCGTGGGAACACTGGATAACTGGTGACACTTTTTGCTCTTTTTTATCTGGGTGAAGATCGTTTGGCTCCTCCTCCCTGGGTGGAGCATCTTACAATAGTATGATGTAACGTGTCATGTCATTGGTGAGCTTTAATGGTCCATTAACAGAAGATATTCCCAAGGGGGTAGTGGAAGAATGAACAGAGATAAGCAACACTGCCCCATCTGAGCAGAGATAAGCAACACTGCCTGTCGCAGTCTGCTTATTCTGCCACTGTGGAGGCTTGGTATTTAGACAAACAGCACGGCGTCCACTTTACTTTCATGTGTGGAGCCGGACCTGGCAACAAGCGCAGACACCAAATCGGTGGACGGTTGCAAAGGCGTTTATTAAGTAAAAAATGCGGGTTAAATACTCTGGGGTTTTTTACTACGTCAGACAGGATATTGCCCCACTTCCCGGGTTAGCAGTTGGAGTGGAAAAGTACTGGCACATGTTAGTAAGGGTCTACATTCCGTTTAGAGATAGCTTATCTTAGGGGGGGGGGTTGAGGTATGCTCTTCCTTTTCCCGTCACAGCCCGAGATCTTCTCGCTTCGCCTGTCCCTGTCCAACCACAACTGCCCCATCTGAGCAGAGATAAGCAACACTGACCCACCTGGTTTTTAACAGCCAGCTTGTTATCAGAGAAGGCAGTTAGCCTCTCCCTAACAGATAAAGAAAAAAAATCTCCCAACTGTGTTTCAGCCACCTCTTTGTTTCAGTTAAGTACTCTTAAGTATCCAACACTTGGTCTCCTTGGTAACTTATGGGGAAAAAATTCTTTAGAGTGAAAAAGGGACAAACCTAACCCCCAACACATAGCTAGCAGTTGATCATCTAAATGAACACTTTTGAAATAAAAGTTGTAATTTTGAAAAGCAACAATGCTGTCTAACTTGCTTACTCCCAGAAAATTCATTTGGTGCTAATATTAGCTCTAATCAATGTCCCTCCATTTAGTCAAAATGGAAGAATTACATTATCTGCTATTCATAAAGGGAAGGGGAAAAATAAATATAACTTTTCTTTGGGTGTGTCTGATCTATTTAATTTTGCTGTTAACAGAAGAAGTGACCTAATTTTGGAAAGAGAAGTGTCCATTTTTTCATGGTTACCAAATAGTTTGGTACTTTCTACATTTAAAACAAATGAAACTGCACCTCACCCCAAAACAACTGAAGGATGTGTATATTTTTGCCTTATTTGAACAGAAGAACCCCCCCACGCCTGAAAACAAAAACTCCCTTGCACTATAAAACTCAACCAATCAAAAACCTCCTACATGTATGTACCACTCTTTTCTTTTATGCTTTTTTTTTTTTTTTTTTTTTTTTTTTTTTATGCTTCTGTGTATGTTCCTGTGTGCAGCTTCGTAATACATTTCCCATTATTGGATTGTCATTGGACATCTGGGATGTCTCTGATTCAGGTTGCAGCTCACTTGGATACAAAATCAGTCATATCTTGGAAAATAATCGCACAGTGGTGGAGACTGTGCTGGAAAAACAGTCTTGCTTGTGTTCATTGCATGGGGACATCATTTTTGCATCTGAAACTGTTCTGTTTTAATAAACTGCACTGTAAGCTTACTAATGTTGTTAAGGACATCTTGTAATAATGAGAAGTGTTGGGTTATATTTGCATTAATGTCTTGTCTTGGAGAATGAAAGTTGAAGCAATTATTAAGTTTTCAGATGATCTTCAGAGGTATTATACAGGTATCCTGCAGGACCAGCAAAGGCTGTTCAGGGAAACAGCTCAGTTTTTCAAACAGTGTGTTCTACAGCCTGGTGACTTCCAATTCCATAAATAAACACATACTGAAATCCAGACAGCAGTATGATTCCTGTGGATAATAGCAAATTTAAAAATTGAAGATAACAATGCACTGTTTAAATGTCTATGTCTGTCACGGAAAACCTTCAGCTATAAGTATTGTTCTTCTGCCTTGTCACAATATTGTGTGTATATTTATGCCTGACCTTCCAATGGCATTGCAGAAACTTGAGCATCTTGCTAATCTCCTTCCATTTTCCCAAGCTATGTTATCACATCCAGCTCCATCATGTTGGATTCCAAATGCAACTACCATGTTCCAAATTCCTGAATTCTATTTTCATTCTTCTGCTCCAGATCACCTGTTACAGGGTGGTTGAATCCAAGCTGACAGCTGGGTAGGTGGAGGTGGATCAACCAAGGATCCATGAGGAAACTTAATTTGAAGTGAATGTGTTAAATCTTCAGATGGTCTCATGTTGCTTCTGTTGTCCCAAAGAGCATAGAGGTCATGTATCAACAAGTCAGCAAGTCCCTCAGAAGCCCATCTGGACGAGGAGCAAAGCTGTGTTTGCTGTTGCTTAAATTGATGTGACTTGAGTGAGTCAGAGCAATGTGGGAATGAAGCAAAACATGAAAGCTGAAGCAGAGGAGTTTGCAGGCTTTGCAAAGCTGCTCTCTCCCAGCTGGAGCAGCATCTTTGCCTTTGTCTGGGTTCCTCTTTGCTCTAACAGCCAGGTTTTCTCCTCTCTTGTTCTGTGTCCCGAATAATTAGAGTGCCAATGTGACTCTGTTCAGTTCTGTTTTCAGATAATTGGAGTTCAGCCCATACAGCAAAGTACATGGTTGTCTATGTTGGGCTTTGCTCAGGGCCTTTGCCAGGACATCACTGGTCTGTCATTTGGAACCAGAAATCCTTTTCATTGCTGTTCTGCAGTGGGGTGCTGCTGGCTTGATGTGCAGTGAGAGCAGCCGCCCCTCTGCTGTATGTGCTTCAGGAGTAATAAGCAGTGATGCTGGAGAACAGGAATGGCCTTGTTCTCCAGCCAGTTAACTAAGTTAGGAGACTGATGCAGAACTCTGGAGCAAAGGAAGGGAGGAGGGTAAATGAACTGAATCACATAGCTGGAATTTGCTGTGAAAAAGAATTTGTGCATTCAACACCAGAAAGCTAAGGATCAATAATTTTAGTTAATTGTACTTCTGCCCTTTGGATTCTGTAGGCTTTCATCAGATTAGAGTCCTGAAGTAAAAGCTTAGTCACACTGCACCTTGTGCATTGTTCTAGGGTGTTGATAAAAAACAGTTATTAATAGGCTGCTTATCTACAAATTCTATATTTAGTTATTTTACACCCAGGTGCCTGATACAATGACTGATAATTCTGAAAAACTTTTTACTGAATGTAATTATTTAAAATACTCGGTAGTCTTCAAATAGGTATTTTCCTTTTAATAAATCAGTCTTTCATTAGTGCCATCTGCACACCTCCTCTCCTCCAGAAAAAAAAAATAAAAAAATCCCTGAATAGACATTTATTTCAAGATTCAGCAAAATTTTGTAATGTTTTAGAAATTTTTCACCAGCAACTGCTTTTTGGACAGCAAGGTGTTGGTAGTTTGCTTATATTTCTACTTTAGTGAAAGACTCAAACAGAAGAAGGTATGTTTGTGCATGTTGTTGCTTGATTCAGGATATGAACCAGAACATAGGTTCACAGAAATTTGATGAGAAGCACTAAAGAAAGAACAGTCTTCTGTAACAGTGTTTATGTAAAACTCCTGGGTTCATAGTTGCTGTAACTGTTGATTTCCCTGCAGAGGTTTATTATTCACGGAACAGTTTTTATTTCAGTGTTAACAGAAACTCTTGTGGCAAATGTTCATCTTAAGCTACCAACTGCATTTTGCTTTGATTTCAGTACGGCCCCTACTGAATAATTATCTGTTTTACTGCCCTGCCTTCCTTCCTTCCTAATCTGACCACTGTATCCTGTGCTTTTGGAGCAGTGTATGTTTGTCTCAGGAGAGATTTCCCACATGTCCCCTGAATTAATCTTGCCTTCTTTTCATGTTTTCAGTATATGCTGTTCAAAGGCCTCCAAAGCTTCAGCTCTCAAGGATATTAGTGTCATGAAAGTACTGAGTTCCTTTGAGATCGCCTTTGGATCTCTAGATGCCAACACTGCTTTCAGTACAAGGTTTGAAATTTAGAATCAGTGTTCTAAGTGAGTGAAGAAATGCTTTGGTAAATTGTAGAAATCTACTCAGTTACAGTCCTAAATGTCTGTAGATAGATGGGAAGGCAGGAGCAGCTCAGGCATGACCGATGCTAGTGCATGGCTTTTAAAAAAATATATTTTAACAGTTGGTTATGTGGGATTATGGCATTGCATTTTCCTGGCAACACTGTGCAATGTGCAGCAAGACTTTGTTCAGGTGGTTGCAGTCATATTTCTGCCTGGTCTGAGTTACTCTCATGATTCTCCTGAAGTATTATTGTGCAACTTTGCTGTTATATTAATTATTTCAGAGATTCTTGTAAAATCTTTCAGGCAAATAAAATATTATTTGCAGCATGACTTATGGTGTTGCTTATGATGAAAATCATGTTTTGTATTTCTCGTGGTGTGTGTATGCCTTCCTGTGTATTATAATTCTGTCTTGTGTGGGCAGAATTGTAATTTCAGCACCTCCAGAAAATGAAACTGCCAAACTTCAGAATGAGTAAAATATACTGTACTTGGAAGAACACGTCAAAGCAAAGCTTTGATTAATATAAGTTTTGCTTTGTTTAGAGATCCAGGAAATGATTATACCATAGGACACATTCTGCAGAGAGCTGAGTAAACATGGCGGAAAGAATATGCAGAGGTTTGTGGGAAGGTGTGATGAGCAAGTGGGCATGCAAATACATGTCCTTGTGTTTAAGCTATCTTATGTTGTTTCTGATGTTTGTACATTAGTGCCTGAGCATGGTCTTGGGTTTGATTCCTACACCAAACTTCCAGATTTTATTTTAAATTCATATAGTTAAACTTTGCAGTTCAAAGTTACAGTGGAAAATTATAGTCAGAAATACCTATTTTCTGTGTCAGAGCTTGTTTAAGATTGGAGTATCACTTAATATTTGTCTTGGGAGGGATTGTGTGGTATTAGTTGACACACTTTGGAGTCAGTTATCCACTTAATTTGTAAATATTATTTCATACCTAATCCTATGCCTTCTTTCTTCCTTCCCTGAAGCTTTTTCTGCTTCAGAAACTGTTGGTGGGAATTTGACATGTAGAAACACTTTTATATTGAAGGCATAGGCTGGAAACGATCAAAAATTTCTTGAAGTCATAGCTTAAATTGATCTTCCCTTGTGTTTTTATCAGTACAGAGTTAATTGCATAGATCCAGGTACAATACAGGAGGAAGGAGGTTTATAGTTGTTTTTACATAACCATGTGTGTGTCCCGCTACAGTATTAAAGATGCTTTGGTAGGGGGAGGTAAGGTGGAGAAGTTTGATTGCTGGCCATGTATGTGAGTGCTGGAGTCACATACGGAGCACTGGGTGGGTAGTATGGGCTTAGGAACTTCGAGGCTGGGTACAAACTAGTCCAAGCTAGCTAGTCCTAGCTATGATATTGCACAGATCAAACCAAAGCTTAAAAAAAGTAGTATTTTTCACTGGTTTCATAGATAAAGTGAGTTTTCTGTTTGTACTGTTGGGGTTTTTTTTTTTCCATTTAAAATGGGAATGTATTAAAGTATTTGTCTTGTTGAGTAGTTCTTGTGAATACCAGAAAGTGCCATAACTGGTTTTCCTAAAAGCGTTCTGATTGCAAGAAATATGCATGATGCTACTGGGCTGATTTTAAAGCTGTCAGTGTGTGACGGAGGGTCACACGTGCGGCTGCTGTTAGGAGCACGAAAGGACGAAGCAGGCCAGGAGGAGGTCAAGCAGGAAAGCTTCTACTTTATTTTTCTGACTCCATATATATACAAATTTACAGACAGGCTAAGATTGGCTACACAGGTAGCCACCTCTTTGACCTCGTTGGTGAACATCACCAGCAATCATCTTTCTCCTTCCAGAGGAGAAGAATGTAAACATGAGATTATTTTCTGAAAACATACATAGTTTACTTGAAGCTGCATGAGAACAAAATGCAAACAGTGAAAAGCAGGCAAACTTGAGGCAACATCAGTGAAATTTTGATCTAAGGGAAGCTGGATCAGCTTAGACCTTAGCATCTACAAGAGTTATTTAAAGGTATACCCATCTGCCTTTTTTTTTTTTTTTTTTTTTTTTTTTCAAACTGTGAAACTCTTGTGTGCTGCTTTCTTTAGGTAAAGTTTTTGAAGGTGGAAGTAGTTTACTTGAAAATGCAGGAGGGAAGAAAGGGGTCATCCAGTATGTCTGCAGTGAAATTATTTCCTGAGCTGTTTTACAGAATCCCAGTTTCCCATGAACACATTGTTTAAATAGCTTGCTTTATCAATTTTCAAAATGACACCAATTCCTGTTTATTTTAAGCTCTTTAGCAAGTGCTATAAAAGAATAAATTATTGGTATGGTAACATATAAATGATAGCTTTCCGTGGTAGCACCTCTAACCACTGGCAGATTTTTAGGTGTACCAACATTGTTAGAAGCAGTATGTGAAAAGAGTGTGCAAAAAAGACCAATGAGCCTTTTAAAGACAATCTCTTTTCAGATGAAATGTATCTTGTTCTAACTGGAAGCTTAGTCTTTGTGCAGTGTTGCCCTGCATTTATTGACAAGCTGATGTAAGAAGGTGTTAGATACCATCTCACTTGATGCTGTTCTTACTAGTCTGTCTCTGGGGCAGTCATCTCCACTACGGTGTTGATCAAAAAGCAGTTAAATACACTTTAAATGGAAGTATTGTTGCCATTCAAAGTTGTAAAGGAACTCACTCCTAGAGCATGGGCATGATGGGCAAGGTTTTGGTAGTGCGGTGTCAGTGCAGGGTGTGCCCTGTGCCAGACACAGCTGGGGTTGATTTTACATTAAACCCCCTTTTGGTTAGAATACTTACATTAATTGGTGTAGGACAACCCTGACAATTGTGAAGTAATAAGATGCATGGGATTTTTTTTCTTTCCTTCAGCTCCCTCTGGCAGACAAATGTCGCCCTGATTCTTTAGCCTTCTGGTGATTGTTTCTACTACTGGAGCTTTCCCACGCATGTAACATAAACAAAGAAGATTGTTTCCATTCCAGTCTGGGATGGACTGCTGGACTGACCATTGGGGTCAGAGAGGTGTTCCTCTCATCTCCCAATCCTTGATCACATTCCAAATCCTATTTAAACACCAAATCATAATAAACTGCCCTTCTTTCTCTGCTCACCTCTCAACCTGAGTGAGTGTGGTTCTTTCGTGTCCCCTAACAGCGACATCTGGTGACCTCCGACTGTGGGGATTGCAGCGTATGGAGTCGGTGAGCTTGTTTTGAGGGAACAAGGATTTGTAGGTAGCGTTTTGCAAAAAATGATGCCTCTTGAATTTTCTGGGGCTGATGCTTTGGTCCTGGAACTTTTGCAAGTCTTGCTGGAGCAGAAAAAGGTTTCTGTTTCTGAGGATGATTTTGGGTGTTTGTTTTATTGTGGGAAACACTACGGTTTTTTCCCTTACGCCACGAAAGCCATTTCACGGAATGCCTGGGGCCAGTTTAGCGCCTTCCTCATCCAGGCTTTGTCTGCAGGTTACGATGCAGACCTGGTGGAGTTAGTGGAGCTCTGGAAACAGTGCTATGATGTTTTAGGAAGTTATGAGAGCTCAGTAGCTCCCGTAGGTGGCTGGGTCTCCCCTGGAGAGTTTTCCAACTCAGGGGCTGGGGGGGGGGGGGAAGAAGAAGCGTCCCTCTCAGAGGCTGAGACGAGCTCCGAGTCGGATTGGGGGACGGAGCCTTCCCTTTCCCCCAGGACGCTGCGCTGGAGGATGCTTCTGTCCCTGGCAGCAACCTTGGTTCCCCGGGGAGGGAGGATGGGGTTCCCGGCCAGCCGTGATCGGCAGGTGGCCGGGGGCCTGCGGGCGCCTGGGGGTCCCGCGGAGTCAGCGGTGCCGGTAGCGCCGGCTCCACCCGTGCCTGCCCCCAGGAGGCGGAGGAACGGGGCGGCTCTCCACCCCTCTGCGTCCTCCTGGCACTGCGGGAGGGTGAGGAGTCGTTGGCTCGGCCCGCGCCTCTGTTGGAGGCCGGTGCCGGAGCGACTCGATGTGGCATTGACGCCGAATACCCCCTCGGAGCGGCGGAAGCGGAGTTGACTCCGTCCGACGGTTGGGGGGCGGCAGAGGCTCTGCTGGAGGCGGCCGCAGCTGGCTCGGTGCCAGCCGCCATGCCTGCGCAGGTGGCGGGGGACCCGAGGGACGGGCAGTTCCTCCTGCCCCGTGCGGAGTGAGCGGAGCCCCCAGTGGGTCTCCGCATCGCAGGCGGGGCGCTGCTGGCCGCGGTGCCGGGCCCGTCCTCCCCTGCGCCGGTGCCACCCGGCGCAGCGGATGACACGGCTTGCGAGGGGGGCCCTGGGCCGGGCTCGGGCGGCCCCACGTCACCTCCTGCCCCACCCGCGGTTTCTCCCCGTCCTGCACCGCGGGTGCTGCCCCCTTCGCTGCCTGCCGAGCCTCTGGCGATGGCGAGGGGCGGTGCCGCGGCTCCGCAAGCCACGCCCCTCCGGACGCTCCGTTTCCTCCCCGCGCTGGGGGGAGGAGGGCCCGAGCCGACCCCGCTCTGTCTCCCGCCGGGTTCGCATCCCCCGTCTGGACCCGCGGTTGTAGCGGGGTCCTTTGGCCAGGCTGCGGCGGCCTGCGCTGCCGGCGAACACAGGCTTGGCTGGAGCGGCCCTGGAGCCAGCGGGTCCGACCTCGCCGCCTCCCACGGAACCCGGGGCTGCGGTGGTTGCCGGCCCCGCGGCATGCGCTTCTGGCGAAGGCGGGGACATGGCCACGAGGAGGCCGGCGCCTCCCTGGGTAAAAGGGTCCTGGAGTGGATCTTTTTAGCTGGGTTGTGGACGGTGTCCCCCATGTTATAAATGCCTATTATAAAGTTGGCTTTTCGCAATATTTGTGCTATATGATTAATAACTTTGTGGTAAGGATATAAGTTTTTATTTCTGCTGTTAGTAAAGAAAATTAGGCATAGTGGTAGTAGTGATATAGTATGCTTAAACTGTCTGTTTGGCTGGGATAACATCCAGTGAACATGTAAAGAAGACTGCTATTGATACACCAGCTATCAGCATCTACCATCTGAAGAAAGCATGGACCAAGGCCCAAGCTGGAGGTGATAATAAAGACACAGCCAAGAAACACGCATGCTCTAAAAAGGCGGACCCAAGGAGGGGCCATGCAAAACAGTCCCTGGAATATGGAAACTAGTTTATGGAAAAATATGAATATTCAACAGATTGATACAATAGAAAGGGCATTTAAAGAAAGTCTCTGAAATCGCAGGGGTGAACTTGGCTGAATGCCAAGTCACCGGGCCAGCCATACTTTGCTTTTTTTTATCTCCTAATTGTCTTATCTTTTATTAAACCTATTTCTTAAAATTTACATAAAAAGTGAATCTCGTTTTTCACACCCATGTCTGATGACTGTTTGTCCAAGGGTCAACACAAGGTTTTGAGGGTCTCATTGATGTGGATTTCATGGGACAAATTTATGCCATGGTTTCCACACCTACCCTCCCTTGTCACTGTTCCTGATGGGACCAGAATTGTTCAACTTGTGTTTTTTGAGTCTTCTGTTCACAAGACAGAGAGCCGGTGGCGAGAAGAAGGCTTCTCTGAAACTATCAGGCTGCCTCAAGTTCACTGGACTGTTGTTCTGACCAAAGACTGTTCTGAGACGATCTGAACCCTGTCAGTCTCTGGAGTGGACATTGCGATTCTCTCCCTTGCCACTTGGCGTCTGGAATGGACACTCTCTCAATACAACTTAGTAGCCCTTCGTGATTTGGTTCAGGAGCTGTTGGACCAGGATCATCTGAAGCCTTCTACCAGTCCCTGGAACACTCCTATTTTCTGCATCGAAAAGAAGTCTGGGAAATGGAGGTTGTTACAAGACCTCCGGACAGTTAATGCCATGGTGGACAGCATGGGGATGTTGCAGGCTGGTATGCCGTCACCCACCATGCTTCCCGCAGATTGGCCGATCCTCATTGTGAATCTGAAAGATTGTTTTCTTGTGATTCATTTGTACCCTACAGGTATCAGTGGCTGATGGAATGATGAATGGTCCAATCCCTTGCACGTTTTGGACTGGGTCTTTCTGCCCCATCAGCCGCAAAAGATGGCAATTGCATTGTTTGAGCTCATTGCTTGGTTGATAATTAAATACAGGCAACAGTGCTTGCAAATTGATTGGTGCAGATTTTGCAAATTTCATACTCTCAGTATTACGGGAGAAATTTGACTGGAGCTTTGCAAGCAGTGTTTCTCTGCCAAATGCTTTGGAAATTTTTTCAGGGCAGATCGCTTCTCATCTGCCCAGCCATGAGCTATTGCAAGTGGCAAAATTCTTTAAAATTTTTTTGCAGCCCAAAAATAGTCAGAAGCCAGTGCAAGGACCCACCGTCTTTTCTGATGGTTTGGGAAGGACAAGAAAGGCCACTCTTACTTTGAAGGATGGATCTGAATGGCAAGTTTTGGAAGGTCATGAGGATGGGTCAGCCCAATTGGTTGAATTGAGGGCTGCCGTCATGGCATTTCCAAAGTTTTTCCCAGGAACCTTTCACTTCAGTCACGGATTCCATTTCTGTGGCTGACATGGCACAGCGGTTGGGTCGTTCAGTTTTGAAGGAAGTCAGCAATGCTGCTTGGTTTCATTTGCTGAAGACCCTGTGTTGTATCACTGAGGCCCAAGTTCTTAAAAAACAAAACAACCCCCCCCAAAAAAAAAACCCCAAAAAAAGAGCAAAACCAAAAACCAAAATGAGTTCTTCAAAAACAAAAACGGGGACTGCAGGGTGAAACCCCACAATCAAATGGGAAAAGCTCTGTATGCCATCAAGCACCTTACGGTGCTGCAGAATTCTAATAACCCAGTCATGTTGAAAGCTAGAGACCATGACCAAATAAAAGGCAGCAAATGGATGAACCACCGAGTGACGGCTCAGATGCAGACAACATGAACGTTCACTCCGATGGTCCCTCCACAAGACTGAACATTGTTCATTTTTCTTTTTTCCTTTTTTTTTCCCTAACGCAAAAAGGGTGAGATGTCACCCTGATTCTTTAGCCTTCTGATAATTGTTTCTACTTCTACTGGAGCTTTCCCACGCATGTAACATAAACAAAGAAGATTGTTTCCATTCCAGTCTGGGATGGACTGCTGGATTGACCACTGGGGTCAGAGAGGTGTTCCTCTCATCTCCCAATCCTTGATCACATTCCAAATGCTATTGTCGTGGTTTTACATTTGCTAAATTTTATTTATCAACTGGGAGATAGGATTTTGGGAGAAAAAGGCAAAACAGGCACAATTTAAAAGTAAAAACAGATAGATTTTATTAATATACACTAAAGAAAAAGAGGGAAAAAAATGAAACATTTTGAGACATTCAAACACCTTCCCCCTCCCCATCTTTCTAAACTGTTCACTTTTTCATTCATCACAAAGAGAAAACTATGATTTTCAGACAATCATCACTATTTAAACATGATCTTACATTACTTTGGGAGAGGAGCCTCTCTAGGGTTATGGAGAACACGCCACAAGAAAAAGGTCAGGTGGTTTTCACAGATCTGCAACTGCTCAGAATTTTTGCAGATTCTGTGCAGTCTCACCCATATAACAGTTTTCTACGCTGTTTATGGGCTTCCACATGTTTGGGGTATCATTTTAAGAACGTTTTTTTAGTACAAAACAGGGATTCTCTTTCATCTTGAAATTTACTTCTGTTTCAAAAGAAATAGTGACTTCCTTGGTTTTTTTTAGGAGCCAGGGACATATTCTAATCAAAATTCTTAATTAAAACTCATGTATATCAATACACACAACTCTTTGGCTAGAACTTGCATTTCCTCAAGCAGCATTAGGATATTACAAAAACAGTCCATTTCCCCATAATTCACATCTAGAGAAGTCTGGTCAGAAATGTTTACTTCTTCCATCCTATCTTCTAATAGTCTTCTTCAGTTCTTTTACTGAATTTGTTTCAATGCTGTCTCTCTACATTTCAAATCACTCTGTCTTCCACAGAGGAGAGAAAAGGGTTAAAGTCTTTGCCCAGAGTTTTTTCTCTTCAGCGGCTTCTTGGAGCTTGAAGGCCACTGGTGATGGTGGGGGGAGGAAGGGGGAGAGAGAGAGAGAGCGCATGCTCAGGAATGCTGATGGATGAAACTTTTTCCACCTCTGGTCAGATCTAAAGCAACTCAAACTTGGATCAGCTCCCTGGAGCTCTGGAGAAAAGTTCCCAAAAGTCTCTTCTCCTTCGGACCAGCAGTTCTGGCAACTAAGGCCCAGAGCACAGGCACCGTGGTCCTGGCACAGGGCCAGACTGCTGGTCTGCAGTCCTTCTCCTCCTCTTCTCATCGGAGGAGCCAGGAGGGGACAGAGAGGACATAGCCAGCCTCACCCACTGTCCCACAGGCAGGCCCCCCCCCCCTCCCCCCCCCAAGACCCGGCAGGCCTGGCCCCTGGGGGCCCAGCTCGAACCCCCAACTCACAAGATGGTGTTACCTTTCTGGTGGCCGGAAAAGGAAAGGGAAGAGTCACCTGAGAACTTGTGATTTAAGACTGTGTTTCCAGAGACATCGAAACACTCCCATTCGTCAGCCAAGCTGTCAATCACAATCCATGCTAGAACTTCTCTTTAAAAAGAACTTTTCACATTCATGTTAAACCACCACACTTATTTAAACCCCAAATCATAATAAACTGCCCTTCTTTCTCTGCTCACCTCTCAACCTGAGTGAGTGTGGTTCTTTTGTGTCCCTAACAGCAACAGACAAAGCCCCAAATTTCAGCTGCTTAGAACCATTTCAGAGAAGGGCTTGTGCCAGCTCAAAGTTATCATGATTGCTTGGTGTTCTCTACGTATGCTTCAAAAAGATATTTTCAGCTGTAGAAAAGTACATTACTGCAGCTGCAGAAGGTGCTGAAATACCGATATTTCTTGGTTTAGCTGGCTCTTGCACTGTGTCTTCGTGCATCACAGCTGTGCAGTGCTATTTCACCCCAAGGACCTCTATACCATGCACATCTATTGTTTTTTAATTTTTTTTTTCTCTAATGTGGTCACTCCTGAGCCTGCTGTGATTCACTAGAGCAGCACAGATGAGAACGATGTGACTGTTTTGCATAGGAGCCTAGAGTTATTTGCAGAATTTAGACCCTTTTTTTCCTGACCAAATGATGTGGGTGGAATGAAGTGGTGCAGCTGTGCTGGTGGTGGCTGTCACTGGGATGAGCCTCCCACCCACCTCTCTGCAGTCTTCTCCTCTGAGCTTCATTGATTTATTTTCAATTCTTTGTTTCTAAAGAGGGATTTGCCAGGTGAAGGGATGTGGCCACATGCACAACGCTATAAAGATGTAGAAAACTGGCAGGTGTGTCTGGAGAGCTGGTAAAATGACCTGTAGAAGCTTCTACATGTACATTGGTGAAAGCACTGAACTGCACTTTTGAATAGAAGTCAGATGTCTGAAGTTTTATGAAAGAAAGGTTTATAATCAGAATACTTTAAAGGAATTGATTTAAATAGTTCATAGTTTTTCAAAATACAAGTAAGATGCCATTCTTCCATGGGCCTTTCTAAAATCAGCTTGTAATTTTCTTGCTACGTACAATTATTTTATGCAAAGCAGCATGTCCTCATTTGATCCTAAATTATCTAGATTACTACTAAATAGGGATGTTGCAACTGCAGAGTTCTTTCAGTCTGCTAAGGGAATATCTTAAAACTTTAAATCTGCTTTTGGAAATGAATTAATAGCTTGTATATTTGCCCACCATAACAAATTTGAAATAACTAACTGGCATCTTTCAAAACTTTGCCTAGGAAATGTGGACTTTTCTTTAAATTTATGTTCTCAGAGCTGCTAAAGATGAAAGCAGTTTGTAATTTTCTGTCTATAATTTAATTATTACACAGGAGTTTTGACATTTAGTGATTTAGAAGTAGAACATAGTGGTGTATTTTTTAGAGAAATGGAGCCCATTCATATGAAGAATTGTTTTTGTGATCGTGTTTTTTTGTCTTCTGGAAAAATCTAAATGTAAGGTATGCATTTTGAAAGTTGCAAGTGTTTTTTTAAATGTTGATGACCACTAAGATGAGGCTAATTCTGTGGCATGAACACACTCATTGATTGTACCATGAAAATTTAGTACAAGACTCTTTTTCCTGCACTGCCTGTTCAGCTGTTCTGGTTTTGCTACTAATTTCACCTGCTCTCATGGCATTTATTTGAAATGATGTGGTCCTGAAACTCCTTTCCTAGTGTAGAGAAATTATACTTTTTTTGTTTTTTTTTTCTCCTCTCACTGAATGTGAGAAATTAAAACTAGCAATAAACAATTAACTGAGATATTAATTTTAAAGAATTAAAGACTTTAGTTAAACTAGATATTGCTGACGTAGACTTCCCTTTACTAACTAGACATTGTTGAGGTAAACTTCCCTTTTTTTAACATAAGCCGGATTTAAGGAACTGATAAATCAGGAGACCTGTCAACTTAATCAATAGACTCCAAGAACACAATGTGATCATAAATCAGATAGTCTTGAGAAAACAGGATCCAGGTGTCACCAAAACTAAAAGGTTAAAAAGTCAAAGCGAGGAAGACGCATCTTACTTCATCATTTTGAGACCCCACCCCATAAGAAGGACCACAGACCCATTTCAAAGAACAAACTACGCATGCTTAATTGCTTTTTGGCTAATTACCATACAAAGCAGGGAATGGGATGGACCAGAGTTATGAATATGCATTTGTGTTTTGGGTATTCAACACTTTTGTACATAAAAAGACCCTGTGAGCATCTGTAAATTGCGCATGTGTATTTGGGAGCTATCCCGCACGCTGCCCGACGTCGTAATAAACATACACTTTCTAACTTCAAACTGTTAGAGAGTCTTTGTCCGTCATAGTTGGATATCGGTATTAGATCAATATACATATTTTTTTCTACAAATCATAACATTAGTGACAAACTTTGTAGCAGAGACTCTAATTAATAGGAGATCAGACACAGAGCAACGACAGTCAATCCAACATGGCTAAGCATCACGTTCTCCCGTTTATTCTTTGCCGACAGTGGGTTATATATCTGTCAGGATAGTTTACCATGACAGGGCATAGAAAGAATGCAAACAAACACTGTTTAGCCTAATGTTAAGGTGGCTAAAATGCTCATGCCACAAAAATACACCTAGAAACCCACTATCTTCACGTGGCACCTTAACATAATTTCGTGCTGTGACACAGCACAGGCCTGCAGGCCTGCACTGAGGCCCAGGCTGAATAGCTCACCCTTGCTCCAAATATAAATCATGTCTTCACTCTCTAAGAAATTCCACAACAAAATTTGAAATTGAACATTTGCTGCTTAAGATTTTCCCATGTCCCTGTGTGAAGCCTAGCTGAACTTTAAGGTCAAATTGCTATCTCATAAAATTTTGTATCTAATATGCTTCAGAGTATCTGATGGCAGGTAGTTAAATTGTTTGCATCTGGGTGTCTCTTTTGTGACTCCTTGAAGGAATCCAGCCAGCTGCAGTGCAGTGGCCATGGGCAGCAAGGTTCAGCAGTTTCAAGTCTCCTGGAAGAAGCATGTCTGCAGTTTTTTATGGCTCCCAGGTTGCACACAATGATTTCTGAAAACCTGGACTTGAAGTATCAGCATCTTTCTTGAAACCTTTTCAATCTCATTCTCTGTCAGTCTTCCTGAGGGAGTCTGGCCTTTGGATAGAGGTGTCAGGAATGTCCACAGTAGAGATTTTGTGGATTGGAGACATCAGAGGTGACAGTGCAGTAGGAATTCCTGTGTTCAGGAAAAGTTTGTACATTTGGCTTTTAATGAAAATGAGTCATTACAGAAGAACACAAGAACAGTGATCAAGGGCTTTGTTCTTGCCTCCCCATGCCTGCTCTTCTGATCTTTTCATCAGGAACACTTTCTGTAGGTGTGCAGGACCAGAAAAACACTCCAGTGGATAAAGATAGTAAGGTTTAGAGAATGCAAGAGGACTAAGAGATTGCATGTAAATAATGCAAGAATGAAAGAAAAAAACATACAAATTTTCACTTTAAGAATATTTCAAAAAATCTTTATCCAACACATGGCTCCTGTAGTTTACAATTTGCTGTCTGTTGTGCAGAAAATACTGAAGTTGTTCATGGCTGGTGCTCAGTCCTGGCTTCTGTTCCATTACTAAATTGTTTAATATATTTGCAGCATGTGAGTGTGATGCATAAATGTGTTTAGGCATACTTTACTAAAATAAATTGAGCAGCCAACAGACTATAACAGCTGTGGAGAAGTTGTTTAGAAATAAATTCTTTGTAGTTCACAGTTTGACCTAATAAAAAGAACTGTTTGTCCTGGGTTGTAGTATAGGATGTATTCTATCACCATCTTCATGAACTGATGAATCCAATTGTTGGAGCACTGCTCTTCCCAACCCCCTCTCCCTCTGTGGTGCTTTCTGTTAATGGCCCATCCAATGCCTTGCTGCATGACTCATAGGTAAGTCCCTCCGGGAGCTATCTCTCTTTAATGGGCCATCAAGGACTCCCTGTATGACTCATCATCCCATTGTGAGATGCTCCACCCTGGGGGAGGAGCCAAGCATTCTCACCTGGATATAAGCTGGGATTTGGGACAGTACAGTCAGCCTTTACCTGCTGGATTCTCAGAGGACCAGAGCTACCAGACCTTTCTACGAGATCACTGCTTCAGGAAGACCACCTTGCCTGGACTGCTTCCATCATCCTGCTCAGGTTGTATTCTGACTCTGTCAGTGGTCTTGTTGTATTATTACATTTATTGTATTTTATCTTTTTTTCCCTTTTCTTCCCATTAAATTGTATTTCTGACTTGGAGCCTCTCACTCGTTTTACTTTCAAACCACAGCACTGTTGCTTCAGACAATTATCTTCAGCAGGGTAAGTCTGGCTGCTGTGACTGTACATTCAGTTTTCTGTGTTGATTTATTAAATATAATCACCTGGGGAAGATGAGCCAAGTTCTCTGAATAAAGTGGTGCTAATTCAAAAGCATTTCTTCTTAGCAATGTTTTGTCAGTAAAGTACATGGACTTAGATCAAAAATTGCAAACCTTCATTAGCTCACTTCAGTTTTCCTTCCTACTAAGTGTTTCCTGACCTTATTTTACCTAATAACTTTTACATAACAATAATTCACCCAAGCAAAGCTGATTTTTTTAATATATTATAACCTGTAACTTGTAATTAAGGTAACAGTACATCTTGACAAATCTTACCTCAATTTTAGAAAAATCTCTCCTCAAGAATATACACAAGAAAATGCAAGACATCCAGAAGTGGCATAAAATAAAACCCACTTTGATGGTAAGAAACACACACATCAGAATATTTGAAATATTTCTGAGACTGTGTGTAGTTACCAAATATACCTGAGACAGGCTTTAATGTTTTATTAAATGAATGCTTCTGAATATTAAAAGTATGAATACTGCAGGGACTGAATTTGTGCATTTCTTGTTTCCCTTTTCCTGTAAGTTTTTGGGTACATGACTTGAGATTTAAGCAAAATTATTTTACTTAAATCCTTTTAAAAATAGCCGATTGTGACCTTATAGGAAATGGCGTGAGTTTTTTTGAATGTTGCCGTTGCTGAATAATTTCAGAAGTTTCAAACTTAGACTATCAGATTTTTTTTTCCCATTTATGAATGATGGAAAGACCAGGGTTATGGACATTTGAAGAATGTGTGAAATGTAGAAACTAATTTCTCAACATACCTTCTCAGCATCTTTGGTTTGTTGAAGAACATATACTTACTTTGGTAGTCTCAAAATCATGTGAGAATTTGAATCTCTGTTAATGTGAGGTGTGTGGAAGAGAAGGGGAAGTGGCTGTGTCAGATGCAGGGTAATGTGTATTTGTCGAATATATATAGAAATAATGTCTGTTTATATATGATATATATATATATATTGTCTTGGTTTAGAGTAGACGGATATCTGCCAGGGAAGATTGGAGTCTTCCTTGGAATGTAAGCACCCCCCCCCCCACCCCCTTTCCAAATTATTATAAATTTGCTATTAAAAGGCTGTCGGGCAAAGATTTTGAGAATAGGTATAGCAGTTCTTTACTAGGGATATAAAAAATACAAATGTTGTAGTACAGAAGAATAAGCAAATAAACAAACAAGAAATCTTAGAAAACCCTGACAGAGTCAGAAATACAATCGGAGACCCTGTTGGTCAGGGTGCTGGAAACAGTCCAAAAGTAAGCCCTCCTGGAGTGGCAGATGTGGTCCTGTTGGAAGCAGAGATGATCCTGTGGAGCCAAGAGTCCAGAGATGGGTCCAGTCTTCCTTTGAGAGTCCCGTGGGAGCACTGGATGTCTGGTGACACTTCTTGCTCCTTTTTATCTAGATCGAAAAATTTTGGCTCCTCCTCCCTGGGTGGAGCATCTCACAATGGAGTGGTGTAATGTGTCATGTTATTGGTGTGCTTTAATGGTTCAGTAACAGAAGATATTCCCATGGGGGTTGTGGAAGACTGAACAGAGATAAGAAACAATGCTCCACCCAGTTTTAACAGCTGGCTTGTGTTCTGGGTTGACGCTGTCCCCTATCCCATATCTTGGACTACATTGTTGTGTCTGGCAGCTGCCCCCTCCCTCTCTGGCGGGGTCTGCTGCTTTTGCTGCTGGCTTGCTCTCTCGCTCTCTGGCTCGGCTGTGGGCTTGCTGCTTCTGCTTCGCTCTCTGGCTTGGCTGCTCGCTTGGCTTGCTGCTATTTCTCTCTCTCTCTCTCTTCCGCCTGCCTGCTGCCTGCCCCTGCTGCTGGCTTTCGCTGCTTCTGTTTATTTTTGTTTTCTTTCCTTCCTTTTCTTTCCACACCCCCCCCCCCCACCCCCCCACCCCCCCGAAGATTTTGGACCGGCTCCGGACCTGACCTGAGAAGTCGGAGAATCTCTGGGCCTGCAAAAGAAGCTGTGCACCCTCCTTCACAGTAACTTGTTTTTTTCTTTCTTTGGTGTTGGGGAGTGTTCTTTTTCATAGTCAATAAACCGTTTTTTTCCACTTTTCCTCCAAGGCATTTTCCTTCCTGAACCCAGGGCTGGGGGGGAAGGGGTGGTGGAGGTTCGTTTTAGGGGACTCCTTTTAGAGGTTCTCCCCTAATTTATTCCAAACCAGGACACTTGTTATCAGAGAAGGCAGTTACCCTCTCCCTTCTGGAGTTACAACAGATAAGGAAAAAATCTCCCCAACCGGGTTTCAACAGATGGAATAGAATAAACATTTTTTTTTGTTACAAAACCCAAGACATTATATATGTACATGCTATATACACAATCCTATATATATAGTGTGCATATGTATATTTATGTATAATAATTTTCACTGAAATGATGCATCCTAAAATGTTACTGCAGCAAAATCCTCATTTATACAGGAAAAAATGCTGAGTGAGTGGATAGAAAACTAGCACTTCTTGTTAAACACATAGGACATGCCCTGACTGCTTAACTTAATATTTAAAGATTCGGGGATTTTTTTTTTCCTATTTGAGAAAGGGCCCCACATATTGCTATAGAGACAGGAACCTCCACTGCTTACAGCATTTTGACAGCAGGAGGGGTTGGCTGCAAACCCAGTTTATCTCACTTCTTTATGCTTTATGATTATTCCTTGTTCTATGAGCAGTCAGCCTAGTTTAAAAGAATTAAATATATTTGGTAGTAAGTACTTTGTAAGCATCTCTGATCCATTTATGAAGTCACATGCACCTTGATGTCTACAGTACAACTGCTTCTAAGAGCTACTGTAACTTATATCTGGTGTCTGAGGGCTTTTTTACCCCCAGTTTTAAAAAAATTTGCGACAGCATAGCAGGTAGCAAGTCAAAGTACAGGCATAATTGTCAGAATTGTCTTTAGCAGTTTTAAAGCTAATTTCTTAATGAAATTTTAAAAAATTAATTCAAAGACTTTCTTAGTAAGATCTTTGATGTTTCTAGAAAAGCTGCCATTTTGGTAAAAGCATTGCCAGGTGCATATTGCCGATCTTTTTCTGTACTTCAGTATTTGGGGAATGTTACAGTTTTGCTATGAGAGGATTGCAAATGTGACTGCAGTGGTTTCCTTTGGATTCCTCCTTAGGCAAAGATTTGTTTTCCCTTCATATGAATTTTGGTGTGAATATTTGACGATATATGGTCAAAGAAATTGTATTAATTAACTGACTCATATAGGGCAGTACTGTCAACACCATTTTTTAATAATTCTCTTCCAGTAATTGGAACAGCTGCAGTTTAATAGAATGAAAAGCCAGAGGTAGAGGCATGAGAAGCACCCATCTGAAGTGGAAAGAGCTGAATAAGGAAGCCACATAAATTATCACACAGTCATTTTTTTAGGGAAACTGTAGAGAAATGTTACACATCCTTCTTTGCTCCTCTTCAGTTTCTAGACTTGTACCTTTGCAGCCATATTTAAATTGCTGGAATGATTTTGATGTTGAAATGATTACTGCATTTGAGCTCCATGCCTTTGGGAATATTTTACTGGATTTTGGGGTCTCTGCTTTATTTTCTGCTGTATCAAAATGCTCTTATGTAGTGTAGGCTGTATCAGCTCAGCAGGTTGGTGGTTTGAGGATATAGAAAAGATGAGAGCAATTCCTCCCTGTGTGAAACTGATTTTCTGCGTTCAGTTTGGAGTGAGCTCTGCTAGTGGTAATAACATAAAACAGGGATTTTATTATATAAAAAATGTGCATTTTAAAATGGAAATCTGCTGTTATATCAATGAATTTTTAGAACACAGGTATGAGGGGAAAGAATCTCAGAAGTTTGAATATGTTTACTGGTCTTACCACTACCATTTTAAGGTATTTTTCTTTTTGAGTCTGGCATCTTATATAAATTCTATATCAGTAGGAAATAGTTTGTGACACAAATATTAAGACCTTTCTGTTGTCTACATTTCTAGATGTAAATGGGAGATGTACATCATACTGTCACTGTACCTTTGACTGTTTTTCTTTCTGCAAAGCTTAAGAAGCCTGAGGTTCTGGAAGTGAGAAGACTTTTCAGGTCATGCTAGAAAGGGTTTGGAAGACTTGACAAAGTTGCGATATAGCATAACCCTACTTTTAACCTAGTGCTTTCAGTTCCTCTGACTCCTAAGAGATTAATAAAAGGAGAGAGGTAAGTAGCCTGTTAAAGTGAAACAGCAATTTTTTTAACCACAGCAAATCACTTGACTGAGCAAGTATTTTTTTCAGTTCTAACAGTTTAAGAACTGAGGAAAAAAAGTTAAACTCATTATCTGTGCAAACTGATGAAAATCCAGCAACATCTCTAGAAGTTGACTTTTATTCTGCTTATTTTTCATACAAAAATTCAGGTGGCATTCAAAGGCTAAGAATAAATACTTTCAGACTAGTACAGTTTTATATTGCCTGGACTCTGATACAGCTTTCTGCCTGTGCCTTTTTGAACAACTGTGAAGGCAAGTCTTATGGGAAATGCAGAGATGGTTTAAAAGTTTTGTTTGCTGTACAGATGCCCCAGAAATGTGAACACAGTGAGCTGTAAGAGGACAATGTGTTGACAGTTGGTATGTGCGACACAACGCAGTAGCAGCTTAGCATACAAGTTGCACAAAGGAAGGAAGAGGATATCCCCAGAAGAGAGTCACAAGGGCTGTGGTTTTAGCTGCATTCCTGATCTTAAGGTCAGGGAGAGCTTGCAGAAGAAAAGATGCTGTGATCAGTGCCCTGGCAAGGGGGCTCTGTGTGTGATTTGGTCATGTGCTTGCTGAGTGTGATGCTGTGTGTCTGCTCTTCTCATCTGGGGCCAAATTTTGCTTGTTGGTCAATAGTGAAGCAGGATGTAGATGCAGGGATGGAGGAAGAGGGTTAGGAAGTGTTTTCCTCTCTTAACACAAGCACTTTCCAGTGTTTTTTCTCTTTGTGGGATCAGAGCTGCACTGCTGTTCAGCCCCAATCAGTAGCTTCTGGCCTTGCTTAACATCTCAGGTCTGTAAAATGGCACCTTGGGATCTTGCCTTTGGTGGCATTATTTACTTGTTTTCTTCTTATGCCATCTGTTCCTTTCCTTGATGGTCGAGTTTTGTGCATGTGGTGGTTTAGCATGAATGTGAAAGGTTTTTTTTCCTAAGGAAGTTCTAGGATGGATTGACATCTTGGCTGACGAATAAGAGTGTTGTGTACGCCTCTGGAGACGCAGTCTTAAATCAAAAATCCCAGGTGACACGGCCCTTTCCTTATCTGGCTGGCAAGGAGCTAACATCATCTCGTAAGTCAGAAGTTTGGGCTGGGCACCCCAGGGCCAGGCCTGGCCAGGCCTCGGGGGGGGGCCCTGCCTGTGGGACAGTTGCTGGGGCTGGCCATGTCCCCCCTCTTCCCTGGCTCCTCCAGTGGGGAGAGGAGGAGGATTGCAGATCGGCAGTGCTGGCCCTGTGGCCCTGCGCCAGTGGCTACGGTGGCCGTGCTCTTGGCTTGGCTGCCGGAGTCTCTGGTCCGAAGGAGGAGAGACTTTTGAGAACTTTTCTCCGGAGCTCCAGGGAGCTGATCCAAGTTTGAGTTGCTTTAGATCTGACCAGAGGTGGAGGAGGGTCGTCCATCAGTGTTCCTGAGGATCCTCCCTCTCCCCCTTCCTTCCCCCACCATCACCTGCAGCCTTGAAGTTCTGGGAGTCAGCTGGAGAGGAGGAAAAAAGACTCTGGGCAAAGACATTAACCCTTTTCCCTCCTCCATGGAAGACAGAGTGATTTGAAATGTAGAGAGACAGCGTTGAGACAAAGTCAGTGAATGAACTGAGAAAGACTATTGGAAGATGGGATACAGGAAGTGGACATTTTTGACCAGACTTCTCTAGATGTGAATTATGGGGAAATGAACTGTTTTTGTAATATCATAATGCTGCTTGGGGGAATGCAAGTTCTAGCCAAAGAGTTGTGTGTATTGATATGCATGAGTTTTAATTAAGAATTTTGATTAGAATATGTCCCTGGGTCCTAAGAAAGAATGAGGAAGTCTCTATTTCTTTTGAAATAGAAGTAAATTTAAAGATGAAAGAGAATCCCCGTTTTATACTAAAAAAACATTCTTAAAATGATACCCCAAACATGTGGAAGCCCATAAACAGCGTAGAAAACTGTTATATGGGTGAGACTGCACAGAATCTGCAAAGATTCCAGGCAGTTGCAGATCTGTGAAAACCACCCGACCCTTTTCTTGTGACGTGTATCTCCATGAGGAGAGCCATGAGGCTCCTCTCCCAAAGTGATGCAAGACTGTGTTTCAATGGTGGCAACTGACTGAAAATCATAGTTTTCTCTCTGTGTTGAGTGGGAAAGTGAGCAGTTTGTGGTGGGGGGGAAGGTGTTTGAATGTCTCTCTTTATTTTTTTTTTTCTCTCTCTCTTTTCTTAGTGTATGTTAAGAAAATCTATCTGTTTTTACTTTTAAGTTGTGCCTGTTTCGCCTTTTATCCCAAAATCCTATCTCCCAGTTGTTAAATGAAATTTGGCGAACGTGAAACCACGACAGTGCAGAAGTTCATGATACTCTGTCAGTTACTTTGTCTGTGCTCAGTGCAGCTTTGGAAACATGAGCATGGAGATAGTTGCTTAAACCCCAAACACTCTCATCTTTTGTACACAGAATAAAGGATGTGTGGGAGACTTGGATAATAAGTAGAATATAATTTCAAGCATGTTATAAATAGTAGATGCTTTTAATTTTGAATGTGAACTTGCTTGTGAGAAAACTACAGAAAACAAGCTCTTTGAGTGGTCCCCAAATTTTTTTTAATCTGTGCAATTATCATGGGATTTTCAGCTTTTCGGAGTTTTAAATATAAAGCACATCTCCAATTTGTGTGCCAAGTTGGTATGTTTTCAGAGCACTTGTCTGGGAGTAACTTTTCACAGCAAGGAGGATTCTGCACAGAGCTGTAATGCTGCTTTTGGCCCTCAGAACCCTTCATTTGAGGATGAGTGACAAAGCTCTGTAATATGAGAACAGAAAATGCATATTCAGTGGGTGCAATGCACCCCAGGAGATCAGATTACTTTTCCCATATTTTAAAATGTGCAGCTAAATTATTTTAAAGTCTTAAGTAAAGCACCAGAATTATATACTGAGATGTTCTGTTGTCTTAGGGATAGTTTATGTAAAACATAAAATACATAATTAACAGTATTTTCCTTGTGAATATGCAACCAATCTGTGACTGTCAGGAAGAAAATGGGATTTTATTTGTTTTTTCTCCTTATGCGAGGATAGGTGATTCATTTCTTACATGGTTGTTCTCTAGCAAGTGACAAGCATTTCCCTATTTTTAGAGTACCTGGCACTGCTACTTTCTTCAATTCTGGATTTTTACATGAGCTGTTTGGTGGAGTAGTTTGTGCTGGACTTTGGGAGGGGATTTGATTGGCAGTGCTTGGAATTCCTGTACTTTCAAAAAAACGTTTACTGTTTTTTCTGCAAAGGTTTTATTTATATTGTTTGTATAGTAAGTGGAAAAGTAAATGGGACCAGGAACACACAAAGGAGAGCAGGTATTTGAGGACTCATGTTGCCCTCTAGGGTGAATGATCTTGTTGGGGTCAAAAGTGAGAACTAACTCTGATTTCTGTGCCTGTGTGGATTGACTTAAATGTCAGTCAATGCTTGGGAATGACTTTGTGGCTTGAGTTGGATTTTATTTTACTGATCAAAAGGGTATTTCAGGAGTTACTTCTGAAAAAAGGGTCCATTGATTGTTTTTAGCCTCATTATTTTTATTTTTTTTTAAATTAGTCATGCTGCTCTTAATAAAAGAAACATGTGAAGATCTCCTTGGGGGTGACAGAGCAGTGAAACAGAGACTTTACAAGCAGTTACCAGTTGGTTGCACTGGCTGCACTTGGTGTGAGGAAGGGAGTAACTGCGTTTGCTTATTGTATTTTAAGAGACACTCTGTATAATGGTGAATGTAAAAGCAAAGTTGAGTGTATGAATGAAAATTCTTTTTTTTTTTTTTTTTTTTTTTTTTTTTTTTTTTTTTTTTTTACTTTGTGATTATAATAGCTGCTCTCTAGCATCTTTCAACCTGATTTCTAGACCTTCAGTGCAGAGCTGGCATGATGTAGTAGTCCAATGTTGTGTGTGTGTGTGAGACTGGACACAGTACTGATCAAGTGTGTAGCCAAGCGTGCCTGTTGGCATGTAAATACTTGAATTCTTTTGCTAAAAGTATGACTGTGATAAAACTGCATAGATGTTTTTGCAGGACTTGTGTTTCTTAATAGTCACGGCATATAAACACTTGTCATACACAGAGGTGTCTGTTCAGCATCCCAGTAGCAGTTCCTGTGAAATTTGTTGCCTTGGTTAATGCTGCTCATTTGTAATTTAGAACTCAAGAGAAGTGGGAGAGAGGCCCTCAGTTGTTTGTCCAAGGGGTGCATCTGTTTTTGAGTGAAGTTGTTCTGTGTTATTTTAATTCCTTGCCGTTGGTCTTGGTAACAGCTTCAAATGCCCATAACTATTTTGGGCAAACATTTCCAGTAATGGTGATCAGGAGCAGCAATTATTCCTTAAAATTTAAAATGTTTCACCATTACAAAAAACCTATCAGAGTGTTGTTAAATGTTACTAGAATTAATAAATTTATAGAAATAGCTCCTGGTTCAATTCTTTATTGCTAATAACGTGACAAGGTGTTGGCTTTTTAATGAGAGGATTAATCTGTCCTGATGAATAGAAAAATTGTCATGCTGTACAGAGACTATTCTGAAATCTGCAGACTGAATATCTCAGTGTTGATTTGGTCTGCTGTGGCAATACATTAGAGATGATGTATTTTTTTCCTGTAAGGTAATCAGTATAGCTGAATCTCTGCCTTCTTTTCCCTAGAAATCTGCTCTGCTTCTGCATAAGAAGCTACTGAAATCCCCATTTTCTTTTTAATAGCTTGCCTTCCCTGCTCCCTGCTGTAGTCCACCCCTGGAGGTCACCAAGTAGAGCCCTGAGTTGCAGAGTGGTCCCTGATGGAGATCTGTGTGACCATCTGCTTCATCAGTTCTCGAAACAATTTGGGAGCTGCTGGGGGGGCGTTGAGAATTAGATTGCTGATAGCGTTCCTACAAAGACTGCTATTAACAGCCTGCTAGTCTCTGCTTCTCTACTGCAGAAGACAGAGTGATATTTGTGTTCCCATATCATGTTGTAAAATGCATGAGATTTTACTCTTCCTCCTTGGAAATGAGAATAGGAAAATGAGAGCATCCTGAACCAGAAGCTATTAGAAGAGCATGCAGAAACCTGCAGGGATTTCTGCTTTATTTTGTCTTCCTAGCTATGGATTAGAAGGACTGATTTTTGCAATGGGCTTTTTCCATAATGGTATTCTTGTATTGTTTGGTCAGAGCTTGCACAGGAGGAAAACAGGCTGCTGAATTTAGTCACTGATCTCTATTATCCGTGGCCTAAGGCTATGCTGAGATTTATATCCCATTTGTATTGTTGCAGCTCAAAAGAAGAATGTTCAGAGGATGACAAGTGTATTCTGAGTAGGTATGTTGTTTCATTTTCATATGAAACCCATTTTTTTTTCTGCTTCCATTGGTTAGAAATGACGGTTAATAGGAAGAGAATATAGTACAGTGCTGTAGTGTCCCTGTTAAGGTAGAGCAATAGCATCAGAAACGATTCTTTAAAAATTAGCTGCGTTTATTAAATAAAGCCGCATTATGCTGGTGTGCAGAGTGCAGTCTATCCTTTTTTTTCTTAACATATACTGCAGTCAGTGCTTCCCTAACGAGGTGGCACTATTATTGAGTTAGAAAGATAGAATCATCATATTGCTTTAGGAGACAGCAGGATGTAAAAGGAGATGCCTTACTGCCTTGTTTTACAGATTGGAAGCATCGGTTTAAGGGCAGTGACAGAATCATTTCCTTGTTCTTAGCAGCAGCCACTGCTGTGTCAGTAGTGTGTGGAATGGAAGTCCTAGTTGGTAGTCTGTTATGGAAATGCTGTTTACTGTTATTGTAGTACCGTGGTGACAACATGCCATTGAAATGGAAAACGAGCTCTCCTGCTATCTGGAAATTCCCAGTTCCTGTGCTTAAAACATCCAGGTCATCGCCACTTTCTCCAGCATACATGTAAGTGAGAGAAATTAGGATAATAAGGTGGGAATTCTTTTCGTGAGACTACCCTGTGGCAAAATACCCTCCCATATTAAATGACATTAGCACTCAGAATTCTATCTTGTTTGCTATGTAGACACCCTCCCCCGATTTTATCCTGGATGTTTCATGATGGATGTCATGTCAAGTCTTTCCCTTTTTGTTGAATGGTAGAGAAATTGTGCAGATTAAGCCCTATTCATACTGATATTGTATATATTCATTTGAAAAGTTTGTGGTGGTGTTAATTTGTAGAGCTGATCTTGAAATGACAAGTTAAGCTTTGAGGCTGGCAGGCTTTCTGTATAGTGTTTATGTGAACGTTTCCTCCTCCTGACTGTTTCATTTGGAAATTGAGCTTGAAATCACCTGCTGTATTGTACTGCACTTTTGTTTGTGTTAGTTCTTGTAGAGATGAAATCATCCTGCTTTGGTCTAGTTTTATTCTTTAAAGTCTTAGCCTTAATACAAATTGAATGTCTTCATAAAAAGTTACAATAAAAGCATAAAACATAAATTTGAATCATTCATATCTGAATACTTACATAGTTATACAGGTTGTCAGTTGTAGCAGTTCGCTGTTTCTGCCACAGTGGAGGCTCTGGTATCTAGGCATACAGCACGACTTCCACTTTACTTTCATGAGTGGGTCGGGTCTTGTAACAGACGCATGGTACCAATATGGCAGACGGTTACAAAAGACGTTTATTAAGTAAAAGGTTCAGGTTTTATACTTCTTATCTACTACTACGTCAAACAGGATATTGCCACACCTCCTGGGTTAGTAGTTGGAGTGGAAAAGTACTGGCACATGTTAGTAGAGGGTCTACATTCTTTTCAGGGGTATCTTATCTCGAGAGGGGGATGGGGCTTGCTCTCCTCCTCACCGTTACAGTCCGAGATCTTCCGGCCGCCTGTCCCTTATCTAACCACATCTCCCCCCCCTCTCTCACAAAAGAACGAGGTAGTTATACGCATATATATATATATAGATATAGGCACTAAATGAGGTAGAAGGTTAGGACTTAATAAGGGAAAAAAGGAGTTTAAAAACTTGAGTAATTTTCTGCCAGGCAAGTTTGGAAATCTTGTGACTGGCAATTTTAAATTCACAGCATCTCATGTTGGCCTATGAACAGAATGTTAGTCTGATCTAGGCGAGCTTTGACAAATGAAACTATCTTGTTCAGCAGGCATGTCGTTGGTGCTTGGATCTCGCCCGCGTGGGTTTCTCTGGTGCTTTCTTACGGCTTGGTGGTGCGTCTCGTTCCTCTGGGAGAGGCGTGTACGCGTTACGTGGTCGCCCCACCAGCATGTCCTGTAAACAGAAACTCACAGTTTTCATTAGTCTCATCCTGCTCACTGTGGAGATCAGGTTTAATTGATTTAATAGGACACCACCTGATTTTCCCATCCCTTTTGACAGCTGCATACCCTCGCCCTGTAAGCATTAATCTCCAGCCCCGTTCCCATTCACCCAGCTCATTTTTAATTACAACCTGCGGGCCCTCCTCTAGTGTTCTGGAGGCCCAGTGCTTTTGAATGGGATTATTTGCTTCACTTCCTCTGGGGAATTGGTTTAATGCTATCAGTGCGGTTGCCAGTATGCGTGCCTGTTCTCCTGAGGGAATGGAATTGTTAAAGCCTTCTGCTTTTGCCAACACCTCTATCTTAGTTTTCAAGGTTTGATTTGCCCGCTCGACTATAGCTTGACCAGTACTGTTATATGGGATACCTTGCACTAATGTGATCCTCCATTTGGAGGCGAATTCCTGCACTGGTTTAGAAATAAAATTGGAACCATTATCTGTTTTAATCTGCTTGGGGATACCAAGCCATGCCATAGCTGTCAGCCAGTGCTGGATTGTGGCTTTGGAGTTAGTCTTGGGATGCTGGGTGGCTACAATCGTTCCACTGAATGTGTCCACTGTTACTGCAAGCCATGCTCGAGGCTTCAGCAGCTGACACAAGGTGAAGTCCGACTGCCAGATTTCTGAGGGCTTAAGACCTCTTGGGTTGACTCCACTAGTCCACAGGGGTGACTTCTGGCAGTGAGGGCAGGTAGCCACTACATGTTTGGCATCCGCTGTTGTGATTCCACATCTCTTCGCTAGTGCTTTGGGTCCAATGTGGAGGGATTCGTGCAGTTGACGGGCCTCCTGCAGTGTCCAGACCCCTTTCGCTGCAGCATCTGCTTTGTCGTTGCCAATCTGAAAGTACCCTTTGATTGGGTTGTGGCTATTGACGTGAATGATTGATACAGTGCCCTTTCGTGAAGAGAGTGCCTCTTCTAGCATTAGGGCTGCTGCTGATGTTGACACACCTGGTCCTGCCATGGCTAGGCAGAGCCTTGCCACGAATATAGAGTCTGTTACAATGTTAAGGTGTTCCTCTTGGAAAAGTCCACAGGCCAGGGTTACTGCTGTAGCTTCCAGCTGCTGCACTGACAGTGTGGGGTCACATGCTTTGATGCAATGCCACTGCTCTCCTACCTGCCACACTGCTGTCGCCGTAGAAGTAGTGGAGGAAGCGTCTGTGAAAGCTGTTGGTCCTGGCTGTGGTCTGTCCATAACCTTTGGTGGCAGGTCTATGTCAACTATGGTCAGCAGCTGAGTCCAGGGTGGTCTGGTGGAGTAGGAGATTTCTCCTCCAAATCCGACGAGAGCAAGGGCTAGATGCTCCGAGATTGTGGTTGATTCTATGGTCGGTTGCTTGCGAAAAGGAAGGTGGATTCTCGCTGGCTCAGTCCCTAGGTGTTTCAAGGCGAGTTTCCTGCCTTTCATGATGAGGTTAGCGATGCATTCTACTGCTGGGGAAAATGCACGAGCAGGCCTTCCAAGGACCACCCATTGAATCGGTCGGGCCTTTTCAGAAGGTCCTTGGGCCAATGCTCCCACTCCCCCCTTTTGTGTAAAATGCACATATAAGTCCAGGGGCATCGCTGGGTTCCATCTGGCAAGTGTGCCAGTGGACATCTGCTGTTCGATGAAGTCGAGGGAGCTCGCTGCTTGCGGTGTCAGCTCCTTGGATTCCCAGGGGTGCTTTCCTTTCAGGAGGTCGTACAGAGGGTCCATGATCTCAGGAGGAACCAGGACGATGTTGCGAAGCCACTGCAGTGATCCTACCAGGCGTTGCACGTCGTGGAGCGTCTTAACATCTCGGTGGACTTTCACCTTAGGAGGTGTCACGTAGGAGCTTGTGATTCCCACTCCTAGGAAGGTGACACAGGGTCCTTTCTTGATCTTTGCGCTCGCGATCTCGAAGCCGTTGGCCTGGAGGGTCTCTGTGATCCTGGATACCAGATGATCCACTTGGCTCGCTGATGGTGCTGAGACCAGAATGTCGTCCATGTACTGGATGATGGTGGCAGCAGGATAGGAGTGTCGGACTGGCATCAGTGCTTTGTCCACGGTGATCTGACAAATGGTTGGGCTGTCGACCATACCTTGAGGTAGCACTTTCCACTGGAAACGCAGGCTGGGCCGGTTGCCATTCGGGAAAACCACAGAGAAGGCAAATCGTTCCCTGTCCTCAGGATGCAAAGGTATTGAAAAGAAACAGTCTTTAATGTCCAATACTGCACATGGCTGTCCTTCAGGAACAGCTGAGTTCATGGGCAACAGTGTCTGAACTGGGCCTATGGGTCGGATTGTTTTATTCACTTCTCTCAGGTCATGGACTAAGCGATAGCCTTCTCCTGACCTTTTGGGTACAGGAAAAACGGGCGTGTTCCAAGGACTCACAGTGGTTTCTATATGATCCTTTTGCAGTTCCCTCTCAACCAGTTCTATTAAAGCTGCCAAGCGAGGCTCGCATAGGGGCCACTGCTCAACCCATACAGGGTCTGATGATTTCCAGGTCAATTTGATCGGCAGCAAAGGGTGTAAGGCAGTGGCCCTCATTATAAATTTGTAATCCTGACTCCGAGCATAGCCAGGACGTCCCTTCCTATTAAGGGTGGAGAATCCTGTAAAATGTAAGGGTAAATGGCAACTGTTTGTTCTGGCCCCTTTTTTGTGTGGAGTGTTATCGCCACCAATTGGGTGCTTTTCCATGCCCTGGATTGTCCCCCCACCCCGTTCACAGGAGGGACTTCTTTAATTTGCCAATGTCTGGGCCAGTGTGATTGAGGAAAAATGGTGCAGTCTGATCCAGTGTCTGCCAAAAACTGAAGCCCTAAAACGTGAGGGTCCTGGCTGCCATAGAGCTGACACGTCCCCCACACCCTCAAGGGCTCCCTCCCCACTTTCATGACCAAGGCCACCCAGGGGTTCCGCTCTGGTTTGTCCCCTGTTGACCCTGTGACACTGGAGCAGTTTGTGGTGGTGAGAGGTGCATGTTGGCTGCTGGTGATGGTGCATTGTTCTGCCACTGAATGGCTGGTGGGGATGAGACAGTGACTGGTTCCTGTATATATATGGGGTATGAAGGTCCCCTGCCCCACTGGGTATTGGGAAGGCTGGGCCATCTCGCAGTGGGAGGAGGCTGAATATGGCCCGCACGCCCCCTCCCCCTTCCGTTTCCCTGAGGCCTGGATCTGCACTCCTTGGCCAGGTGTCCCCTTTTTCCACAATTCCAGCAGGTGGGTCTTTGGCGCTGCTGGGTCGGGGGTGCTGCCACTGGCTGCTGTGCTGGCTGGGGACAGCTTGCTGCTACATGACCTGTTTGGCCACATTTCAGGCAAGCCATTGCATTTGTTAGGGTATGAACCGCTGCCTGCATGGGTATTAGGTGTTCTTCCTTTACCACATGTTTGATCATGTCAGCTAAGCTGGCTCCTGCAGGCAGAGACCGTAAAATTTCCTTGGTTACAGTATTACACTGTTGCTTTAAACAGTCTGTCACCACCGGTCCCCTTGCAGCTGCAGGCAGGGTGGATGAATCAATTGCAGCCTGTAATCGGTCCACAAAATGTGTAAAACTCTCACTTTCCCCCTGTTTGATCGTTGACCATGGCGTGGACTTGTCCACAACCCGGGAAGCTGCCCTTATTGCCTCCCTAGCTGCCCTGGTTGTTGCTTTCACCTCCTCTGCTGTGAGGTGTGCAGCTTGGTTTTGGGGCGTGGCCACATCGTCATGTTTGCCAAGCAGCCTGGACAGAGTAGAGCCATGCAGAGGCTGTCCCTGCCCTGAGGCTTGAGCTAGGGCAGCTGTGCATGAATTGGACCACTCCTGCTGAAATACAATCAATCCTGCTCCATCAAAAAACATACGGGTTATTTGTGAGATATCAAACGGCAGCATATCATCATTGCTAAAAAGACCATCGATCAGTGTGGACACCAGGGGTGAATTAATTCCTTTTTCCTGCACCGCTTTCACCACAATCTGCACTTCTTTCGTACTGAGTGGGGTATAAGTTCGTCTCTGGTTCTGCCGGTTGCCTGAAACCCGTACCGGGAACGCGTGTATTGCAGCCGCAGGTTCCCACTCTGCACAGGCTAATTTTATCTTCCCCCAATCGGTTAATTTGCCCTGAATTTGTTCCCTTACATTGTTAAAAGCTTTGCTCGGTTTCGCTGAAAACTTTATAAAATCTGTTATCTCCGTTTCCGAATCGGACTCGGAGCCCTCTGTAGAGCTCGCCGTGGAGCTATAACTTCCTTCCGTATCGGAAGTGAACTGGTGGTAAGCTTCCGGTTTGCTATGCTTTTTCCCCGGACTCCGCCCCCGTTCCGCCTTCGGCGGGTGGGCTCGGATGTTCCCTCTGCTTTGACTCCATTCCGCCTCCCGCGCCCGGCCCCCCCCCCTCCGACCGGGGGTGACGCCGGCGCCTATCGCGGGGGTTATCCCACGTTCCCCCTTTTTGCTCGCCCCCGCGCCTGGTAGATGACACCGGTAAGGGACCTTGTCCGCGTGTTCGCCCCCCCCCGCTCTCCCGCGCATGCGCCATGTAGGTCGGTGGCTCCGGAATTCCTCCGACCCCCCACGCATGCTCGGTCGCGGCGTTTTGCACTTCCGGGTTCGCGTCGCCACGTGGCGCCCTTCCCCGCGCGCGCTCCACGTGGCCGGCGCCATCTTGGCCACATGGCGGGGGGGGTAGCGGCGATTGGTCGCCCCGCCCCCGCGCCGGACCGTCGGCGCCATATTGGCCATATGGCGGGGGGTGTATGCCCTCCGCGGCAGCTAATCTCTCTGCGTCTCTCGCCTGCCGCGCTAGTTCTTCCCAGACAGACCGCGCACATTCCTCCGCGCGGCCGCGCTGCGTCTCCGCGCCCGGAGAGGCTGCCGTTTCGGACCGTGCCGGGGAGCCGCCGCTCCGCGCGGGCGGCGCCGCCGCCGGTCCTAGCGCCGTGCCGCCGCTCGAACCCTGGTCGCGGCAAGGAGGGATTGTCGGGGAAGCCGCGGTTTTTTCGGGGGTGTTCGGATCTGGGGTCTCTCGCGGGGGGACCCGGGGTTTTTCCGCGTGCTCCGCGGCTTTTATGCATGTATTTGTGGAGGGGGATGACGCGTCTGGCTCCCGCTTTTCCCCTGGGGTCTCTGCTGCACTGCGCCCCCCCCCCTTCTCTTCCGGGGCTTCTCCGGAGGGTCCTGCGCCCCCTCGGTCCCCTTTCCCCGGCTGCTTAGCCGTGAATAAACACGTTTTTGCAGCGTTCCAAGCCTCCTGTTCTTCCATTGCTTTTCGCAACACTTTTTCAACTTTTCCCCATGCTTTTAAAACTTTTCCGCTGCCGGTGGCTTTTGTATCTTCCGCCAGGGCAACTGTATATTTCTCCCACCCCTCTGAATTTAATATATATATTGGGCGTTTTATAACGCCAAAATCCGATAATCTTGCAATAGCAAGAAATAAATCCCTTTGGTCTCGCTGTTTCCAGTGGACCGCATCTACACTTACGACCATCGTCACGGGCTTTATGTTGTCCGCGGGGTCCTGGGGCGTCCCCCTTTTCCTTCTCCTCCTCAGGAGTTCGGACCGGCCGACTCCTACCCGCTGTGCCTTTCCAAAGCGTAGCTCCCGTCCTCCGAGGTAATCGTTCCCGGGTTTACGGCACCACTTGTAGCAGTTCGCTGTTTCTGCCACAGTGGAGGCTCTGGTATCTAGGCATACAGCACGACTTCCACTTTACTTTCATGAGTGGGTCGGGTCTTGTAACAGACGCATGGTACCAATATGGCAGACGGTTACAAAAGACGTTTATTAAGTAAAAGGTTCAGGTTTTATACTTCTTATCTACTACTACGTCAAACAGGATATTGCCACACCTCCTGGGTTAGTAGTTGGAGTGGAAAAGTACTGGCACATGTTAGTAGAGGGTCTACATTCTTTTCAGGGGTATCTTATCTCGAGAGGGGGATGGGGCTTGCTCTCCTCCTCACCGTTACAGTCCGAGATCTTCCGGCCGCCTGTCCCTTATCTAACCACAGTCAGTGTAAAGTAGCTTCACAATATGCCTTTGTCTTGCCAAATCCCGATGTAGCTTTTGTTCACCTTTTGTTGCTGTTAGTTCTGTGTAAGGATATGCAGGTGGCTTTTTTTTCCTTCTCTGAAATAAAACTACTAAGCTCAAGGTACTGAATTCCCTCTGCCTTTATTTAAGGAAGCAGCTCTTCCAGAAGGAGGAAGAGTTGCTTTAAAAGGCACAGGTAGCAGTGTAGGTGACTTTTCTATCTGGAAATTGCTGTAAAGACTACTGCTTCCCAATAGTATTCCAGCCGAATACCTACAATATTAGTACTTTTAAGCTTTTATTGTCTACTTGCAGATCAGCTTTTTCTTCAGCTACAGTAGGTACGTGCTGTAAAAGAGAGGTGCACAGGTCCTCTAAATGTATTTTTTTTTGTTGTTGCTGAGCATGGCATTGTTATGGTGGGGCTGAAAGAATCCAGTGCCATGTGCATGGTCTCTATTGTTCTCAGGCAGAAAGGCTGTACAAAACCTGTGCTGGGCAAGATCACATTTAAGATTAATTAATCTTATTACAAGATGTGGATGTGCTTCAGTCTTTTTGTGGGAAGCATCAAATATACTTAAGGCTACCAGAAGAGAAGCTATTTCCAATAAATTGCTACCTGTTATGAGTTGTTAAAAAATAGGACTTAAATATAAGGAAAGTATCATGATGATAAGAGTTGTGAGACATTTGAACCTATTTCAGCTGAACAGTGTCGTTAGTGTTTTATCTTATGCTGTTGTTTTTAAACTGTAGTAATCTTAAATGCAAGAAAAATCAGAACTAGCCCAGTCTGATCTCTCTGCTGCTGAAAGGAGCATTTATTTTGTGCGTTGCCTTTAAAGTGCTAATCTTAGCCCTGAGAATGCTCCAGCCTTTGTGATGGGGATGGTGTGGCTGATTATCTCAGTGTTGAAAGTATGAACAGGTTTAGTGGTCATGTTTAAACTATATGATGCTGAGCTTATCTGGAGCATGAGAAATATGTGATCAGCAGCCTTAATCATCTCTTGATAATGACTCAGTGTATCTCAATGTTTATGAAGACATTTTTATTGGCACACAGACCTGACATTAGGACTCGTATATCTAATGCTAAAATGATTAATATATTTTATTATAAAGAATGAGAAAGATTACAAAATAGCACCTATTTAATTAGGCAATATAAATCAACTAATTAAAAAATCCCTTGGAAATTAGATTGACCAGTAAAATAGGTGATGGGATTAATTACTTTCATTGCAGAGAACAGTAAATTTGATACTGTTCTATATTACCTGATGTTTTTCATATATGTATTTATAAGTTTTCTGTTGTAAGTAGTACTCTGCAGACTGGCAAAGGGCTTATGTTTTGAGTAAAGGGTTGAGGAATAAGTGGTTTGTGAAATGGAACAGTACTGATGTAAAATAAATGGCCTTAAAACTCTAGAATGCACAGATGGACACTTTGTTACTAAATATTTTGGATCTAGAGTATACAAAGATATGATTGAGCTTTTAATCCTTTTAATACTTGACATCTCAATCTTACAAAATAGGGGGTTTAGTGTAGTTTGGAATGCAAAGTAGGAAGATCTTAAAAGTGTTTTTTTTCTTGTATTTAAAATGAAATTCCAGTTTTTCAGGTTCTTCTAGTAAAGTTGACCTTAGCTTTAAAAGCTTCATGTGCTTTTAAATCACCTGCTTATAATTTACAAACAACTTATCTAGAGATTAAACTGATGATCAGGACACATAGATTTTATTAGTTTTTTTTTGTCTGTGTACCCGATAGCTGGACTCTGCCTTAGTTTCCCTGTCTCAAAATGCTGAGACTGGTGGTTGTGAGCAGGTTTGGCATCTTGGATGAAGCACCTATTTACAAAGTGCCACTGCAAAATATTGGCTGTCCTGCAGTTGTGCAGGCTTAGCTCAGTCTCTGCTTGGTATGTTTGTGGTAGTTGCTGATGGGAAAATGAGTGTGAGGAGCTCATCTCTGAGAGTTCTGTGCCGTGGGGAACTTGTGGCTGTGTAGTACCTGAAATGAAGGACCTGCAGAAGTTGAGGTGTGATGAGTTTGTAGGTGAGGATGTGGTTCTGTCACTAGGAAGTCTGCTTGGTTTGCAGGATCTGGTACCCCTTTCCTGGCAATGGGAAGGAGCAGCAGGGACTTGCTGCCTCTTGGCTGGTGGATTTGTATACCACCAGTTATTTATTAGGGATATTTTCAGGACATCCTGGCTGCAAGAGGTAACTCTTCACATTATACACAGGGCGAAGGGTCCTGTTGATGGGGAAGGCATACATTCCCTGACTTCTGGTGAAACTGATCCAGAGTAGCTTGAACTTTCCCCCAAGCTGGAGAGATCCAGTGACATTGCTTAGGGAAAATTAAGCACTATTAGAATTGGAACACTGGCATGTGCCAATATATGTGGGTGTAGTGCAGGTGGCTTAGTGCACGAGTTAGGAATGTGCAGCTCTGGGTACATGCACACGCCTTTGTCAGGCTGCATTTTCTTTTATGGCACTTATTTCACTGGGATTTAGACTATAGATGCCGTTTGTCAAACATTGTGAAAGCTGTTGCAGCAAGTTTATGCACCACTAGTCAAATCATATTCATATTTGTGGTTGTGTTGACTATGTGGAGAGAGACCTACGTGACTTCATATATTATGTGGACAGTTTCAGCAAACGAATAAGAGGAAAGAAGAAAGTAAATAACACAGACAGTGAATAACACTTGAAAAAGTGGTGTCCCATGGCATCATAGCTGTTATTTAACATGACTGCCAAATGTTTAAAAACAAAAAACCAACAGTGACTGACATAAGCAGAGGTTAAGAATTAAAGCACTAATACAGTGAGGGTGAGGAACAGTTCTAAATTGTATTTAACAGCTTTGAGGCATAAAGGAACATGAGTCCCAATTATTGTTCATGAGGCATGACATCTCATACATTAAGAACTAAGATAATTATTTCTTATTCATACTAATAATGTCATTAAAAAAAAAAGTATTGTGCACATCTTCCATTAATGCAAATGGAAGAGATGTTTGTGGAAACTCAGGAGATTAACGTGCTATGATGAACATCTACAAAGAATTCAATAATGCAAAAATACTATTTGCAAAAACACTTTACAGAGGATCGTTCTGTTAAGGTTGTGTCGTGCAAGAATATTCTTATCTGCTTTTTAGAAAGTTAAATGTTCAATTAAGTGGTTTTAGTCACCTGCATGCCAATTTTAAAGATAAGTAAAATGAAAGAGTTCTTAATTCAGAATAATCCACCTGTAATCTTAGTGCCTTCTATCCTTTCACATGGAATAGTATGTTAATATTAAATGGAAACTATCCTTTGTGTGTGTTTTCATAAATAACTGACTAATGTTAGGAGAAATAAACAGATGTGGTGTTCCAAATATATTGCTATCAAAGGGTTTGCAACACAGTCTATCCTGAGTCACATGGTTATGAAATTTGATAGGAAATGCTTTGCTCTAATGGAAATCAGTTATTATGCAGAAAAGTAGAATAAATTCTTAATACTCTGGAGTAAGCAGTATAAGTTTTAGCTGCTTGTATTGATTATATAGCTTAATGCTTTTGTGTCTTCTTCCAACTATCTGCTTTGCTCTACAATGAGCTTTTTGAATTTATGCTATACAGTGATATAGACTTTAATGGGAAAAGGTGTGTGTAATTCATCAGACCTCCTGTATTCTTTTTGGTGAGACTACCCTATGTGTCTGCTGCCTTCAATGGTCATTTTTAGTAAATGAACCTTTATGTTGAGCTCCTGAGCATTTGACAGACTACATGATATTCATACTCACCTGTCTTTGGCAACACTTCCATTTTATGACATTGCTTCCTAGATATTTCAAATTTCAACATGTTGAAAGTCAATATGCAGCTCACCTCAAATGTTTTTTAAACTGATCCGAAAATACATGCAAACAGATGAATTGGATGAGTGGGAGGTAGAAGGGGCTTGTATCATACTAGTAGGAGACTGCTTTTAATCCCAGAAATTTTGTGTATAGAGTTCTTGTTTGTGCCTGTTGATCTTTCTTCTGGTCTTTATATAATAGGTATTTCAACAGATTATTCTAAGTTTGAAATGTGAAATTTCACTGCTGTAATAAAATGATTAAATGAGAAAAAACCTCCAACTTGTTTGTCATGAAGTCTCCCAGGGCTGCTATTTTTTCTGGGGAGACCTTATAGGGGATGATGTGGCCTACAGGTTCCCAAAATTACACACTTCTTATACAGCAGGATGTCACAATATTGGCATTGTGTTGTGACATGGTAAAGCATCTTTATTGAATTATCTGGAATATGTTACTCAGCCTGTTCTGCCAGCATGTCAGTTCTGCCAGTTTGTTATTTTTACCATTATTTCTTTGTTACTGTGGAAAAATCTTGTTCTCCAGTCACATTCTACTCACTGACTTTTCTAGTGTTAAATGATGTTTTCTGTTGACATTTGGATGGGGCTACCTATGGATTTCCAAAAAGTGCTTGGTGAATATTTGGGTTTTAAAAGACTAGTCACTTGTTCTAAATGGTAATATAATGGGAATTGTAGTGTAATACTGTGTAGCTATCACACTAAAGTGGAAGTGCACATCTATATTATTGCTGTAATATTTTGTCCAGCAGTGACTAAGATTGTATCAATGTCTAAATTGCAAAAATGTGTTTTTTCATGGGATGAACAAGTCACATGCCCCTCTTATCTGGCATGCACAGATCTAAGTGCTTTATCACATGGGAAAAAATATTTTACAGTTGAAAGTAATTAATGCCTCTCTACAGCCTCTCTAGCAGACTGCAGTAAAGGAATGCTAAAACATCTGTGAGAAGTGACATAGCAAGAGGAATGGTAGATAAGAACCCAAACCCCAATGTCAGAATCTTACTGACTTTTAAGGTATCAGAATTATTCTGACCAGTATATAGGGAAAAAACCTCTAACACTCTTGAAAGGAGTAGTTCATGATTCAGTTACAGGAACACAGTGGGATGTATGTTCTATGACCAAATGTTGAACGTGCAGGTGCCTCCTTAGACTTATATTTGTCTCTGAGGAGCAATTCTGTTAACTTACTAATTTCTGTGTGTGAAAACTAAGGACACGAGGTACAGCTGTAATCTACTGGTGCATGCAGAATGGTTTTTGTAAGTGTTTTGTAATACACAGGAAGTATTAAGCTGCCTAGTCAAAATTCTTATTTAACTCTTGAGTACTTAAGACCAAATATAAAGAGCAGAAAAATAGGTGCAGTGTTAGTCCAGCCTAAACTGTGAAAGATCTGACTTCTATTTTACCTTTTGCAACATTAAGGGAACAAAATAGTTCCCCTTATGTAGAAAAGCTACAAAATGTGTATTTCCTTTGCTTTTTCTGTTTCTAATAGTAGGACTCAGTAGACAAACACCAACTTTGGCAAAAAGTCATTAGCAAACTGTTTCTAATTTAGCATCATTAAACAATGCGAGTCTGCAAATTTAAGTTACGAATGACTCAATGCAAATCCTTTGTCAAACAGATAAATGTGGATGTGATACTAAGGCTCCCAGAGTGATTAAATGCTGTTAGGAACAAAAGCTTGATAGCTCTGACTGAGCCAAATATTGCTTTGTTTCTGTGGAAAACAAATTTGAATTAACCAGCGGGCTGTAATTATGCTGCAAACAGCTTGAGACCTGTGATTGTTTAGTTTTTAAGAAGGAATTTTAAAGAAAATATTTTCTATGTGCATATTCTTGGGAAATTGTACCAAAACAGTTGATGTTGCTCAGTCCTCTTCTGCCGGCTTTGTGGCAACTGATTTTTTGCTGATTTTGGTCACAGTGTGGCCTTACTAGAAAGCGATACAAAAACATTTTAAATTGTTGCGGTCGGCGGGAGAAATGCTACAAATCGATACGATTGAATAGCAAGACTTAGTTTATTTAGAAGCGTTTACAGAATTTATAGCACACCTAATAAGCTCATGCATAAAACTAAAAGTAAGCATACTATTGGTTAAATGAAAAAGCGCGAAAGTAACTTCCACCTCTGCATTCCTATGGCTTCTGCTACACATTTGATATTGTCCAGAAGTTACACCCCACAGAAACTGTCTCTAAAGATAAGGGCTGACCAGCATCCTATTGCAATCTATCTGCAGATTGGTTATGTGACCTCTCGCAGCTAGCCGTCTTTTACATTAAATTATGTTGAGAGTATCTTTTTTTCTGTGTTCTACTTGCAATTGAGATTCACTGGTGCTAGGAACAGTGACAATGTTTTCAATCACCTGAGTGTTTATAGTAGCTCTCATAATTTCTCTTGATATGGGTTTGTGTGCTTGGACACAATATGGTGATTGCATGTTGAAGTCCAAAGAGAATTGACTGTACTAAAAAAAAGGGGGGGGGGGGGGGGGGAGAGAAAGAATGGAAAGGTTAAGATTTGACATTTAAGTACTAGTCTCCAAAACTTTGCTTCTAGAAATAGCTTCAGTTGGTTAACTGGAGTGTGACTGTGGTTAAGCATGTGTCATTGTCCCTGTCCTTCAAGTGAGGTTGTGGTTGTTGTTCCCCTTGTAGCCTTGATGCTTTTGGTGATGGTGCTGGCAGAGCTGTTCAGGCTGCCTTGCTTCTGTACTGACTTTCACCTTCTTCAGCTGGTCACTGCAATGAGCATCTTATGCTGTAACTGTGTCAGAACAGCAGGTAAAGCTGGTGCACTGCCTGCCTCTGGCCATCAGCATGTGCCCACAAACAACCTTCATCCTTCTCTGCTGATTTTGGGGGTTTGCAAGTACTGTATCCTCATCGCCTGTTTCACTTGGCCAGAGCCTTGTAAAAGTAAAAGACCACTGCTTTGGTCTATTATACAGAGCCTGTTTTTATGTTCTTCTTTTACAGAACCCCCTCAGTTTAGAGGAAAGGTGGAAAATGGGACATCTATTTGCTTTTTAATTTACGAAACAATAAGTTTTACTTTGTGCCTTTCTCCTGGAGTGGAGATTTAGAAGAGCTCAGTATGAAGTTACTAAGTAATTTTTTTTAAATGTTCTGTTACTGCTGCCCTTCTAATGTATGAAAAAGATCAGGTATAAAAAGTGAAATATTCAAATATAAGCATTAGCACATTGTCCAAAGTGAGCAGTATTCTGCACTAGCTGCCATAGCTGTTTTAGGAGATTGTATTCACAGTAGTTACAGTGCAATGATAATTCACTTGAGGCAAAAGGTTTGTAAACTTCTGGTTGTGGTGGTTCCTTTCAAGTGAACAGAATTAAATAGCATTTTAAAGAAATTCAGTAGCCTGACAAATACAAGGTGTTTTTAGTTTCAGTGGCAGCCTCAAGTTCATCTAATAAAAATGTGGTCTTTAAACTGTCCAGTAAAAACAGTGACATCTGAAGCCGATAGCATAGGACAACCAGCCATAGTGATAAAGGAAAAAAAGACATGATTCCCACTCCTAATGCACTATGTGTGTCACAAAGGTGATCCATGCAAAGCAATTTAGGTCCTGCCTTCCAGTGTTGTTCTTGTTTCATGCTACATTTGGCTGTTGAGCAGCAGTGGTGTCAGTTCCTGTGTGCTTCAAAGAAAGAAATGAGGTTTGAACCTGCTCGTTGGTCTGTGGAGAGGAGTTAACTTGCTATGTCAGCCTACTGGAACAAAAATGACCTTTTTTCTTTCTTTTCTTTGCTAGCTGAAATCATGTATCTATTTTAAAATATGAACTTGCATTTCTTATCAAAAATTTTTTGTAATAAGAAATCATTAGCAGTCAATAAAACTGGTTAGATTTACTGGGTTGCTGATACCATAAAAGAATTAAATTAGAAATTCTTGATAAAAAGTAGTAATAAAGGAAGAGATGTTATTTTAGGGGAGGACAAGTATAAGAGTAACTTCTTTGCCTGAATAAAGGATTTCCTGAAATTGTATGAGTAGAAAATATGGAATGGAAATGTGAAATATCATGATTGCATAATTTTTTCATCTACATTATATTAACATTTGAATTTCTTAAAAAACATTGAGTATTTCTTTAATACAGTGCTGCCATATCAGTTCTGCTTACTGAGCTCCAAGGTGGCCAGGTACTTGTTGGGGAATTTCTAAATTCATTAATCATGAAGTTGGAACATTTATACATAATGGGAAGACAGCAGAATAGTAAATAAATTTTTTTTTGGAGACTAAGCTTACTAAAATACTCTTTGGTAGATTATGCATGCAAAGTAAAAAAGAAATTGTATTTTTAATAGCAAATGAAAGTTTTGTTGTCTTTTACTGGCCTTTTAATTAATAGGTTCATTGGCAAATTACATGCATAGGTGCATGCATAGGATAGCCCTGGAATGTACCAGGGTTGTTTTGTTTTTTTTTTATATGTCATAAAATCATAAAGATTTGTCCTACAATAAGAATAACCTAATATGATATTGAAATCTCTGTCCTTGTTACCTGATAAATACCAGAGTTTTGGCACAAGCCAGGGGTGATTGCATCCGAAGCCATTTTACCAGGGACCAGAACACTTGTGGTCATGGTCATCGAACAGTTATTGACAGAGAAAACAAGTTTATAGCATTTTCAAAATGAGCTATTGAGTGTCACCAAATTAAAAACTCACTCTCTGGCGAATCTGGCTTTGGCAAAGCTTTTACTGAGTTATGTAAGACTGGGTTTTAAATTAATTGGAGAACATGGACTATAAAATGCCTGTAGCTGCAGGCTGATCTCTTTACTTTGTTTTCAAAGAGTCTCTACAGTAGTCTGAGAAACAGATGAATGGATTACTGATGGAAATTAATAATCCTTAATAATATTCTTAGTTCCCTTGTTTCTGTTGCATCAGAATAAACTCGACTACTTCTGAAGAAAACATTATAACAGAATATTGGTTTAATTCATTTGTGCCACTAGGCTTTACAAAATGGCAACTCCATGACTTGAATATTCTAGTTGAGAATAAAATCTGTCATGGTTTTCATGGATCTTTGCTTATCATGGGTCACCTGAATGTCTCTGAACTATTTTAACAGGTTAGTATTTGCTAAGTGGTTTAAAAAGCAATTTGCCTCTGTGAATCACGTTGTAATTCCAGCCAGTGAAATCTGTCAGTATTTGCTGGAAAATTAAAGCATGTTAATATCCATGTAATGAACACTCCATATTTCATCACTAGAAAAATATTAGTTGGAAATACTTGGAGGATTAACTTGGAGTCATGAGAAAAGCACATTTTGTTACAGTCTCTGGAAAAAAAAACTGTGCTGTACTTGAAAGAATCGACATGCGGTTAGAAAAAAAATTCTGATTCAACCTACTTTGTGATAGCAACTAATTAACCTCTGGCACCTCTCTCTGAACTGCAGCCACTGCTTCCCAGAAGTTGCAGAAAGTTGGGCAGCTCCTCTGCCTTCCTCTTGCAGTGTTAATATTCATTTCACACTCAACCCCAACATTCCCTTGTTTTACCACTATGATGTTCAAACCTCTCCAGACCAAGTATGTATGTTGATGGTGGTTTTAACATCCACATTTAGCATTTAGAGCAGCTTGTTGTGAATTCTCACTACATGTTACTGTAGTTTTAACTTCTTTTAACTTTTGTTTCCTAACCTTTTTAAACTCTGATTAAAAATGGTACTGTTGCACTTCTTGTTTAATGCTTTCTATTGATCAGAACAATAGAATTAATTAGAAAGTGAATTAACTTTCTCCTTTGGTAGTATGCTTAATTGTGATATACTGTACTTAAGGTAAAAACAAAATCAATATGTTTACATTCATTACTATTGAGTTAATGATACTGCTTACTAGACCTATGGTAATAAATGTAAATAATGCCTTTGGTAAGTGTCCAAACAAGACAGATGAACTTACTGTGGTTTTGTTGGGAAGTCAGTTGAGCATTCAGCACATTTCCCATCTGTTCTGAGTGTGAATGGTAGAGTTATTTCTGAATCTTAATGTTACAGCCCCTGCAACAGAAGCTACATTCTGAATACTTAAGATTTTGAGGCAGGGTATATGATGTAATGCTTGGGGTTTGTTCTTTGTGTATTGCTGTTAACACAGAGCTTAAGCACTGTCGAAGTTTCACTTTGTCTTACAAAGACAGGTTCTTTGTGGTGTGTGAAGATAAATGCTGAACTGCTACAAAGCCAGTGACAAAGGCATAATTTGTGGTCGCTCTGGGAGTGCTCTTTCCCTCTTGGTAAATGTCACAGGTCTGGAATTCAGGGGATCAGTGCCTTATTGCCAGGTGTTATTGCTGACTTGCTTGTGTTGTGGTTTGAAAACAAAACGAGTGAGAGGCTCCAAGTCAGAAATACAATTTAATGAGAAGAAAAGGAATAAAATAAAATAAAATAAAATAAAAATAAAATAAATGCAATAATACAAAAAAACCCCACCCACTGACAGAGTCAGAATACAACCTGATCAGGGTGATGGAAGCAGTCCAGACGAGATGGTCTTCCTGAAGCAGTGATCTTGTAGAAAGGTCTGGTAGCTCCAGTCCTCTGGAAATCCAGTGAGTGAGGGCTACTTCTACTGTCCAAATCCCAGTTTATACCCAGGTGAGAATGCTTGGCTCCTCTCCTTGGGTGGAGCATCTCACAATGGGATGATGAGTAATATAGGAAGTCCTTGATGGCCCATTAAAGAGACTCCTCTGGGAGTTATCTCTGAGTCATGCACAAGGCATTGATGGGCCATTAACTGAAGATGGTGATAGAATACATCCTAAACTACAGCCCAGGACACTTTGGAACTTCTGCCAAACCCAGCTCCTGAATGTCACTTTCGGCACAAGGGAGAGGGTGCTCAGCCCTCCAGAGATGTTAAGCTGTAGGTTAGAAAGGTGGTATATTTAACAACAACAAATCAAACAAAAATCCCCAAGTCCCCACAAACAAACAAACAAAAAACCCACATTACAATTTTTTTGGTCATAGTTGTTTAGATATAAGCCAAAACCCATATAGGATTAATATAATCTGCTTGTCTTTATTCACATGGAATCATATGCAGCCAAGTTAGAGTTTAGAACTAGAATTATAACAGTTATACTCTGGTGAATTTTTATAGTGTGGAATTTGCAGTTTTTCATGTCTCTTTCACATGTGCAAGTTTCTGTCCATACATAACAAATGTGGAAGAGAAATAGTGAAAATCTTTTCTGCAGAAGAGCTTCAGATGGTGAGCTGTTGAGCTTATGTGTGTGATATAGAGAAATGATCATTATATATTGAAAATCAGGTAGAGGAAATAACTGCTTATAGCCACACCAGGCATGTCAAATGTCTACTTTTAAGTATTGCAAGTATTTTAAAATTTATTATATCCTCTCTGTTGACTGTGCAGTTTTAACAAGGCATTGTGTTCTGTGCAGGATGACCTGTAGAGAACAGAGCTAAGGGAAGTTGTGTGTCATGTTCAGAAAAATGCTTCCATTATCCCAGCCATTCTTGGAATAAATGGATCATGCTCAAGGTCTTTGCCTTCATTTGTAAAACTTATGAATTATGCTGTCTGTCAGGAAGTCAAGTAGTGATGTGGCACACATGGTAAAAAACCCACTCCAAACAGCCAAGAAGGTTGGTTTACTTGTCTGTTTCTTTTCGTAATGATTTTAAATGACATGTCACTTTCTATTTTCTTCTGAGTTCAAAGAAAGTATTTAAAATACTCCATGTAACATCTATCTGATCTGACATTTGGGGAAGATGCTTCAAGAACAAAGAGTCGTATTCATGCTTGTTGATTCTGTTGTTCTTCACATCCACGCTTGCAAGTCTCCCCACATTATTTTGTATTTCTTCTTAGAAAGACATGTACAAATTTAGAGACTGGATGTCCTTTGAAATTATGTAAGACTCTTGCCTCCATGCAATTGTATGAAAACTAAAATAAACAAAACCCACCAAACCCAAAACACCCTAGAACCGAGTGAACAAAAAAATTTGAGTCATGAGCCAGCAACTGCTTGCTGCTCTGTTGCACAGTTGTATTTGTTGGATGCAGAGATAGTCTAGAGATCCCTTTTCTAAGGTATGCCCTGTAAGCTTTGTTTAATTACTCTGGATTTGTTTTATAAAATAGAGATAATTGTGTTTCAAAAATAGCACAAATATTGCATGCTGCAGTTCATCCACATTAGTTTATTCAGCTGGATACATTATAAGTCACAGCTGTTTAGATGTACCCTTGTTCCTACAATGTTATGTCTGTGTGCATAAAATCTCACTGTTGCAAACCCATGTACACTGTTGAATGGTGAATTTGTTTTGAATATGTTTTCATAACTGGCCTTTTGTACTCATGGGTTTGAACAAGGCACATTGATGCTATGACGATAATATGTGAGTTTCAAAAAGTGCTCTACATGGTCTTTGTACCCAAAGAAGGTGGGGGTAAATATTTTTTTTTTAATAGGAAATTATGAAAATTATTTTTCTTCCACAAATTCCAAATTTGTCCTTACACAGTGATCATAAAACTGGGGAAAAGGAGGGAGATTTTAAGCACATTCTTGTTACTTAAAGTAATTTCTGAAACTAACTTGGAGGCCAATGTTTTAACCTGCTTGTTTAAAATTTGGAAATCTTTTTGTATCTGAAATTTGCAGCAATTATGTCAAACAGATATAATCTTTTTTGAGATATGGAGTCTTGATTAACAATGGAGATGCCCTCTTCTGTGGATTAATAGCTTATGTTTGCTAATTAAAATTGTGTACATATTCATTATACCTCTATACAGGCTCATAGGTAGAAAATTAGATCACAGAAACTACAGAAACTTGTTGTTGTTAATATTTCTGTAGAAGAATTTTATTTACATTGTCTAATAGTTACAGGTTAGCATAGTTAGGCTCTCAGATGTAACCTAATTTGCATCTCAAGATTAAAATAGTAGGCTAATAATACTGCAGTAATTCTTTAACAATTCTACCTAAAATTTGTTCGTCATGTCTAGATTTGGACAGTAATTGCTTGGAATTAAATCTTGAATTAAATTATGAAGTGTTTTGCCTGCACAGTAGCAAAACACTGGATATCATGTCCTAAAGAGTTCTAATTGTGTGTTTCTAAAAGCAAGTTAAAGCTGCAGCTTGAAACTCCATGATGTATATTTTCTATTATGAATAGTCATGCATGAATGAGATGTAATGCAAGCTGTAAGAATCAAAATACTTTCTTTAATATTACACTTAGAGTTTCAGTGTTTCACCAATTTGCCAAGGAAAAGCTAAGATGCTTGATTTTGGAAACCAGATGAAACCTCTAAAAGAATCCTAAAATACTGGCTCATAGAAATAAGATAGTGTGCAAGTGTCTAAATCAGGGAGCCAGGGATGGAAAGAAAAGGAAAAACTTACTAGCCAAAAAGTAGTTATGCCTTTTTAGTGACTGTTAACGCTTCACTTTCTTGAATTAGCTGAAGGGAAACACTAAGGACTGATTCTGTTGCCTGCTGATTTTTTTTTCCTGTAGCCTCTGTGCTGCCACATTCATCCCAGAAGACTATGGATTTAGAACAAAAGATGACTAAATGAAAATGAATTTGGTCTTAAGGTTTCTCTGTTCCAATTTTCTTAGATCTCTGGTGGAAGAGGAGGATCTTCATATGAAAGTACCTCTTGGTAACAGCAATATGGGCGTCTCTGCCCATCTACAGTCTTTGAAGACAGGAACCACAAGATTTTTCACCAGCAATACTCACAGTTCTGTGGTATACAGGTAATTCAATATTCTCATGCCTGTATTGAGCTGTACTGAGAATTTTGGCTGCTCTAAACAATGTGTCCACTCAATAGATTTTAATATTCTAGTAATTCCTATAAAGCCTCAAAAACTTTCATGTTCTTGTGCTGTCAATGCCCACAAGCAAGCATTGCTTGGGACTTTTCCTGTGAGATAGAGGTTCAGCTTTTAGCAGCAGCTTTGAAAAAACCTGGCCTTTTCCTGGGGTCCTATCCCAGTCCACTCTCAATTTCTAAGAGATAATGTTTAAACTTTGACATGGCAGCTGTATCAAAGAAGCTCACTTAAATATCATTATTTAATTAAGTAAGGCATGTCCCTAAGATGGCAGAGCCCTGCCAAGTTTGGTGTAATGCTCTGTGCTGGGTCTGACTATGGCACTATGGTGTGGTAGAACATCTACAGAGACAATTCTTGCTAGTATTAGAAAAATACCAATTTGAAGGAAAATGTTTAATGTTGAGCTTCTGTTCCTCGGTGAATGAAGGAGGAGAGTATTTCATCCATCCTTCAGTATCCACAACTGAGCACATCTTTGGAGGAAATCTTGCTCTAGGATGCTGCTGTAGATTACTTTATTTTTTATTACAGTTAGATGTTATAAGTAATTCAGAGGAGATGAGATGTATAATGAGAGCTTATTTTGGAGTTTTTAGCATATCAACTTTGGTAACAAATTTGATAATCATAGAACCAGCTAACAGCTTTCCTTTCAGGCCACAGACTTTTGCAGCCTGTTAGGTTGCAAACCCCTTAAATTGCTGTGGAACAGATTTATATCTAGCATGCATATGGACCAGAAGGGGTGGTCCAAAAAGATAGCAGTCCCTACCTGAAACAGCTCCTATTGTGAAAGCTTACAAAAGAAACTCCTTCCTGAAAATAACTTAACTATTTGAATAAACTACTTTCTAAGGCCCGGGTTTTTGTACTTTGCATTCATCAGCTATATCTGGAAAATAATGATTATTCTGCTTGTTTTCAATGAATAATTATCATTGAATGTATTACAGATAATGTTTTTATGATGACAAATTATTTCTTTGTCACTTTTTTTGACCTACAGTACGCATGTACATAAAAGTAATAAATATTTACATAAAGGAAATAAAAGAGATTCCTAGTCTCCTCCCAAATCAAATGTATGCTTTGCATTGTGCTTTTCCTGCAGGGTTTTGACCAACTTCGAGTGGAAGGTTTTGCTCTGTGATGTGATGCTTGTTCCTGGAGATGGTGATGAGGTGTTCCTGTCCACAGAGCAATGATGCTTCTGCAAGTGATTACTTTAAGGCCATGTTCACAGGTGGTGTTTTTATAAAGCCATGTACTGCTGTCTCCAAATTGCTCTCATTCAGAACATTCAGACACAAGTTCAGTGCTGTGTGTGAATCAGTCCAGGATTGCAAACAACACTGGGACCTAAACATCTCTCTCTCTACTTGCATATGGGGTTTTAAAATTAAATTTTAAAATTGTATTTTAATAATCTCTAAATTTATGAAATAATTTCAACCCCATCAAAATGATCATATACATTTACCTGCATGTCTTTTTCAGGAGGCATGAAGGAACAAGATTTATGTGCATTAAGCTTCATGGTGTGAACAAAATAGGCCTAAAGAAGATTATTGATTTCCTCTATACTGCAAAACTTTCCCTTAATATGAACAACCTTCAGGACACTCTGGAAGCTGCCAGTTTTTTTGCAGATTTTACCTGTTTTGGACTTCTGTAAAGTATTTCTTATCTCTGTGGTAAGACTATTTGTTTCCCATTTACAGTGTTTAAGGCCTTGGTATGTAGTTTTGTTTTTCTTCTGTGATGACACTGACTTATGTAATAGTCAAAGTTATGTCTAAAACTTGTCATTATTCATAGTTTAGATTCACAGAGAACAAATTGCTTTGTAGTTTCCTTGAAAAACTTGATTTTCTTCTGAGTATTACATACAGTATGAGTTTGATATAAGTGTTTTACCACATAAAAATTCTTCCCTTACATGTCTGAGATGTTTCAGGGTCTCCCTGCATGATTTTGCTCACTCTAGCATAGTCTGCTTGCTGCATTCATTAGGTGTGCTTCAGTTACATTCATTTATTCCTGTAGTTACAGCCCTTCCATCTCAATGGGGGTGCAGTTACCTGTTTCTGACTCAAACACAGTATAAAAGCAACACCCAGACAGGATCCCTCAGTACTTTTCCTTGCCCTTCCTGTCCTGCCAGCAATTAGGAGCACCTGCTCTGTGGGGCTGTAGAACAACAGTGGTGCAAGAGCTGTGCTGTCAAAGCAGTTCTGCCTGGAGACTGCAGTTATTTTTATGTTTCCTGGAGGTTTTCTAATGTTGATGCTAAATGCTTATATACCTATTGGGGGTTAGGTTTGTTCCTTTTTACTCTAAAGATTTTTTTCCCCATAAGTTACCAAGGAGGACTAAGTGTTGTATTAAGACTAATTAACAAACAAAGGACGTGGTCAAAGATCAAAGGGAGAGATAAAGCAATTTTGGGGCAGGTGAAGGACAGAGCTTGAGGCAGCTTGGAATTCTGTTTTTTTGGTGTCGGGGAGAGAGAACAACTGGGTTGCTGCTCATTGCTAGAAGAGTCCACTCTCTCTGGAGGGGTCCAGTCCTGGGAAATCTACCATCATCTGCTCGCCCCTGGAATTCTGAGCTTCTCTGCCGCCCCTGCGAGAGTTGGGCCAGCCCTGCCCCGCCGTCGCGGTTTCGTCAGCACTGCTGCTCTTGCTACAGTGTGACTCCGCATCGCCCCTACCGGGACATCCTGCCCCTGCCTGCCGAGACATCCTGCCATCCCAGCTACCAGCCCGAGACTTCTCCACTGTTCCAGCTTGGTGCTCTGAGGATCCTACAAGGCACCGAGACCAAACTGCCCTGGGTTTTTTGTGAAGCAAAGCCCTCGAGGTTCTTGGTACTGTTTTTGTTATCAATGCTGTAGTTGTCTTTTTGTTTGCTTTGTTATATGTACTAGTAAAGAACTGCTATTTCTATTTCCAAAATCTTTTGCCTAAAGCTTTTAACTGCAAATTTATAATTGAAAAAAGGAGGGTGGTGCTTTACATTCTCCATTCCAAAGGCAGCTCCAGTTTTCCCTGGCAGATACCTATCTTCCCAAACCAAGACAGTACCTCACTAGAACTCTGACTTTAACAGGGAGACTGGTGTGCTCCACACAAATTACAAAATTATTTGGAATTCAGCTTTTCGATTCTGTAATGATAAATAAAGAAGCAGATATTCGTGTTGCTCTGCAGAGTACAGGCTTAGAAATGTGACCTCCCTAGCTGAAATATGTACCAGGATTTATGCAAACCAGAGGACTCCAAGTTGATAATAACAGCAATCTGTTTCATACAATGTGTTAGAGATATTTAGGCTTTATAATGCTGTTTTGCTTGTAATTTGGAAATATTTCTAACTAACCAGTCATCTGATAATGTTGTGATAATGTTCATTAAGCTTAATACTCTCCAATCCTACCCACCTATTTTATGGCTCAGTGGTTTTTTAACCCCTCCAAAATGATGCCTCTCCAGGTTTGACATACTATAAATACCAGCTTGGAAAAGGTCTTGGTGGTGTTTGTGAATCAGGTATTTGAAAGGGCTCCCTCTGATGGGAGCTGAGGCTTGAGGACACTGTGTTGCCCTTCCCCCTTTCTGGGTAGGGCAGCTGTTTGTTTATTTTGCTTTGTTAAGGAAAGAACTTTTTCACATTAAATCATGTTATTGTTTAAAATGCTCATTCTCTGAAAGTATGTTCACTTGTGATGTTGACTCAGTCACTGTTTTTGTTCAAATAAGAAATATCGTATTTGATACTGCATTTTCAAAGAATGAGGAAGACTTTATTAATTCTCCTTTTTTTTTTTTTTTTTTTTTTTTTTTTTCCAGGAATACTTCATTTAGACCATGTCTAAGGGGAAATAATCTCATTCATGGTATAGCTGTAGAGGAAGTACAAAATTGAGGTTGTTTTGTTAGCCTAGTTGTTCTTAGCAACCTTATATAAAGAATTTTTGAATGACCTTACTTCTAAATTTGTTGAAACAAGAGTTGGTGAGCAAATGAGCTTCTTTTGAAGGAGCATTTCTGTAATTTAAATGAATATTTTGAGCAAGTATGAGCTTATTTCTACTGAAGTTAGCTGGCTTGAGAGCTGAGGTAACCATTCCCAGACAAATGCTTAATGTCTTTGAATTGTCTGGGGAGTCCATTATTAAGAGATTATAGAAGTCAGTTATGTAAGGCATAATGTAATTGTTTACTTCATAAGAGGGTATGGAAATATTTACAAAGAAAAACCAAAGCTTAAGGTAACAGCTTAATTTGTGTAACAAAAATAATAAGACCTTCAAAGAGCAGTATCTGTTGTAGCTGACTTGAAAGTGTATATATTTGCTCTGCAGTTACACCCCTCCTGCCAAGTAGCCCATTGCTCTGATTATCTTTGCTCTGCAACCAGACAGGCTCTCAGAGAAACAATGGAATATTTTCTAAGATGTTTTCAGTCTTACTGTTACTATTGGTTTTAAATAATTATAGCTGTACAATAGACTAGGACTACTCTCATGTTCACACCTAACTGAGCTGTATGTAATTAAAATTCATAAAAAAAGCTGTGGAAATGTTTTCAGAGTAGTGAGTTCTAGACACTATACTGATTTTGTATAAGTAGCAGCAGTGGACAAAATGGAGAAAGATGAGAAACCTACCCAAGTGAATTACAGCACTTAGGAAAATCACAGGGTAATGGGAGGAAAGGGTTGTTACACTGTAATTAAAGAAAACATTCCCAAACATTGAAAATTAATGTCTGAAAAAAAGTTTTATTCCTTCTATAATTTGGTGCTTACGCTTCTGTACTACTAGGAAATAGTCAATATTGAGGGCTTCATACTTGGAAGTCGTGTCTTGTCAAAAGAACTTGGTTATCTGAGGACAGAGCAAGTTAATCTGTTTAGTGGAGAATGGGATTTAACCTTGGGACCAGCTCTGACAGCCACCAGAAATTTGACTTTGTACTGTAGGGGTACAATGGATTCTGTTTTCTGAGCTGGTCAAATTTCTGTGCTGTTTTTTTTTTGTGCTTCTGTCAATGGAAGCCCACAGGAACATGGAGGGTTTCAGGAGTGTGTTTGCCCTTTTAAACTTTGACCCTCTGAAGCACTGCATTGAGTGCTTCAGCGTCTTAACAGTCATTGAAACAAAACAAAGTTAGACACCTGATTGTTTTGTGCTACCGGGTTTGAGGGCTTGATTTTTTTGTGCATGTTACTTTCCTGAGGTGTTCTCCAAGGCTCTCATACTTGCAATCATTTTGCTGTGTCCAGTTTTGTAGTATTTTATAGTCAGTTAAGTTTTTATGAGAACTTGGGAAGTGGTTGCTTCAAAATTTCAAAGAATTAAGTGAACTGCTTTCTCAAGAAAGTACTTGGGTTTGCTTTGGGTTTTTCAGGGTGTCATAACATGGCACTGTGCTTGACCTTTCTTTTTTGAAAAGATTTTTAGTATTTTCTGCAACTTCTGCTTTGTAATGAGCAATTACAATGAGTAATGTGAGTGAGCAGCTCTGCTCAGTAGTCAAAGTCCATGTAAAATAGGATTTATTTAAATTAAATTCTCAACTCCTTGTGGAGCTGCTTAGCTGTTTGAACATTTATGGCTTTTAGCTCTTCCTTGTGAGTATTTTTACTAGTTATTGGATATGCTGTACAGTCAGTTTATGTTTTCACCTGATATTTCCATTCCTCCTGTTCACTTCAGTGGGATTTCCAGAGTAGCAGTTCCTTCTCTTTGTTGAAGAGCTCCTGATTGATTGACTTCCACACAGAACCATAGCATAAGGTCAAACTTCTAAAAAAACCCCAAAATCCTCAATGTTTGGGTAACTGAAGTATTTATTTAAATAACATTATTGTACTGAACTCTGTACAGTTTTTGAATATTCAGTAGAAGTAGCTACAGCATTTCTTTTTGTTGAAGGATTATTTTTTGGCTCAGGATTTTTAGAATATATATTTTTATGACTTTTAAGTCTTTGCAATATAATTTACCTGATACATTGATTATTATCTTAGAGCACAGTAAAGAGTGTAATAGTAATTTTGCAAGCTAAGTAACCTTTAAGACAATATTTAATATAGCACCCTGATTTGAGGTGAGAGGTGTGGAATTTGTTAGTGAGTCAAACATAGTGCACAATTTCATAAGCATAATGGAAAGTACTTGCAATCATATATGAAAAAAACAACTCTGAGTGCAGTACAGTCCCAGTTGATTAATAAAGGCAGAATAAAGTAAATTTTCCAAGAATCAGGGGTGGACTAGAAACTGCTGATGTCATGTTCATCAGTTATTAACAGTGTGTAATGTGTCAATAAATTTCTCAAATGTAAGAAGTCCAGGAATATGCTCAGTTGCATAGATTTACAGTGTAACATAATTTTAGTAATACATAACTTGATGTACTCGGGCACTTGATAAGTGGCAGCCAGTCAGCAATAGCTCCAAATACTTAATTGCATCCTGAACATATGCCAATGGTTCAGAATCTATACAAAAACTGTACAGGTTTTGCTTGATATTTTAAGTTCAAGCGTGCCTTTCTGTCCTGGGGTGACTATGATGCCTCTGTATCCCCAATCGTCTGTTCTGTGTGTACTGTATGTTGTGTTCTGTGCCTTTAAGAGTGGTTCTGAGGGTGAGCAGGAAGAAGACAAGCACAGATTGTTTTAAAAAGTGTTCACTCCTCCACATTCCTTTTTTTCCTTCTTCCTCAGGACGATGTGTTCGTCAGATACTCAGACAGTGACCAAGAAGAAGTTTTTTTTTCCTTTTAATTAGTTTAGCTACCTGAGGCAAGGAAGCTTCCTAAACTGTTTTTTTCCTTTTTTTTTCTTGAGATTGTTTAAATCTGCTCTGGACTGAAAACCCAGAGAAAGACTGGAATCTAGCATCCGTGGGCCACTGGGGCCTGAACCTTGGCATTTTCCAGCACCAAAGAGACTGGGATTGATAAAAGACTGAGAAAGAGCCAAGCTAACTTCTGGCAAGAACTTCCTCAGTTTTGCCATCTCTCTTTGGAGCAACAAGAAGTTTTGTTGTTTAATTTTTTTTTTTCATTCCTCATGCTCATGGGCATTTTATTTGTTAAATAAATAGTTTTTTCCGCTTTTCTCTGAAAAAAAAAAAAATTTCCCGGACCAGCTGGTGGGAGGAGCCGTTTGGGTTGCTCCCCAGAGGAACCCCATTCAGAGGTTTTTTCCCAAATTTACCCTAAACCAGGACACTTTCCTGTATGCAATAATATCTGCCTGCCTTTGATTTGGAGGAAATGCTGCATCTCTCTAGTTTGGTGCCAGTCAATGTATTCCAAAGTGATTTTTACATACAGTAACTATATAGCCAAGAGTTAAGATTTTGGTATGCTGCAAGTCAGCTCTTTGTTAAGGGGTGTTTTTTCCATTGCTTTATTTTGTAATAAAACTTGAAAGAAATTTTAGAAGTAAGAATGTTCTGTTTCCTTACTTAATTTATGCTATGCGTTTATTTCCATTATGCAATTAATTTATGTAAATTAAAATACTAAAAGGAAATGTACCGAAATTAGAATCATAGAATGGCCTGGTTCAGAAGGGACCTTAAAGATCATCCATTTCCAATCCCCTTGCTGTGGACAGGGAGCTTCCACTAGACCAGGTTGCTCAGAACCCCATCCAGCCTGGCCTTGAACACTTCAGCGATGGAGCAGCCACAGCTTTTCTGGGCAACCTGCTTGATGCTGACACTCAAAACCAGTCAGAGAATGTTTTACAGGCTATTGCTAGTTGATGTGATTATATTCTGATATAAACAATGTGATCTGTCTTGTAATACAAAAATTATTTCTGTATATATAAAGCACAAATATTTTCATAATAGAACTCCTGACAGTCTGCTGCACATTCATTTATAGATAGGACCTCAGTACAGGATTAGTAGGCATTTCAGGATGTGTGGATGAAGACTTTGGATGATTGTAGATCTTAACTCTAGGACAAGTTAGATCAGTTTCTAGAACTAAGAAAATCTCCTATTCCTGTACTCATTAGACATTTGAATTATCTGGTATTAAAGGACAACGATCAGATTGAGTTATACAGTAAAATCTTCAAATCTCTTTCATGACTAGAAGGTCATTTGAAGGTTTTTATAATTCTCAGGCTCCAATTGGGTCATAGTCCTCAATCTTTATAATCTTTTTTAAAATTACTGTGATTTTTAAGCTTAAATTCTTCTGGCATTACAAATGTAATGCGAATCACAAAGTTGTGGAGATAGTTGACACTGAGTAGACTGACATGCACAGAGACTAGAACATTTATAAAAGAAGCTTAGATTGGAATAAGGTTTGAATGCAAAAAAGCCACAATTCTCAGCAAAAAGCATTTGAGTGACTTGCTGGGCACATGTACCAGAGAGCTTTCTGAAATGAACTGACTGGGTTCACTGAAAACCCACTAGAAGTTGTGCTCCATACTTCTCATGTTTCTTCCTCCCTGTGCCTTGGATCCCAAGTGAGCTTAGAAATTCAGGAGCCAAAGATATAAAAAGGTAGATGCAGCTGCAGTTTAAAACAGATTATTACCAAAATACAGTCACTCAAGTACTGAGTTAAATTAGTGTGTGATTCATACTGCTAAAGCATTTAATGAGCTGGGTATTTTAGGGGAAATCCTCCTAGGTTCATTCTTAAAAAAAATTACATATGAACTAAAATCACTTTCTTTGTCTTATTTTTGACATGTATTTAATTTTGAACAGTCTGTAAGAAAACTGCCTTGATTTATTAAAGATCCATTTTGTTTGTTTTGAAGGAATTTATTCATGAGATTGAACACTGTACATATTAGTTGTCCAAAATATGTGGCATGCAGGGGTTAGCTGTGCCTTTTTCTTTGGTTTATTATGTCAATACAATTTTAATAATGTCAGAAAATGTCTAATGGTGAGACTTTTGTTTTGCTCTCTGTAGCCTTGGGCTGATCACCTCTCCCTTAACTTTATTTTCCATGTCTTTCTTACAAAGATGTTTTCAGAGCTTTTCAAAGATGAAGTGCTATAAAACTGCTAGGCCTCATCATTGTATAAGGTATTTGGCATAATATATGCCATCTGCTTCTTACTTGTCTCATTTCTTTCTTCAAAATAAGGAATAAATTTGGTCTCCCCTTGCAGTCATGAATATATATACTGCATTGAATATTTGCTCATGTGTAAATCACCTTGAGCACTGCAAAATGCTGAAATATTGCTGATTCTACAGTATTCATTAAATTTTACATTATCATTTAGACACCAAATTAAGAAAGTGTTTTGATTCCTTTTTCTGTTTACTTAATAGGTTTCGTTGGAAAATTGTGTTGAAATTGGGCGAATTGCCAACACATACAATCTCACAGAAGTGGATAAATGTGTTAATAATTTCATCCTGAAGAACTTCCCTTCATTATTAAGTACTGGTGAATTTGTGAAACTTCCCTTTGAACGTCTTGACTTCGTGCTTTCAAGTAATAGCCTTAAGCACTGCACTGAACTTGAACTCTTCAAGGCAGCATGTCGCTGGCTGCGCTACGAGGAACCTCGCATGGAGTATGCTGCAAAGCTCATGAAGAACATCAGATTTCCCCTGATGACACCCCAGGATCTTATTAACTATGTTCAGACAGTGGACTTCATGAGAACTGACAACACCTGTGTCAACTTGCTTCTGGAAGCCAGCAATTACCAAATGATGCCATACATGCAGCCGTGATGCAGTCGGAGCGGACGGCCATCCGCTCAGACAGCACGCACCTGGTGACCTTGGGAGGAGTGCTCAGGCAGCAGTTGGTGGTCAGCAAGGAGTTACGGATGTACAACGAGAAGGCGCACGAGTGGAAATCCTTGGCTCCCATGGATGTGCCAAGGTACCAGCACGGCATCGCCGTGATCGGGAACTTCCTGTATGTCGTGGGGGGCCAGAGCAATTATGACACAAAGGGAAAGACAGCGGTCAACACAGTCTTCAGGTTTGATCCTCGCTACAACAAGTGGATGCAAGTGGCATCTTTAAACGAGAAACGGACCTTCTTCCACCTAAGTGCCCTCAAAGGACATTTGTATGCAGTCGGAGGTCGGAATGCAGCAGGTGAGCTAGGTGAGTCCTCCTGGAGCCAGCCCCTTACCTTTTGTTGAGTCTGAAAATACCCTGCTGCCCAGGGAATGGGTTGAGAGAAACGAGTTGAAGTCATTGGAGTGTGCTGCTGCTTTCTGGAAATACTGCAAATGCAGAGAGAAATTTGTCTGGATAGTATTAGAAATTAATTTTAGAAGGGATCGCACAAAAAATTTCCAAATGCGTATGTCTTGTGTATTGATGCATAATATCCAATGTCTTGACCTTTGCCACGAAACTTGAAGTAAGCATGTATGTCTGCCTGTGTAAGTGTGGGGGAATACAAATGCAGTTTTAAAAAGAAGAATTAATCATTATTCCATCTGAGAAACAAAATCCATTCCTAAGGGATACATGGCTCTGGCTGAAACTTGCTGTTGAATGAACGTTATATTTTACAAGACACAAATTTTCTGGAATATTATTTGAAATGCCAAGGGTTTTTTTGATGTGTTTTTGTTGTTATTGTTTTAGTCTAATGACTGTGATTTGTTTCACTCACAGATTAGTGAGATTAAGATATTCTGATGTTCTGGGCTTTTTAATTATTAAAAATGTTATGCTTCACCTATAATCTTGTGAGTATGCAGGTAACTTATTTGTATGAATGACTGAATGACTTGGTCCTGGTGCCTCTTCTTTTCCCCCCTTGCAAATGATATGATGCTTGACCAAAAAAACCCTAATCCAAACAAAAAAAAAAAAAAAAAAAAAAAAAAAAAAAAAAAAAAACCACAAAAAACCGTCCAAAAACATACAAAACCAAATTAAAAACCCTCCATATCAGTTTCCAGGAAACAATATAGAAACAAAGAATAAATATGTGGTAAGTTTTAATTTAACAAAAATCTGCAGAGGATGACCCCTATTAATCCACTGCCTTATGCAAAGCCATAGTGGTCAGCATTTAGTCAAGTCTGGGATAGGAGACTCAACTGTAAGTTTGCCTGTGCTTTAAAATTGAAATGTCAGAGATTATGCTTGGAAGTTTAGCATAGTATTATATCTAAACCAGATGTATCATCTCATTATTTAGTTTGCTGCTTTCAGCTCAATACTCAACTGTCCCTTGTCCCTTTGTGGCTTTTACCTCTTGCTACTAAGATTTGCTTTTCAGAAATGCACAGATATCAGTAAGTGCAGTGAGAAACATTTTTAATTGAAACAATACAAAACTTGATTTCTACTGCAGGATCTGTGACTTCTTAAAATTACTGCATCTCGGTTATTCACATACACAGGTTTAATTCATTGTCATGTTGCAAATTTTCATAGGAAACATACAGTACACTGCTTCTACCATACAAAAGTGGCCTGACTTAGCTAGAAATTTAAAATCCATTCCAATGTTTAATGAAATAGGACATTTAAAAATTCCTCCTGTCCCAAAAAGATGGGAAACTGCTTAGCAATAGCTTGTTTCCCCTAGACAGTCATTTTCTGATGCAGATCCTGAGGTTTTCAGAACTTTTTACTACATATCGCTTTATTTCCCTGAAAATACATCCTAAACAATTTCAATATCCTCTAAAAGACTAAATGTACAAATTAACATCATGTATTGATCTTTGAGTATCAGAAAACCTGATATATAGCTTCAGTGAGCTATTTTCTAACAGTATGAATTAATAGCAGATAATCATATTGCTGACCTTGTGCACTGTAAAATCTGAACAGAGTAGCGTTATTAAAATGTCAGTGAAAAAGTTGCAAGTCTGACAAAATCAATATGAAATAATATTGTCAGTAAGCCAGTGCAACCTGTGTGAAGGAGGCTTTGAGTGCAGCATTACCATAAATTAGATCAAGCAGTATCATTCTGCTGACCTCAACTCTTCTGCTTTCTTTATTAAAATACAAAATTTATCACCTAAGATTCTTTTATTAAGATATCATTAAAATACCACAGCAATTTCCACACAGACATGAAAAATGCCACTGGATCAGTCTGTAGCAAGAGCACTCTAAATGCTAAATATTGTACCTGTCTGATGCTTTGATTTGGGGCTTCAGGTTAATTTCCTTGTTAATTGTGAGGTGAGTCATTTTTCATTTTCATATTTCTTTCATAAACCTTGACAACTGGAAGATGCAATCCAGCTTAAACTTGACATTCTGTTCAGAAGAGAAAAACTCTCAGGCTTTTCATAGAAGAGAAGGTCAAATATGGTGTTGGACAGATTAGAAAGAAGTTGACCTTGGGTTCAAACTAATTTCAGTCTGTTGTTGGAGAGGAAAAATTCCCAAATCCTGAACTGAGCTTTCTGGAAGATCAGCTCTTATGGAAAAGGGCCAAAGGAATAAAGCCACTAAAATGATTTTTTTTTTCCCCTGACATTACGGAAATAAAAATTATACTTTTTGAGGCTTTCTATCAAACTTTTCAAAACAGTTTTCAGGTGTTTCGTCTTGAGAACTTTGTAAATGCCACTTTCTATGTCTGTAATACTTGCTTTAGTGTAATAATGAGTTGCTAAGTGCTGCTGTAACAGACCTCAAGACAGTTTAGAAGCTACTGACAGAGAAATGTTAAATATCTGTACACTCCTCAAATAGCATCACAGATGGCACTATAAAATGAGTGCAGGCTGAACATTCCTTGGGACTGCCAAAACTTTGTCTTTTTGAGATTGCTTAATTCTATTAAAATGAGGCCTGTCTTCCCTGGATTATGGTAATGAACACATCATAAGTTCTACTGTTAAACATAAATAAAAACCTGCTCTGAATCATTCATGGTGTTGGAAGAATGACTCCATCACTCTCACTTAGGTGCATTAAAGTAGCAGTTTTAGAGTGTTTTGTGAACTCTGCTTTGTCTGGAGATTTTCTAGAGATGTCTCTCTTAAATTATGGGCACCTTTAATAGCTGGAATTTTGAATATTTTTTCTTTTCAGTCAGGCAGAGGAATATCTTGCTAAAAGAAAATTTGAATGACCTTGCGAGGTAACAGGGAAACAAGTATATGGAGCAATCTAACAAAAGAGTAGGATTTTTCAGCTAGAAAGTGATTAGCTTTGTTTTAGAGCACAGTGGATGTGAGATTTGAGTTGGAATAGTTTGTCTGAAATAGTGTCAAACAGTACTTTAGCTGTACTAGGAATGTTTAAGACATTTTGAAGCCACATCAGAAAGTGACTGGTCTTGGACTCAGCATCATCCTTCTCAGATAAATAATGTCTTTACAACATGGTGATAGTGATGGTGGTACTGCGTACCAATTCTGCATGTTTTATCTTCTCTTGCTAAAGGGGCATTTTGGCTATGGCTTCTCTCTTAAATGCAGTTTGTAATGCAGAGTGAGATAAAACTGTCCAGCACTGAATGTCAGATTCATCTGGGTGCTGCTGGCTCTGCGGTTGCTTTGCACATCCTCTACTCTTCCTGTCCTTGGAGTGTGTTAGAAATAAAAATTCCTCACCTCGGTGCAGAGTGGAAGCACTTTGGGAAGGGGGATGCAGTTGTGGAAGCAGTAGTGATGGTTTCAGCACAGAGGAGGAGCGAATGGCAGGCTAGAAGGGGCTACTCTAGGGGTGGAACTGGGACAGCTGTAATTACTTGCACATCAAATCTGTTTCTTTCTGGTTTTGAAATTTCTGTACATCTTTGCTTCTGATTGCTAAATAGAGCAGAGTGGAAAGCAGCTTTCCTTTTAAAAAAGAATATTGGAATGGATGAATAGGTTTACAGGAGCGAGCATGGGTTTATTTGGGGATTGGGCAAAAACTGCATGTGATGTCAAGGTGGCACTGCACAGAAAACAACTTACAGATTTAATTTTAGAGTGTCATTTGTGGAATCAGTTCCTTGTGCCTATACCTTTCTTTGGGCAAGAGAGCGTCTCCAGCATCACTGGATTTATGGCTAAGTCCTTGATGGGATGCAGAAGGCCTGCAGCATATCAAATGGAAAAGAATACAAATTTTTAAGAGGAGATTTCTGTCTTTATTAAGAAAACCCAAACAACCAAGGCAGATCTCTTAGAGTAGACTAGGGAACTTGCCCATATATTGGGCAGATTTTTAAAATCAAAAATTTGGTACATCACCAGTACTGCAGACACACATGACTTCAGTTACTTTGTATTGTTTTGTTATTTTTTTGTCCATCTTACACACCCCTGAGATAGCAGAACTGGGAGTCCTTGTGCAAGGCACTCTCACAGAAACAGATACATTTCAATATTTCATTACTATTTTGAAACAGTTTCAAGAATATGAAATTAATAATTTTATACATGCAAATCAACATATATAATTTGTTTAGAAGAAAGCAGAAATTTAGTGTGTTTTGCCTTCTATCATGAACTTAATGTTCTGGACTGGCACTTTTCTGCATTTCATAAATTTGAAGTTCAGCTCCTGGGTGGGGAAAAGCTGAAGCAATCCAGTGTGTTGTAACAATTTAACAATTCTTAAATGCAAAATAGATTTTTTTTATTTTTCACTTCTATCCTTAGATGATGCTGAACTGACAGTCAAACAGTATTTCTGACATTGGAACTGGAAGCTTCTATTTTCAGTGCGGGTACTTGAGACACTAATTGCATGGAATTATATTATTATCCCATTTTGCAACAATAAGGAGGTTATGCAGCAACTAAAATAGAATTCAGAAGGTCACTAATGTGCTCTATACTAATTTTTTAATGACTAGGGATTTATTTTTTGTAGTCCGAGATCATAGCTATACTCTTCAAAAATGATCCAGAGGATCTTTTTAAAATAGCTTTGGAGTTAGGGTGAGTTGCCTTATATTCACTATGTAAGTGTTACTGTCAGGTGTTCTTTACTGGCCTGGTCTATAATTCTGTAATTAGGCTTAAACTAACACTAACTAGATTCTGCCTTTATAATGGCAAGTTTCTCAGATTCTAAGGGTATTTTCACTCTTGGTTGATGTGTAATCCTGCACTGTTAAGTCACCATCACTGATTCCATAGAGCTGACTCAGATTTTCTACCCTTGATTCAATAAAAACCTTGTTCTAGAGCAAGTAAAATACCACTTTTTAAAGACAGATTCGATTTTTCTATGTATAGTTCATAAACATCCAACAGAGATTAAGCAGTCTTTAATTATTTAAAATGAGATTTGATTTGTCTTTAAGATAACTTAATTATTGACAATTGCTCTGTGCATCATAAAGTCACTAAATTATGGGAGTTTTGAGGATTTTGTTCCCCTCTGATCATACTGTAGTATTCAAGCTGCCATACCTAGAGCTTGCTCTATTATTGAATCTGCCTTCTATTTGTATTCCCTGTGCTTGTTGCACACCCTTTTCCTGCAACCTGCATCTCCCATCTTATGTCGGAGAGAGGTTTCCTTCTCAGGAATCTGTTCTGCACTGACTCCTGGGCGCTGGGTTTCTTCTTAACTTGGTACTGTCCTCTGTGATTTCTGATCTGATAAAACTCTTGATCATTTTAACATTCCAACTCACAGAGGAAACTGCACAAATGGAGTTGTATATCACACAGGCACTGCTTGTCTCCTTTCCAGATTCAGGGATGTTTTTTTTTTTTAAGCTCGGCTTTTGTAAATTGATGTAGTGACTTGCATATGCTGTGCTGTATGTTGCTGTGCAAATCCTTAATAAAGCACTGCAATACAATAGAAAATTATTCAGCAAGGGACAGTGTTCTCTCAGCAAGTTTGCTGATGTTACAACCAGCTGGACATAATCCTATGCAACCTGTTCTTGGTGACCTTGCTTTAGCAGAGGAGTTGGACTAGATTTTTTCCAGAGGCCCTTTCCAACCCCATCTGTTCTGTGTTTCTGTGATAGTGCTCATAATTCCCTTGAGACTCCTTCAGCTGAACAGTGTTACTTGTTGGCACTTCCCCTGTGAATGTTTCTGCCACTGCACTGAGCTCAGCACCGAACTGCTATGCTGGCTTCAACACTTTTATGCTCTCATTTGTCTCCAACAGCCACTGTGGAATGTTACAACCCCACAATGAACGAGTGGAGCTACGTGGCAAAAAATGAATGAACCCCACTACGGTCACGCTGGAACCGTGTATGGGGGGTTAATGTATATTTCAGGTAAATCATGCCTGTGATATCATCTCTGTGAAACAATTACTTATCTAACTTTTTCTGTTCAGCAGCAGACAGTACAAATTAGTCTGTGGTTGCAGTAGGATTGCCATGGTATCAGTAGTGATGCAGTTTCATACAAAGCCAGTCAAACAGCACATACACTGCAGGCTCAAAATTATTGTAGATAATATATGATTAGAAATAGCTCAGAATTCCAAAGCAGTTACTCACTTTACCAATCAGAATAAATTTTTTATATATGTGTAGCCACATATATAAATTTATATAGCAATATAATTAAATACAGTATTGTTATAATATATAATTATAATTGTGTATAACAGTATTAAATAATTATAACATGTATTATGATATATATAGCAATGTAATTAAACACACCCTCCCTATAAACTTTGGAATGCACTGGAAATTTTATTGCTTTAAAGAACAACATTTGCCTTCATTGAGATAATAGAAAGGGCTAAGTTCCCATGTTAATCATATTGTATAAGTGATATCTGTACTTTCACCATTTTTTTATTTGGAATATGCTCGGTCCTGTATGTCTCTCAGGGTGTAGTTCATTACATTTTTTTCCAAATGGGTTGTCTGAAAATCTGCTATTAGCTAATTTTTAAAGAAGATTCAGTCTGTCAGTGATCATTGCAGAGATCACAGGCCTATATTCTATTGAAATTTTAAAGGATATCCTCTTAGAACTAAGCTGAAATTCAGGGCAGGAAGTGGGACAAGGTTGCTTAGCTGACAGGAACTGATGGGGAGATGTGCTGGAGCAGCTTGATTTAGGGGTCCTTGTGCCAGTAGACTACGGAATTTGCTTTAGAATTTACTGTAAGGTATAGTGCTTATTTTTCTGTCAGCAAGTCCATCAAGCTCCTAATTGCTGTGTGCTGTTGTCAGTTGTGTTTGCCCATTTTGCTTTTTACTGCAGGTGCAGATGCATATGCTGTCTGCTGTGGTTTTTTTCATGTAGATCCCACAGATTTTTCTTTTCCTTTGTTGTCTTGAAGCCTCTCCAAAGCTTTTTGCAGGGAGCTATGGAGAAGTTAAATGTAGAGGGAACCATAGGTAGCTATTACCTGAAGAATATTTGAAATCTGTGTCCTCTCTCTATTCACTTGAAGTTGATGAAAAAAGTTTCTGATGAAAATTCTATTATGTGATACTTAAAACACAGTGGCATAGCATCAAAATTTGAAAGGGAAATGGATTCTTGATGGTGAGAAACAAAACTAGCAAACTGAATGAATGTAAGCAAAGAAATAATTTTGCAAAATAGACGCATAGGTAACAGATTTTTGTTCTTTTAATCTGACAGATCAGTTGTGTAATGAGGTGCAGTGTGATACATGCCTTCTGTCCATATTCCCATTTAAAGGAACAAATGTCATTTGAAATGGAGTACTTCTGTGATAGTAATCTAAGCTAGAGTGAAGAATTTTAAGGAAGATGGTATTCTTTCAGTAAAATGTATTTTTTTGTTATTTAATGCTTATTAGAGTGAGCACTACTCTAACATGTGTCTTGTTTCTTTAGGGGGAATTACCCATGATACTTTCCAAAAGAACTCATGTGTTTGACCCTGACACAGACAAATGGATTCAGAAAGCTCCAATGACGACAGTCAGAGGTCTGCATTGCATGTGTACTGTAGGAGACAAGCTGTATGTTATTGGTGGAAATCACTTTAGAGGAACAAGTGATTATGATGATGTTTTAAGCTGTGAATATTACTCGCCAGCTCTAGACCAGTGGACTCCAATTGCTGCCATGTTACGTGGGCAAAGTGATGTTGGGGTTGCTGTCTTTGAAAATAAAATCTTTGTAGTTGGAGGATATTCTTGGAATAACCGGTGTATGGTGGAAATAGTTCAGAAGTATGATCCAGAAAAAGATGAGTGGCATAAAGTATTTGACCTTCCAGAATCTCTTGGTGGCATTCGAGCCTGCACTCTCACTGTTTTCCCTCCAGAAGACAATACAGGGTCACCATCTAGAGAGTCTCCTCTTTCAGCACCTTAGAACCATCCCTTGACTCACGATGCTGTAACACCTCTGCACTGCATCACAGAGTCTATTCTTTTCTTCAGTAGTTTCTGTTAGGCTTAGCCTACAGCATTTCATATAATTACTGGAAAAAGAAAAAAACTGACATTATTTATGCTGTTTGTTTGGCCTAGAATGTCTCTCAAGTGGTTAACAATAAAAGATGTACTCGCTGAGCCAAATGTTTTACAAATGAGAGGATATTGTCTATAAAATGTATGAACTAGGTACATTATTAACATTATATGTTGGGTGTGAAGTACCTTATAGCTTACATTTGGGAGCCCGATGGTCAAATTTGTATTGAACATGTCACTAAATTTCATGTTGAAATCCTTTTTCCTTTCAGTTTTGACTGCAGATTACAAGGGTAGGTAGACTACATCAATGTGAACTGTCTGAAGGTTGCCAAGGGGCCTGAGCTACCTCCCTCTTTACACAGAGTGTTTTTGACATATCTGTTTACCCACCTGACTTTGTGGGTGCTTTCAGAGCATATGAAGTTTTTTAGGCAGAGGGAAGAAATAAATAATTTAAAATATTAGCGCTGTACAGGAGCAGACCTTGTAGAGGCCAGGAGTTTTTATAACATATATCAAGTTTTTTCCTGAGTCGGTTGAATGATGCTTCAAACAAAACATCCTAAACATGTTTGTGTTTTTTAATTTGTTTTTTTTTTTTTTCAGGAATTGGCTTCCGCTTGCATGGGAGCACACACTATTAACAAATGGGAACTCAGCGCAGTTGTGTATTCTGTTGTATGGCTGAACTAAATATAGGTAGTTAAGGGCTAGAAAGAGTAACTTAAGCCACTGAATTTGACCAAATGGTTCCATCCGATCAAATTTAATCTACCTTTTCTCCTTTGCTGTTAAGATAACTTGCATAATGTGTCCTCTGTATAGTCTCAGTTAATAAGGTTATTTAGCACAAAGTGCAGCTTCAGTGAGAGCTGCTTTTGCTCAGTGAACCTGGACTACCACCTTTTTGCCTTCTTTTGTTCAATGAAACTTTAAACTGCAGTTACCCAGTTTAAGCTACCTCATTAATGTATTTGGTTTTCTTCCTCTGCCTCACTGTCTCCAGGATACGCATTATGTATATCCATGTGGGTAGATGAATTTGCTAGGAAACCAATGCAGAAGTGATCATGAATGGGTATTTTTGACCTACTTTTAAGAAACTATTTTGGATGATGTGTTCATTTTATTGTTAGGGACTGATGAAAAAACAGTCTTAATGTTTTTTCCTTGGAGAACTACTTGTGTGCAGCTGTGCAAATTCACAGGAATCTTTACCTGCTCAAAATACAGTGCCCTGCTGACAAACTGCAGCTCTGATTATGCCATTGTTCTTGTTTTGAAATTCCCATCATGTTACAAGTAATTTTGCTAATGAACACAGTCACAGGGGCATCCTCTGGGGAAAACTGTTTAAACCAGCTTATTGTGTTACCTATTAATAATAACCAAGTAAAGCTTAATAGACTTTTGTTGGGAGTTTGCTATTTGTGTTTTGTCCCTGCTTGATGCATCAAGCAGCAGGATTACTGTGGCGTCAGTTTTGGAAGTACTGATATTTATTCTTTGTGCAGTTTACTAGTAATGGTCACTACCAAAATCTACATGTAAGCTTTAGGTTTCATAATTGTTTGGTTAAAATCAAAAGCAATTATTCCCTTTAAAAAACTGAAGTCTCAATTCCATGTGGCTGTGCAAGGTTCTTGGAGGTGGAATAGTGGCACCAGTGGATACTCCTGGAAACTGGCCAGTAAGATAAATTGACTCATCACCCTAAGAATACTTTTCTTATGCTGTGCAAAGCACTGGATAGAAAAATGTTGCTCTGTCTTTTAAGGTTTGTCACTCATTTAAGTGTCACATGCTACTAAATTTTTTTCCAGCTCAAGAAACCATATTTTAGACTGTGCTTGAGTTTAAATCCCCTGAAATCCTATAGTCAGTGTCTTTTTATTAATTAAACTGAAAAGTAATTGAAGGAGTTGCAATTCCTTTAGGATAATGTGACTATATCCTGCTCTTTGTATGCTGGGGATGAGGGACACTGTTTAAAAGTGGGTATCTTCACTGGTATTCTCTGTTTGGAAGAAGCTTAGCATGTTCTGATCATTCTGAGCCAGGATGTCAGTTTTGCATCTGAGCCTTGAATAGCCAGGAGCTGGTATATGGCCACAATGTTGGGTGTTTTGTTCTTTTTTTTAAGTGACTCATTATCTGTTATATATAAGTGGAAGAATTATTTTGAACATGTCATCAGTGGATTAAGCGTAGTGCTTCAATCTTTTTTTTTTTTTTTTTTTTTTTTTTTTTTTTTAAATCTCCCTCTGGTTTAAAGTATTTATAATTACATTAGTTAACATTTACTCACTAGGACTGAAAAGCAAACATCAAAGACTTGCCCAAAACTGCAAACTGGTTTCTCTGTAATGTAGTATAAAATGACTTGATGCTCATTGCGTCTTTCTTAACCATAGCATAAGAACCCCTTTCCATCTCTGAATCCACATCTGTAGATATGCACATGGATACAGCAAATACCCATCTCCATTTCCAGTCAGGCTGCCTCTTCATAAATCCTGGATTCTCTCATATTGCAGTTGTAGTACCTAAATCAAAAAGCATCTGGATAAAAAGCAATTATAGCTATTTGACTTGGATGAAATTAAGACTACATGGTGTGCCAGCTGAGAGAGCCATGGGAGCTGTCTGCCCTCTCCCAGTGATGTAGACACACACTGCAAAATTCATTCAAACTTTGCTTCTTTGGTGCCCAATTAGCAGCAAATGCCAAGAGTGCTCACTTCCATATACAATTTTCCCAGAGGCCTATCTGATATCCCTGCAAAACCCAGCACTGACTCCAGACATCCGAAATGACATTTCTCTTGGTCTGTGTTTTGAGATAGGACAAGAACAATGGAGAAGATGACCTGGGAAAATCCAGATTATGTAAAGTTTCTTTGCCCTGTTAACATCAGAGAGTTCATCATGCAGATATCCATTTTTCTGCGATTCTCCTCCCCTTAGAAGGTTGTAAAGTCCAAGAACCTGGTTCAGGGAAAGCAATTCCTGCCAAGATCCAGCCAGTCTTGTGACTTCTTGGGATAATGGAGTTGTGCTGAAGGGATGAGCACTGACGGAGCAGAACGTGGCTGACAGCCTGGCTGTGGCTCTACAGGCCCCTTGGGTGGAAGAATCACTTTACCTGTTCTCAGGACAAAAGTGAATTGTTTTCTTATAAGCATGCTATTTTTAAATTGCCCATTCTGCTTCTGAGGGGTGGGATCTCTAAGGAGTAGCATTTTAGTAACAGTCAGAAGCTCAAACCAGTAGTCTGGTCCTGTAGTGGAATAATGGCAATCATGGATTAGGGCAGTTTGCATGCAGATAAATAAAGTTCTCCCTAAAGGCTTGCAGTCTCAATCTGATGGGCTGGTTGGACATCAAAAAATAATTTGATACCACAGCAATGAGTGCAGTACAAATATCTGGAGAACTTTCTGACCAAAGAGTTGGGGATGATCTTATCAAAAAAGATCATAGCACTTTTCTTTGCAAAGTTCATTCTGCCTACCAGAATTGTTGTTCCTACTTAATCTGCCCTCCAGCTGGTGATTACCTCACCTTTACACTGGTGTCTGACTCTGCCAGTCACTGTTTTTTAATCCTTTAGTTTTGTAGCTGATGTCTCTGTTACTTCCTCTGCTCCTGATCAGAACAGATAAAGCTGAGGCTTTTTAGTGGCACTGTCCTTACATCAAGAGAGAAAATAGCCCATTGTTGATAAATCTATTAATAATTCAGCTTGTGCATTCTTGAAAATATATAAGCAGTTTTAAGCTAGTGAAAGGCATGTGCATGTTGCAGGAGTAATGTATGTCCATTTCCTTCTGGCTTGCACCTTACATGGTGTGTGGAGGGTTGTGTGCAGTGGTTACTTACCCAGAGATCTGGAAGGAGAGTCAAGCTCTATGTGGCACTTTATGCTTTCCATGCTCTGTGAAAGTGTTCTTTACTTGCATACTTATGTAGCTTATTGGGTTTTTCTTTTATATTTTAGTTTAAATGTGAATAATGATTCTGTGTGCGCAAATGTGGTCAAGAAAAAAGTCTTAAAGGGCAGAGTTATACTTTGCTTAATTGATGCAGATTTTAGTCCCATGGGTATTACAGGACTCGTTCACCTGTGAAAAGGTGACTGCAGTTTGAGAGCAAGCTAGGAAATCTGGATGGCTTTCCTGCCTGTCACCAGTTCACATGTTCCTGTTGCCAGTCTTTTACAGGTCATTAAGTGAACTTCTTTTCTCACTCCATAGGCTCCATATTTGATGTCCAACTCTGTTGGACCTGCTGATTACCCACTCTGGGGAAAACATGGTGGGATGTGTTTTCACAACCTGTCTTACTGAAACAACATGGCTTGCTTTTTCAGGAATTCCACCAGCAGTGACACACAGGAGTCCTCCAGAGTTCTTTAATGACCAAGTAATTTGTATAGATGATGTAGCCCAGCTAACCTGGGAGTGGTGCTACAGCAGGAGCCATAAGTGGCTGACGTTCCTGAGGGGATGGTCTCCTACTATGTATTACTTTGGCTTGAGTGCTGGTTTTTTCCCCATTTGGGAATATTTATTGCTGCTGTTTGAGTTTTTAACTTTTATTCATTAAATGAGTAATGCCTCTCTGGGTCTGCAGTGGGAGCAAAAGGTTCAGGTGGCTCTTTCAGAGCTTCATGCTTTCAGGCTATCCATATGGTTATTAAACCCTTTCTATCTGGAGCTCTGTTTCCTAAGCGTTTAGGAGAAATCGTTCTGCAGTGTGAAAGATCTCAGATGAAAATGTGTTTGGGACTGGAACAGAAATGCATATTGTTTTAGAATTTTTTTGTCATGGTTTAGAGGTTAATTTGGACTTTGAGCTCTCACAGACTGAATAGGGAGTGATATATATATATATTTATTTTTTTTTAATAACTTATAGTTGGCTTAAGTGAGTCAAAGCTCAGTTATCTGTACCTGCTTGCACTCTTGGCTGGCCTGTTGCTGTATTTCCCTCAGACCACAACATTCTGTGCTGTCTGGCATCTGTTTCCTTCTGTAAGAGCACCTCCTGTCTTCCCTGCTGCCTGTTGATTGAGTTCCAAAATAAATCTGAGCTTGGATTCTTACATCTAAAGTACCTGTGGACCTAAGACCATGTGGAGCTGTGGATTGAGGGCCATGGCTTTGGTATTTAATTCCCCACCAGCCCCTCACTGCTTTGCAAGATGTTCCCAAACCTAGCTAAAATCTGTGTGCAGGAGACAAATCTCTCAGGCTGAAAATTTTAGTAACCTGGACATCTAAAGACCACCAGAGTGTCCTTGTCCCTTTGCAAGGAGAGTTGTGCACGCGAGCTGCTGAGTGCTCTGGAAGGGGGCAGACAGAGGAACTCCTTGGGTAACCATACTTTTTGTTGACCTTTAATTCTGCTCTACTTCTGCTCTTCTGTGACCAGGTGGAGATCATGGGAGGGAAGGTCAGGGTTGGGTCACACTTTCCAGCTCTCAGTAGAGAGCAAGTTGTTTATTCTCATCTGTCTGCACAACACTGCAGGAAAAAGAACTGTAGGAACATTTCAGATTTTAAACATTGTTTCACAGAACAGTATTCATTAATAAAGGAAAAATTAGTCTGTTTTAACCTGTGTTCCTCATAATCAAGATTGTTCCAAAATACTCGGCTTTTGTTGAATTAATAATTTTGCCTTTACCTCCATTGTTCAACATTACTGTAAAAAATTTTTTGCTTGGTTTCTTTTCCATTTGTTTTTCATTGCTTGTAACCTTTTCTTAGAAATGTGGAAATAATTTTCCTTATTTATGCACCGAAATAAACACACCACTGATCACCTGAGTCCCTCCCCATGTTTCTTACTCAGTGCCTTCCAGTGTATCTTTCCATATTTTTTACCCAAATGTTTGATAGCTGTCAACAAATACCATCACAGAGTCATAAAATTCCTGCTGATGGGTGCTGCATTGTTAGTTGGGGTAAAGAGGGGTCATCTCTTTTGTTAAACACTTCTGGAAAAAAAATGCTTTGAAGAACAGGCCTGCCCTGTTTAATACATTTAAATGCAGATTGTTTTGGCCCGTGGATAACTTTAGTTTTGAATATTTGACTCTTTCAGATATGTAATTGCAACGAGTGCCTACAGTAGCTGTTTATAGAGTGTGTCCCTGCTCGTGGGCGAGGCACTGGGTGCTGAGGTTTCCTCGGCCTCTGCCTGCGAGGTTCCCTTCCTACCCAGGAAGACTCATTGGGACTGATGTTCTTCCATCTTCAGGGGAACAACCTTGTGTGACTAAAGAACCTCTACCAGGGTCAGGAGCAGTGAACTTGGAAGGAAAATCAAAGAAGCTTCCTAATTGCAGGTAAAGCACATCCCAAGTTTCCAGAAAGCAGGAGAGAGCTGCTGTCCCTTAGGCATGTTTTGTCAGGAGTTGAGGATATTAGCAATGAAAGGATTGTTGCTGTAAATAAAGACAATAAAATAAATCCCTGCATCTGCTCCCAAAACAGAGAGAGATTTCTTCTGATATACCATACTATTAATATTTGACTTAATGTGTATATGGGATGTCTCAAGTGTTCTATAACATACGTGATGCCCTAGTTCCCATAAGTCACAGTGTTTTCTACCTAGTCAATTCTGAATAATGTTTTTAAATTACATAGAATATTAGAGGATACACTTTCTGGTTTTTTCCTAAGCCTTTTAAAACAGATTTATGTATCTAGTTATTTCAGCATTATTGCATTTAGTCAAACCCAGGAAATATGAAATGTCAGGTTTTGGTTCATCATTCAGGTCTTTTTGGAGCTTCTGCTTCTCCTTTCACTTTACAGAGTTTTAAGGAGAGGATGCTTCTTCCTGTGGCAAGAAGAAACAAAGAAAAGGAAACGTCAGATGCAACTGATAGTGTCTGCTGTCAGCAGCCATTTGGGACAATTTTATGATTTACAATCCTGTCAAATTTATCTTGTGTAATAACCCAGGAGGTTTCCATTTGGCCTGCAGTGACACAGTGCTGCTGGGAAAGGAAAAACCAAACATCTTTGCATTATTCCCTGCTCTGTGACTTTTGTCTTACACACGGAAAACAACACGTACTCGCCTGCATGGAGGCACCGGAGCCTCAAATCCATTCCTGCTCCTGTCGGGAGGATGGGTCTAGTCTCCACTGTGCCAGAGCTGCCCAGAGCCAGGGGCCATCTGTAGCCATCTCTGCCCCAGCTGGTCTCCAGCCCGTGGCTCTGGGAGGCTGAAGGAATGGAACGTGACTTTGGGAAGGTAGATGCTGCTGTGCCACTCCGAGCAGGGACCAGCAGGGCTCCACTGTGGACAGCAGAGCCATAAAAATACCTTCATCCACCTGCATGGAGGAAGGATTTTCTCTTTTATTTTTGATTGTTCATCAGAATACTTTGAATCTTGGCTCTCCAAAGCATAGGACAAATTTGAGCTGCAATCATTGCATGTAGAGGTCACTAAGAGCATGTCTGAGTGATCTCATCTAGTTTTAGCATTCATCAGCCACTGATTTTGGAGAGTGGGGATTTCTCCCCCCCATGCGGGTGTCCAGAGCTGTTTACCGGCTTGCTCGCTCACCGACTTCGCATACAGGGGTACAGCTTTGTATCCTTTGGTTCAATAGGTTGAACCTCAAGCAGAAGCATGGCAATCCGTGGAAGAAAGGAGGACTCTCACATGGATCAGAGCTGAGGTTTATTGCTCCCAGAGGGCCACATGCAGAGAGTGACTCCTGGGCTTTGGGTTTAAGTGCAGGGGGTGATCTAGAACCAATGCCGGGTAGGATGGGAGTGACCAGGACAAGACAACAATTAGTAGAACATCTTATAAAAAAAACAGAGAGGGGTAACAGGGACCTTGCCAAATCACAGTGCAGCCCCACTAGAATTTTCCAGGCTTCTGGGCAGGATTACAGAGTGATTGACAAAACCCAGCACCAAGGAAAGACCAAGGGGTTTGAACAGGGAGTAGGGTGGACCAAACCATATTACAGAAATTTGGTAACTCAAATTTCACACTGCAGCACCCTCCCACCCCCAGTTTTCTGCCATGGCCCTAAATATTTCTCAGACATTTTGCGAGTCTGATTCCAGGCAGGCTGGACCATACAGAGGTTTAAGTAGTTAGAGACATGACTGAGACCTCTTCATGTCACCAAGCATGTGACCTGTACTTATAGATGCTGATAAGAAAAAAGCTGCGAGCTCGTTTTCTCTCTGTATCCTTACTTCCTCCCCAAAGAAAACCCATCCTCATTGTAAACTGGCATTTTCATTAGACCAGCATCAGATTGAGAGTTTTAAGATGCCTCACATTCTTCATCTCACTCTCATTTTTGCTGTCTTTTTAAAATTAGGATGAATTATTTGTCTTAACATTATGTGGCATGAGAGACCAATGCCATTCATAAACAGATGCAGCTTGAAACTTAGGGTTACAGCAGAAACTACGCTTCTTAAATGTGGTGGAATTTCTTAGAGATCAAGGACATGATTTATATCTGGAGTGAAACTTGCGCAATTCCAGACTGGGCCCTTTGGCCTGCAGGGCCTGTGGGCCACAGTGACGCAGTTAGAAATTCACAGTTGTGGCGCAGTAGAAAATTCACAGTTTATATTAAGGTGTTCTAGGAAGTAATGGGTTTCTAAATGTAGAATTGTAGTTCTGACCATTAGCCACCTTAAGACTAAGATAAATAAGGGTTGTTTGCATTCTTTGTATGGCCTATAACTGTAAACTATGTAGTGAATCTATATAACTTGCCGCGGGCTGATAATAAACCAGAATTCGACATAGAAGCCGCATCGGTTGAAACATGTAGTTTGTCCTGTCCAACCTCCTAATAGTCAGGACCCATTTGCTACAGAGTGGCGCCTGAACTTGGGACCTGTTGTTTTCACTTGGATGTGAGGCCTGGACACGGGCCATTCGGCGATTCTGGACACAGATCGCTGCGCGTAGATGCGGTTGAAGTTTTTGCCGAGACATGTGCGGGACGCAACAGGGCAATTTATGTGAAAAGATAAGTACCAGGACACGGGATCAGGAAGACTCCATCTTTACCTTCGGACTGGGATCGGCAAGCAGCCAGACCCAGCAGGGGAGGCAAGAGTGGAGCGGGAGGTTGGAAGGTGTTTGTGTGGCTTGAAAAGTGGAGCACAGTGACACACTGTGGTTAGTGAGGTAAGCTACATATGCTGCGGTAAGCTGAAGTTGTGAAACAAAGAAACAGAAGGAAAAAGAAATGCATGGAAAGTTTCAGACAGTGACACGGTCGTTTTGAATATTCTCTCTAAGAGAGGTGAAAAGATTAAGGACAATGACTAGCCCAATGGGCTAACAAACAAAAGAGGAAAATTAACCAGACCATCGCACATGTTTAATGAGACAGAGTGGAGAAAATAGGAGAAATACTGTGGGACTGTATCATTTGGAGGCGGAAAAGACAGAAAAACGTCTTGGGAGTCCAGCATGGTTTGGGAAGAGAGTTTGATTACCTTGTGGACTGTCCCGGCCGAAAACAAAGACTGCTGAGACTGTCTGACTGCCGAGACCGCCATTCAGGCTTTTAGCGGGATGGGGAAAATGAAGCAGAGAGATGCAAAAGTCCTCCAAGATCGAGAACTTTTTTAGTGTTTGTAATCCCTGTCCCGGGAAAGGCACAATGGCGCCTGCCTGCTGCACTCTGCTGAATTGAATAGACCTCGTGGCTTCAGGAGTGGAAGTTCTCTCGCCAGCTCCGAAAACAGACTGATCGATCTGGAAGTGGCACAGCCGACAGACCATGAGGACGTGGTGAAAGATGAGGGGTCGAGCGGAGATGGGAGTGAAAGAGGGGCTGGAAGGGGGACGACACAGGAGGGCAGAGTGCGAGGCAGAGACTGGAGTGAGGTGGCGTGGCCCCTCCCTCCCGGACAGCATGGAAGCGGCAGAGGGCGGGGGGCGGGGGGGGGGGGGGGGTCGGGCGAAGGCGGGCAGCTGCGGCGGCAGCGGGAGAGGCAGTGGTGGCGCAGCCAACTCGGTTACAGCACGCTGCGGCGGCAGCAGACAGTGTTCCTTCCCCACCACGAGCATCGGGGGAATGGGAGAATTCCAGCTTCAGTCTCCAGAGCAAACAGCGGTCCCAGAGAGAAAAAGACACATGTGCCTCACAAGAGTTCTAAGCCCCCACTCCTCATGCAGTAGAGGGAGAAACGTGGAAACCACAGAATGCCTGCAAGGCAGGTGCACGATCACAAGCAAAGTATACAAAGAAAAACACAGCAATAATTTATTTTTTTTAAATAAAGTGGATTTTTAATTGTAATAATTTGATGTACTTGGATCCAAGTTAGATTGTGTGTTAGTATTTTATTGATATTAAATGTAATTTTTATGTGGTTTGTTTTAGGTTTAAGCCTTGTTAAGTATAAGTTAAATTTAAAATTTGGCTTTGACAGAAACAGCTGGGATGAAACATTGAGAAGTTTGTGAATGGAAAAAAAAATATATTAGGATTGTTATAGATTTTAAGCTATTTTATAGGAGTTTTGTGTTTTATTTTAAGATAAGAAGTAAGTTAAGTAAGTTAAGTTTAAGATAATTATCTAAAAGACATATTTTTAATTAATTAAATATTTTATTATTGCCATTGTTCGGAGCTTTGTTTTTAAAATGTATTAAGGGACATCACTCCAGTTTAGAGCTGGGACCTTGGCCAGGCCCTAGTTCTACCTGGACAGATGTTTGGATGATAAGCCAGATGTTTTCTGCACAAGAAAAACTAGATACAAGTCACTTTGACTTGACAATTTGACCCTGTAAAAATGACAGCTGAACTAACTTTTGGAATGAACCTGAGAACCTTGCCCGGGAAAGGATATCCAGGTCATTACTGGGAAAGTTTTCAGCTTTTGCAGACTCTGGGACAATAAGATAGTATTTTAGTGATTGGCAAGTATTTGATTCTATATATACTATTGTTACATTTGCTTTTGATGTATGATCCAGCCCAGATAGCTCAGTCGGTAGAGCACTGTTACACCATTGACAGGTGTTCCAAGAAAACTGCCACCAGGAATTTTTCTCATTTGTGAAGATTGAGCCTGGTCTGCAGTATCATGAAAGACTGTAGGAGGTGTGCAAAAAATAATTAGTTGTACCTCTGACTTGGTCTGAAATTGCTCAAAAGAAAAAGGGGGAGTTGTGGCGGAATTTCTTAGAGATCAAGGACATGATTTATATCTGGAGTGAAACTTGAGCAACTCCAGACTGGGCCCTTTGGCCTGCAGGGCCTGTGGGCCACAGTGACGCAGTTAGAAATTCACAGTTGTGGCGCAGTAGAAATTCACAGTTTATATTAAGGTGTTCTGGGAAGTAATGGGTTTCTAAATGTAGAATTGTAGTTCTGACCATTAGCCACCTTAAGACTAAGACAAATAAGGATTGTTTGCATTCTTTGTATGGCCTGTAAATGTTAATTATGTAGTGAACCTATATAACTCGCCGTGGGCTGATAATAAACCGGAATTCAACATGGAAGCCACATTGGTTGAAACATGTCATTTGTCCTGTCCGACCTCCTAATAGTCGGGACCCATTTGCTCACTTAAAGAATCACATTTCATTTTCCTCTTCCATAGTTACACACTTATAAATGTGGACTTTCTGGAATTTAGAGAACTTGACAGAGATGACATGTGCCACATGGTCTTTAGGACAAATTCCAGCTTCATTAATAGTTCACTGGCTGAAAGGAATAGCAGTTAGTCTTTTGTGTAGTCTAAAAATCAGCTTGTCAATTTAGTAAAACCAACTAAAAATTACTGGAGTTTCTTTTTACAGAAGCCTCTGCTCTGAGCCTTCTCCCTACACCCCACATAGAGCTGATTTGCAGCATCAAACATTACACCCTGCGTTCATTGTTACTGCTTTGCCACTGAAAATGGGTCAGGATTAAGCAGAAGAATGTCAATGTGTGTGATGCAAATATGAAAGCTAAGAGGCAGTGAAACCTCTGTATTGCAAAATCTTATGGGCACAGTGCTAGGAGTGGAGGGAGGGAACTGCTGGAAGAAGCCCTGAATGTTGTAGCTGGTGAGCAAAACCAGTGCCCAAGAGCAGGAGTGCCATGAACCTCCAGGGAGAGGTGATGTCCAGCACTGCCATTTGTTCAGGTTCTGGATGGGGATGTGGGGAGAGCAAGGCCAGAGTCTGGGAGGGGCACCCTTGGCCTGGCCTACCTGGGGGCTGGGTCTTGGTCAGAGGGTATGATACATCGTTATTTTCCTAGTTCCATTTGCTGGAGGAAGACCTTTCTCTTTCTTGTTTCTTTTCTAAGCCACCTGAGAAGCCTGTATTCCCTTACACATAAAATGGGAAACAAATAATTTATTACACTCTTCTGAAGCTAGTTATCAGCTGAGGTTTGAAAGACTTGTTTTCTCCAACTATTTATTGATATTACTTTTTGTTTTTTTCTCAAAAGCCCTACATCAGGTTATCTAGCTGAAGGAGTATGGGGGGTCAGGTGACGTTTTTGATGTCAACAGCAAAGACTGTGCTGTGAAGTGGCTGTATTGGCCACCCACAGAAGGCACAGGAGAACCTCATGCCCACTGGTTATTTGATGAAAACAGCTCTTGAACTGCTGCAAGTAACTGGATTCATCACAATAGTAAGTCTGCTGTGATCAAATATCTAGTGCAGGCTGCCCCTCCTGGCTTTGAACTCATCCCTGTTGGTTAATGCCTCTGCAAAACGCTGTGCATGGCTACTGTGATGGGAACCATCAGCCCCTGAACCCACTGTGCTGTTCTTGCAGAAGGTGGGATGCCCCTTGTTCAACTTCTAGTCTCTACGCTCCAACTATGGACTTTATCCATGTGATTTGACACCCTTCAGTGAAAACACTTCACTGGAGGAGTAAATAAAGGCATCTGCAGAGGCTTGTGACCCCATTGTCTGCAGATCCCAGACAGCACATTCTCAGATGTGTGGTACAGGGAGGTGGATATTGGATGGCCTTGTGTGCCTTTGAAAACTGGGAAGTAATATTTCGGAAAGACTCCATCAATGACTGTAAAGAGGGAGAATGCTGGAAGCCAGTTTGAGTGGTCTCGGAGCAGGCTTCTGAGGCTTTGCTCGAAACAGGAGCCCTGCATGCTTTCTGTGGTGTCCAGGAGCAGAGAAAGCTGTGGACCATCGTTCGTGCCTCTCGTGGCACAGAAAGAAGGAGAATGCTGCAAGCTAGTTTTTGTGGCCTCAGAAGAGGGTTCTGTGGCTTTGCTCGAAACAGGAGCCCTCCATGCTTACTGTGGTCTCCAGGAGCAGAGAAAACTGTGGACCCTCATTCGTGCCTCTAGTGGCACGAGAAGAGGGAGAATGCTGAAAGCCAGTTTGGGTGGCCTCAGTGAGGATTCTGTGGCTTTGCTCGAAAGAGGAGCCCTGCATGCTTTCCATGCTCTCAAGGAGCAGAGAAAGCTCTGGAAGATCGTTCGTGCTTCTAGTGGCATGAGCAGAGGGCGAATGCTGCAAGGCAATTTGAGTGGCCTCAGAGGGGGTTTCTGTGGCTTTGCTCGAAACAGAAGCCCTGGGTGCTTTTTGTGCTCTCCAGGAGCAGAGAAAGCTGTGGGCCATCATTCGTGCCTCCAGTGGTATGAGAAGAGGGAGAATGCGCACGCCATTTTGGGTGGTGTCCTGGTTTAGGTCAAATTTGGGAGGAAACCTCTGAATGGGGTTCTTCTGGGGAGCAAACCCAAACAGCCCCACCCCCAGCAGGTCCAGGGGAAAAAAAAAATTCCTCAGAGAAAAGTGGTAAAAACTATTTATTTGACAAACAAAATGCCCACGGGCATGAGGGATGGGAAAATTAAACAACAAACCTCTCGCTGCTCTGAAGAGGGATGGCAAACTGAGGAGGTTCTCGCCAGAAGTTAGTTTCAGTCTTTCTGGTGCTGGAAAATGCCGAGGTCCAGGCTCTGGTGGGCCATGGATGCCAAATCCCAGACACTTCTCTGAGTTTTCAGTCCAGAGCAGACTTGAACAGTCCCAAGAAAAGAGAGAAAAACAGTCCAGGAAGCTTCTTTGCCTCAGCTAGCTAAACTAACTAAAAAAAGGAAAAAAAAAAACCTCTCCAAAGTATCCGACGAACACACCGTCCCGAGGAAGAAAAAAGGGAATGTGGAGGAGTGAACACTTTTCAAAAACAAACTGCGCGCATCTTCTTTCCTGCTAACCCTCAGAACCACTCTTAAAGGTAGAGAACACACAGAAGAGACGGTGATACAGAGGCATCATAGTCAACCCAGGACAGGTGGATTCAGAGGGGAGTTCTTAGGCTTTGCTCGAAACAGGAGCCCTGCGTGCTTTCTGTGCTCTCCAGGAGCAGAGAAAGCTGTGGACCGTGGTTCATGCCTCTAGTTTCACAGAAAGAGGGATAATGCTGCAAGCTAGATTGGGTGGCTTCAAATAGAATTTCTGTGGCTTTACTCGAACCAGGAGCCCTGCATGATTTTGGAGCTCTCCAGGAGCAGACAAAGCTGTGGACCATCATTCGTGCCTCTACTGGCACGGGAAGGGAAAGAATACTGCAAGCCAATTTAACTGGCCTCAAAGAAGGGTTCTGATGCTTTGCGTGAAAACAGAGCCCTGCATTGTGTCTGTAGTCTCCAGGAGCAGAGAAAGCTCTGGACCATCATTTGTGCCTCTAGTGGCACGAAAAGAGAGAGAATGCTACAAGCCAGTTTGGGTGGCCCCAGAAGGGTGTTCTGTGACTTTGCTTGAAACAGGAGCCCTGTGTGCTTTCTGTTCTCTCCAGGAGCAGAGAATGCTGTGGGCCGTCGTTCGTGCCTCTAGTAGCACGGGAAGAGGGAGGATGCTGCAAACCATTTTGTGTGGCCTCAGAGGAGGGTTCTATGGCTTTGCTTGAAACAGGAGCCCTGTGTGCTTTCTATGGTCTCTAGGAGCAGAGAAAGCTGTCGACTGTCGTTCGCGCCTCTAGTGGTAAAGAAAGAGGGAGAATGTTGCAAGTCATTTTGGGAGGCCTCAGAGGGGGGTGTGGTGGTGTGTTTATTTATGTTTAATGTTAATGATTTGTGGAATATGATTTCTGTAATGGATCATTCCTTGTAACGGTTCGTTCTTTGTAACCCCTCCATGTTCCTCCCTACGTGGTTTTCCCCAGTCTCGGTTATATGTCAGTCATTGGTTATATAACCTCCTGGTCCTGTCTGTCACTCTGGGGCCTCTCCCTGCATCCAGAAAGTTCCAGGGAAGGCGTCGAGTGATTGGGCTGGATCCAGGCTTCCCCCTCCCATTGTTCCCTGTGTGGTTGTTTCACCTGTCTTTTATGTTAAGAGCCACACCCCTTCTGTACCCCATTGGACCTTGGTTGAACCCTCCCCTGTGTAACACCCCCTGTTAAAAGTTGCTGCACAAAGACCTTTGTGGTCTCTCTGAGACTGGTGTCCCGAGGTGAGAACTCCACGTCTTAAGCTCCAATAAACTCGTTTGGATCTACCCCTTGAGAGTCCCTCCTTTCATTCCTCCTGCCACAGCCATGCTTCACTCCTGGCAAGCCAAAACCGCTCTGTTGCTGTGGTGCCAGGGCTGGCCGGAATTGGCGACACAGGCACCGCCGCAGGCTGGCGCCCAAGCGTGGGGATTCCAGAAGAGTGATCTCTGACAGCGTGGCAGCGTAGTGGCCGACGCAGTTTGGCCCAGAGACTGCTGGACCCTGTGGAGTGGCTCCAGGGGTCGGTGGATCCCAGACTGGAGAGAGCCCTCGGCACACTGCGCACCGCCAGGCGCAGCAGCCCTTCTAGGGTGCGCTCCTGGGGGGTGAGGAAGGGAGCTCCTTCAGCGCCCGAAGGAGTCTTCCTCGGCAGGAGAAATCCAGAACTGCCTCTTTGCCTCTGCGCACCGGAGTTTTAGGTGTGTGCTGCTCCATGGGGAGTCAGCACCTTTTGGGGAGCCTCGAGGCTGTGAGCCTTTGGAGGCAGACCACGCGATCCCTGTGAGGAAAGGGGGGGGAGAGACCTTTCCCTCTTTACCCTCTCCAGAAAGTTTTCCTCCAGTCGCGATTTTCTTTTGCTTTGGTTTTGATTTTGATTTAGGGTTTCAGTAGCTCTAGACGCCCGAGCGGGTGAGCGCAGGGCGGGTTCTCGTCACACGCACGTGGCGTGGCAGGCGCGCCCACTGCCGGCAGAGAGTGCTGGGTGCTGCCGCGCCCCCGCCCGCCGCCGCCTCACGCCTGAGTTCGGCTGCTGATCCTGTTTGCCTTTTGTTAGCGAGGGATACCCCGACGGTGTGGGCTTTCAGTGTCTGACTCGGTTTTTGAGGTGTTGGGTGCTTTGTCTTTTGGTTTAAGATTTCTGTTGTGGCAGTTTCTGTTGAAGGGTCAGTCAAAGCATTACATCGAGCCACAATGGGTGCACGGCTCTTGACTGCCCAGAAAGGGGTTTTTTATCAAGTTGTTGGAATTTTAACAGTTGGTGATGTTAAGTTTTCTAAAGGAGAACTGAAGAGATTTTTTCGGTTGCTCTTCCTCCACTTCCCTCACACCTCCTCTGACCTCGTCAGAAGCATTCCCTTTTGGAATGCTGTCTGCTCTAAATTTATCGAATTGGCTCGGTCAGGGGACATGAAAGCAGCAAAATTCACGTTTTGGCCGCAACAAGTTAAAAATGCTCTCTTGAAAGCCGGAGGAGTGGAGAAAGGGCAGAGCTGCAGTTCTCCTGAGTTCAGTCCTAGTTCGGATTCCCCATCCCCGGCGTGCGGCAGTGGCCCCCCCCCGCCGCCCTTCAGGCGATTTTCCCGCAACGAAAGCGGTGGAGCCCCGCGGCCCTGCGCTCCCAGCAGCCGCTGACACCCGGCCCGGGAGCGGAACCCAGCTCCCCCGGGACCCGCGCCGAGCACGGGCCGCTCCCTGCCATCCTGCCCTGTCCCAGTCCCAACCCCCCTCGTCCCCAGGCAGGCATCCTTAAGGGAGCAGCAGGGAAGCTAGTACCCATCAGCCCTGGCTCCCCTAGAATGCCGAAGTCCCCCCCCGCCCGGGCAGTCCTGGCGACACTGCTCGGGATTCCCGCAGTAGCCCTGGCCAGGCTGCTTGGGATTCTTCCCTACCCTGTTCTTACCCAGTTAACAAACCCCGAGTTCATTTTAGTTTGGCTGGGGGTGAGTTGCCACAAAATGGTGCCCCCAGACCCAGTTCACAAAATGGCGGCTGCCACATCGCTCAGTCGTCCTCCTTCTCCTCTTTTCCCGCCTTTTCTCCTTCTCCTTCCCCTAATCCCTTTCTCTCCCCGACCAACCCCTTCCTCTCCGGAACCCCTCCCTCCTCTCAAGACTTGCCTCTGCCCTTCCCACAAGCTCCTCCTCCTTGGCAGTCTCCTCCCTCACGCCCCTCCTATCAACCCGCCCCTCGGGTGATGTCATCAAAGTGCCAGACCACTCCCCCTGAGTGCCAAAAGCCACGCCCACCTTCCAGTTCCCACAATTGGAGCCTGGAAGAAGATGAGCTGGAACCTGAAGACCCAAGCCAGGACCCAATCCCATCTCTTGTACCAGTCACATACCGACGGTCAAAAGGTGGGAATGCCACCACTGCGTTCTGACAGCCCCTCTCACAAAACGCAGTAAAGGATCTCTGCAAGGCCCTCAAAGAATACGGATGTGACAGTCCGTATTTCAGGGGAGTGTTAAATGCCCAACTAACTGGGAGTGTAGTTGTCCCCTTTGATTTAAAATACCTTTTCCGATGTCTCCTGAATACCATGGAATATAGGGTTTGGGAGAAATTGTGGAAACGTTTTTTTTAAAGGACACCCTCCTGAGTCTATTAGAAGATCCTGCAACTGCGGTGGATGAGAAAGGGGTTGAACTCACCCTCGACCACCTGAGCGGTGAGGGTCAGAGGGCAAAGGCCAAGACACAGGCCTCAGACATCCCATCCCCTGTCCTTGAGAAAATAACAGAGGTGGCTGAGAGAGCATTTTTAAAGATGCAGCCCACGGGTCCTCTCCCTCACCATTCTAAGATTTTTCAGGGCAGAACCATTCATCCACTTCATGGAACGGCTCACAAAAGCAGTCAAGCTTCAAGTGTGCCGAGAAGCGACTAGGGAGGAGGTTCTGGAACAGCTGGCCTTCGCAAATGCCAACGAGAAGTGTCGCGCGGCCATACTTACATTGCTGCTGAATCCTCCTCCCACACTTGAAGATATGCTCGAGGTTTATGAGCAAAGAGTTTCACTAATAAGCCCATCGGGAGATGTGGGAAGCCTGCCTGAGATATGGCTGCGTGAGAAAGGACATAGCAGCCAGACTCAGCTAGTCTCTGTGTGAGAAACTAGGCGTACGTGACTGAAGCAGGGCCAACAGTGCCCTTGAAACACAGGTGCAGAGATAACAGCTGGGTTGTTGAGAATAGTTGGTATGCAGTAAAGAAAATTAACGAGATGGGAACTTGGAATTGCAAGGCTAGCAATAGAAAACAAAGCATTAGTGTTAGACCCAATCCTGAGCTTAGATTTTGCAATATGCATGAGCTAACTATTGTGTGTATAAAAAACGACTGGTTGAACAATAAAGGCGAGACTTTGTTGACCATGACAGCATGAGACATGTCTCCCATCTTTTCCAATAGGGAGACCAACAGAGAAGGAGACCTGCTGCTGCTGCCACTGTGGACACCGGAACATCGGACGCTCTGCCAGCCTCCCGCACTCCGGCCCAAAGGAAGTGCTCCTTCCGGGGGACTGCTGATAAGCCCTGCGGATGCGAAACGTGACGGGGGGCAGCAGAAAAACACACCATGTGGGGGGGGTGTGGATCACGGGGAAAAACAACTCGTGGGCAACCCTTACTGTACCCCACTGGACCCTGGTTGAACCCTCCCCTGTGTAACACCCCCTGTTAAAAGTTGCTGCACAAAGACCTTCGTGGTCTCTCTGAGGCTGGTGTCCCGAGGTGAGGACACCACGTCCAAAGCTCCAATAAACTCATGTGGATCTACCCCTCGAGAGTCCCTCCTTTCATTCCTCCTGCCATAGCCACTCTTCACTCCTGGCAAGTCAAGACCGGTCTGTTGCTGTGGTGCCAGGGCTGGCCAGAACTGGCGACACAGGCACCGTCGCAGGGGGGTTCTGTGGTTTTGCTCGAAAAAGGATCCCTGCATGCTTTCTGTGGTCTCCAGGAGCAGAGAAAGCTCTGGAACATTGTGCGTGCCTCAGGTGGCACAGGAAGAGGGAGAATGATGCAAGCTAATTTGGGTGGCCTATGAAGGTGGTTCTGTGGCTTTGCTCGAAACAGGAGCCCTGCGTGCTTTCTGTGCTCTCCAGGAGCAGAGAAAGCTCTGGACCACTGTTCGTGCCTCCAATGGCACAGGAAAAGGGAGAATGTTGCAAGCCAGATAGGGTAGCTTCAAAGGGGGATTTTGTGACTTTGCTCAAAACAGGAGCACTGCCTACTTTCTGTGCTCTAGAAAAGCAGAGAAAGCTCTGCACCATGGTTCATGTGTCCAGTGGCTCGGGAAGAAGGAGAATGCTGCAGATCAGTTTGGGTGACCTAAGTAAGGATTCTGTGGCTTTACTAGAAACATGAGACCTGCATGCTTCCTGTGCTCTCCAGGAGCAGAGAAAGCTATATACCATCGTTCATGCCTTTAATGGCGCGGGAAGAGGGAGAATACTGCAAGCCAAATTGGGTAGCTTCAAATGGGAGTTCTGTGACTTTGCTCGAAACAGGAGCCCTGCATGCTTTCTGTGGTCTCCAGGAGCAGAGAAAGCTGTGGACCATTGTTCGTGCCTCTAGTGACGCATGAAGAGGGAGAATTCTGCACGCCGGTATTTGTGGCCTCAGAGGGGGATTCTTTGTCTTTGCTTGATACAGGAGCCCAGCATGCTTTCTGTGGTCTCCAGGAGCAGACAATGTCTTGATCTATCGTACGTGCCTCTAGTGGCAAAAGAAGGAGAATGCTGCAATTCAGTTTTTGTGGCCTCAGAGCGGGGTCTTGAGGCATTGCTCGAAACAGGAGCATTGCGTGCTTTCTGTGCTCTACAGGAGCAGACAAAGCTGTTGACCATTGTTCGTGCTTCTAGTAGAACGGAAAGAGGGAGAATTCTGCAAGCCAGTTTGGGTGGCCTCAGAGGAGGATTCTTTGTCTTTGCATGTTACATGAACCCTGCGTTCTTTCTGTGGTCTCCAGGAGCCGCGGACGCTCTGGACCATCAATCGTGCCTCTAGTAGCACAGGAAGAAGGAGAATGTTGCAAGCCAATTTGGGTGGCCTCAGAGGGAGTTTCTGTGGCTTTGTTCGAAACAGAAACCCTGTGTGCTTTCTGTGCTCTCCATGAGCAGAGGAAGCTGTGGAACATTGTTGGTCCCTCTAGTGGAAAGATAAGAGGATAAATGCTGCAAGCCAGTTTGGGTGGCCTCAGAGGGGGGTTCTATGGCTTTGCTCGAAACAGGACCCCAGTGCACTTTCTGTGCTGTCCAGGAGCAGAGAAAGCTCTGGACCATCGTTCGTGCCTCTAGTAGAATGAAAAGAGGGAGAATGCTGCAAACCACTTTGGGTGGTTTAACGAAGGGTTCTGTGGCTTTGCTCCAAACAGGAGCCCTGTGTGCTTCCTGTACTCTCCAGGAGCATAGAAAGCTGTGGACCATCGTTCCTGCCTCTAGTTTCACAGAAAGAGGGAGAATGATGCAAGCCATTTTGGGAAGCCTTTGAGGTGTTTTCAGTGGCTTTGGTCGAAACAGGAGTAAAGTTAGGGTCTTTTTGAATGGTTGGACCGAGGTACGACACGTCCACACTGATGCAGTGATAAATGTCGTACTGACATTTATTTTTTGTGCATCCACATTTATTTCTTTACAACTTTATTGTCATTACAAGGCAGACAAAGAATGTACACATTTGCCGCCTTAAGGTGGCTACTGTATTAGCACTATACATCTACATGTGAACACTCATTAGTATCCGAAATACCTTAAGAAAGAGAGGTGAATTTTTGCTGCGCTACAACCTGAATTTCTACTGCGCCACAAAGGCCTACAGGTCCTGCAGACCCAAAGAGTACACAGACCCCACAGGCCAAAGGGCCCAGTCTGGAATTGCTCACAGCTCCCTCCAAATACAAATTATATCTTCCATTTCTTAGAAACTCCGATACAATTCACTCTTTTTCTTTTTGAGCAATTCAGACTGAATTAAAGGCTTGATTCAGTAATTTTTGCATACAGCGTAAGTAGGTAAGGCAAACACACTAAAACAACTATAATTGCAATACTACACATAATACTAAAACGAACCAAGTTTTTGACTTAACCAGTCAAACTCAATGAATTGAAATATTGGTCAAAAGGAGTGTTGACAACCATAAACTTTTTTAGATTGTTTTTTAGTTGTGCAAGTTGCTTATAGATGGACTGTGAATGGTAACTTAAATATTATCTATAACTTAATTTAACTTAGCTTATCTTAATGTAACTTATCTTAACGTAGCTTAACTTATGTAATTGGTATAACTTATTTAACTTACTTAACTGGTATAACTTGGCCAAATTATAATTTATACTATATACCTATAACTCCATTTAACTTAACTCTATGTAACTTAATTCTATAACTGTACTTATATAACTACTTTGTAACTGTTCTGCATTATAAAATCAACTCTTATCAGCGCTGGAGGCGTCACAGAGCACGTCAGGCAAATCGTGGTCATCAACGTTGTTGACACTATTTCGTGGTATTTCTGACTGAGGACATGCACAGGTAAATTGACTCGGTACTCAAACAGATCCAGATCCTTTCCTGATCAACTCAACAAAAGCCTCTGATCTGCTCATGACCCTACTTTTTGGCTGGACAGGCAGAAACAACCACTCAAGGATGATTGGCGTCTCCCTCTTTTCTTTTTGCCATTGAAAAACAATGGCAAATGGACAGTTAAAGGTATTAGACAGGAAAAGTGATAAAGGGAGTTGTTCCAAACGACGAGCACTTTAACCATGTTGTAATTTTTCTGAGACTCGATATAAAGCTTCACGCTGTTCTGGAGTGCAGATTTGAGGGCTATTAGCATTACTGCCCTGGAGCCAAGGCAAAAACGGTTGTAGGTCATCCTTATTAATTCTAACAATGGTACGAACTCATTGCAGGTCACTAAAAGGTTTTTGTGCATCAGTGATCAGTTAACTTAAGTATTTCTCGAATTGCGACAAAGTTCTGTTGTATGATTGGCTATATTACATTTTTGGCACCACACAGCTTTTTGACAAGTTTGTCTTATATGACCAGATTTACCATATTTGTAACAAGTAATGTTGCTTCAATGTAGCAATTCGTTATTGTGGTTAGAACACTTGCTTTTTTCACCGGATTCACTTGACAAGGCAGTTGCAATGATGTGACCTTGCTGTCTCACAGCATCGTGGAGGGCTGTTGTAAGTGCTGTAGTTTGACTATTTTGCTCTGCTCGTGTTGCAACCACTAACATTTCATCTACTGGACTGCCTTGCGGAAGAGTGGCTAAAATGGTCTTCGTATGTGCATTGGCATTTTTAAAGGCTAGAGAGTGAAATAAATGTTCTTGTACTTCTGTTGTCGTATTTGGTGTATTTTTCAGAGCAGCCAACAATCTATCAATGAATTGTTTATATGGTTCCGTGGCACTCTGCTTTATTGTAGAATAGGGTGCTGTTTTTTTCTTATCTGGAACTAAAAGCAATGCCTTGGGGGCTAGCGATTGAGACAGTTGATGAACCTCCAATGGAAAGGTGAGCTGAACATTAGTTGTTGCATAGGGTCCGTTACCTGTTAACATGTCAGGCTGGATACCATATAAAGGATTTCCCACAGTTTGGTGTCGGTTAGCTTCTTCAATCGCTAACCGTCTCCATTCTCGTTTAAAAATAAGAAATTGTGATGGAGTTAACAACATTGAGGCAACGCTGGTAGAATCTGCAGGACAAGTACATCTGTTGTAAAGATGTATTGAATGATGTTTCTGGCTGCTTCTGATTTGATACCATAGTTTGTAACTGTTTGTTTCGCTGACTGTAGAACCTTTTACTCATGAGGCTTCCAGGTAGCGCTTCCATTATTGATGGTAATTGGACAAGACAAGGCACTTGCAGTTTCTTAGTCCCCATTTAACATAGCATTCTTTTGAACTGCAGCTCAATGTTTCTCAATGGGATTGCTTGACATGGCTGGCAGTGATACCTGCTGGGTCAACGGGAGAACTGCCGGTGCAGGAGGTGCTGTTGGCACGACTGAAAGAGGATTGCTTTCCTCCTGTGACTGTGACTGTGTTTGTTTTTTCAACAAGTCTTGTCAAGTGGACAGTTCAGCAAGCTTAGCTATTAGTTGTTGTAAGTTCTTTGCACGCTGCGAAGTTATTTGAGATTGCTGCTCACTATGCAAATTGTTATTAAGTCTGTCATTGTCAGAATCAAAGTTTGGATCATGGGGAAGAGGGCACTGCGCAGCCGTTGTGGAAGATTGTGTTTGTGTTTCTGTGACTCTGGCCGCCGTTGTCAAGGGAGACGGAGCCACCTCGTTTTCCACAACCCCCACCGCTCCCCGAGTTCTGGGGGAGGGAAGGGGCTGTGACGCTGCGCCGCTGTTTCTGCCTTGCACTCCGCTCTTTTGCGTCATGCCTGTGGCCGGCTTTCTCTTGTCACCGACTCCGCCTGCCATCTCATTTTTCACCACGCCCTCAGACACTGGTGGGCATGCTCCTTCCCGAGCAGGGTTAGTTTGCGCCGGAGCGGACGGAGGAACATCCGGTCCCGGGACATGCTGGATCATATATTGCAATGTGAGGCTCACTGGAGCCCATGCTCTTTTCATGGGGCAGGTGTTATAAATACCAAAATATTTCGCCAGACTAAAGGGTTTTTGCGTCTCATTATTTTCGATCCCCGCACCGATCTTGGAGGGCTTCTGATCCTCCGCGTTTTCAGTCCGCTCACCCTCCAGAGCTTGAATTGTGGCTTCTGCAGCTTTTCTTTCAGCCGCAAGTGTTTGTAAGGTAACCAAAGTATTTTTTTACAGTATTCCTAATTCCTGAGCGATCTTTCTTTCTTTTCCGCCACTGATCGCACAGTCCCATAACATTTCTCCTATCTCTCGCCACTCCGTCTCACTAAAAACAAGCGACAGCTTGTTCAGCTTTCCCCGCTTCTTGGCCCATAGGGCCAACTGTTTTAAGTCCGCTTCTTTTAATTTTTCTCCTCCCTTAGAAATAATATTAACAAGAAGCAGTGTAGCTGCCTGCATTTCTCGATCCATGTTTTTTTTCTCACTGTCTCTTTGTTCAGCAGCATACGCAGCTTACGTTCCACCAGGGTGCGTCACTGCAGCCTCACGGGTCGCTGCTGCGACACACTTTCTGACTTCTCACGCTTTTTACCTTCGCTTACTTCTCCGGTCGAACTGAGCCGACTCGGTTCTGAAGTAAGCTCTCCTGTGTCCAGGAGGCCGCAATTCTACCACTTCCTGGGGACGAAGCATGATTCATCCACCATGAATCCCGTGAAATGCTCTGCGACCAGCGCGGGTTGGCAATTCCACGTGGCCCAGGTTTGAGCCGACTCCCTGAAACCACTTCCCGGCGGGCTGCTTCTGCGCTTAGGCGTAGGCAGGAAAACAAAGCAGGGAGTCCCGCTGAGCCCCCTCTTTCGGCCAGCTCACCGTACCTACTCGCGTTCGGGAGAGCACGGTAACCAAAGCAAGGGTCCCTAGTTCAGGCGCCACTTAAAGTTAGGGTCCCTTTGTGAGGTGGGACCGAGCTACGACACGTCCACACTGATGCAGTGATAAATGTTGTACTGACGTTTATTGTTTGTGCATCCATATTTATTTCTTTCCAACTTTATTGACATTACAAGGCACACAAAGAATGTACACATTTGCTGCATTAAGGTGGCTACTGTATTAGCACTATACATCTACATGTGAACACTCGTTAGTACCCAAAATACCTTAGAAAGAGAGGTGAATTTTTGCTGCGCTACAACCTGAATTTTTACTGCACCACAAAGGACTACAGGTCCTGCAGACCCAAGGAGTACACAGGACCCACAGGCCAAAGGGCCCAGTCTGGAATTGCTCACACCTACCTCCAAATACAAATTATGTCCTCCATTTCTAAGAAACTCTGCTACACAGGAGCCCTGCAAGCTTTCTGTGCTCCCCATAAGGAGAGAATGCTATGGACCATTGTTCATGCCACTAATGGCACGGGAAGAGGGAGAATGCTGCAGGCCAATTTGGGTGGCTTCAGAGGGGGTTTTGTTGACTTTGTTTAAAACAGGAGCCCTGCGTGCTTTCTGTGCTCGAGCAAATCGTGCCCGCAGGAGCAGAGAAAACTGTCGACCACTGTGCGCAGCACTTCTGTAACGGGAAGTGGGAGAATGCTGTAAGCCAGTTTGGGGGGCCTCAGAGAGGGCTTCTGAGGCTTTGATTGATACAGGAGCCCAGCATGCTTTCTGTGCTCTCCAGGAGCAGAGAAAGCTGTGCTCCATCATTCGTGCCTTTAGTGGAAAGAAAAGTGGGAGAATCCTGCAAACCAGTTTGGGTGGTTTCAACGAGGGGTTCAGTGGCTTTGCTGAAAACAGGAGCTCTTCATTCTTTCTGTGCTCTCCATTGCAAGAGAAAGGTCTGGACTATCGTTTGTGCCTCTAGTGGTACGGGAAGAGGGAGAATACTGCAAGCCATTTTGACTGGCCTCAGACGAGGGTTGTCTGGTGTTGCTTGAACCAGGAGCCGTGCGTGCTTTCTGTGGTCTCGAGGAGCTGAGAAACCTGTGGAGCATCGTTCATGCTTCTAGTGGCTCAGGAAGAAGGAGAATTCTGCAAGCCAGTTAAGGTGGCTACAAAGCGGCATACTGTGGATTTGCTTGAAACAGGAGCTCTGCGTGCTTTCAGTGGTCTTCAAGAGCAGAGAAATGTGCTGACCATCGTTCATGCCTCCAGTGGCACAGGAAGAGGAAGAATGCTGCAAGCTCGTTTGGTTTGCCTCACATATGGGTTTTGTCGCTCTGCTCGAAACAGGAGCCCTACGTTCTTTCTGTGGTCTCAATGAGCTGAGAAAGCTGTTGACCATTGTACGTGCCGATCGTGGCACAAGAAGAAGGAGAATGCTGCAAGCCAGTTCCTGTGGCCTCAGAGAAGGGTTCTGTGGCTTTGCTCGAAACAGGAGCCCTTCATGCTTTTTGTGCTCTCAAGGAGCAGAGAAAGCTGAGGACCATCTTTCGTGCCTCTACTGGTATGGGAAGAGGGAGAATGCTGCAAGCCAGTTTAGGTGTCCTCAGAGCATGCTTCTGATGCTTTGCTCGAAACAGGAGCCCTGCGTGCTTTCAGTGCTTATCAAGAGCAGAGAATGCTGTGGACCATAGTTCATGCCTCTAGTGGAAAGAAAAGAGGGAGAAAGCTGCAAACCAGTTTTGGAGGCCTCAACGAGCGATTCTGAGGCATTACTCGAAACAGGAGCCCTGCGTGCTTTCTGTGCCCTCCAGGAGCTGAGAAAGCTGTGGACCATCGTTCATGCCTCTAGTGGCACAGGAAGAAGAATGCTGCAAGCCAGTTTGGGCTGCTTCAGAGGGGGTTTCTGTGGCTTTGCTCGAAACAGGAGCCCTGCGTGCTTTCTGTGGTGTCCAGGAGCAGGAAAAGTTGAGGACCATCTTTCTTTCATCTAGTTAACAGAAAGAGGGAGAATGATAGAAGCCAGTTTTGGAGGCCTATGAGGGGATTTTTGTGGCTTTGCTCGAAGCAGGAGCCCTTCGTGCTTTTTGTGCTCTCTAGGAGTGGAGAAAGCTGAGGACCATCTTTCGTGCCTCTACTGGTATGGGACTAGGGAAAATGCTGCAAGCCAGTTTAGGTGGCCTCAGAGCGTGCTTCTGATGCTTTGCTCGAAACAGGAGCCCTGCGTGCTTTCTGTGCCCTCCAGGAGCTGAGAAAGCTGTGGACCATCGTTCATGCCTCTAGTGGCACAGGAAGAAAAATGCTGCAAGCCAGTTTGGGATGCCTCAGAGGGGGTTTCTGTGGCTTTGCTCGAAACAGAAGCCCTGGGTGCTTTCTGTACTCTCCAGGAGCAGACAAAGCTCTGGATCATGGTTGGTGCCTCTACTGTCACGGGAAGAGGGAGAATGCGGCAAGCCAGTTTGGATGGCCTCTAATGGGGTTTCTGTGGCTTTGCTCGAAACAGGAGCCCTGCGTGCTTTCCGTGCTCTCCAGGAGCTTAGAAAGCTGTGGACCATCGTTCAGGCCTCTAGTGGCCCAGGCAGAAGAAGAATGCTGCAAGCCAATTTGGGCGGCCTCAGAGGGGGTTTCTGTGGCTTTGCTTGAAGCAGGAGCCCTTCGTGCTTTCTGTGCTCTCCAGGAGCAGAGAATTCTGTGGACCATCGTTCGTGCTCCTAGTGGCTCAGGAAGAAGGAGAATTCTGCAAAACTGTTAAGGTGGCTACAAAGCGGCATACTGTGGCTTTGCTCGAAACAGGAGCCCTGCATGCTTTCTGTGGTATCCATGAGCAGGAAAATTTGAGGACCATCGTTCCTGCATCTAGTTTCACAGAAAGAGGGAGAATGATAGAAGCCAGTTTGAGAGGCCTATGAGGGGATTTCTGTGGCTTTGTTCGATGCAGGAGCCCTTTGTGCTTTCTGTGCTCTCCAGGAGCAGAGAATGCTGTGGACCATCGTTCATGCCTCTAGTTTCACAGAAGGAGGGAGAATGCTGCAAGCCAGTTTGGGTGGTCTCAGTTACGGATTCTGTGTCTTTGCTTGGAACAGGAGCCCTTCGTGCTTTTTGTGCTCTCAAGGAGCAGAGAAAGCTGAGTACCATCTTTCGTGCCTCTACTAATATGGGAAGAAGGAGAATGCTGCAAGCCAGTTTAGGTGGCGTCAGAGCGTGCTTCTGATGCTTTGCTCGAAACAGGAGCCCTGCGTGCTTTCTGTGCTCTTCAAGAGCAGAGAATGCTGTGGACCAATACTCGTGCCTCTAGTGGAAGGAAAAGAGGGAGAAAGCTGCAAACCAGTTTTGGAGGCCTCCACGAGCGATTCTGAGGCTTTACTCGAAACAGGAGCCCTTCGTGCTTTCTGTGCTCTCCAGGAGCTGAGAAAGCTGTGGACCATCGTTCATGCCTCTAGTGGCACAGGAAGAAGAATGCTGCAAGCCAGTTTGGGCTGCCTCAGAGGGGGTTTCTGTGGTTTTTCTCAAAACAGAAGCCCTGCTTGATTTCTGTGTTCTCCCGGAGCAGACAAATCTCTAGACCATGATTCGTGCCTCTACTGTTAAAAGAAGAGGGAGAATGCTGCAAGCCAATTTGGGCGGCCACAGAAGGGGTTTCTGTGGCTTTGCTCGAGACAGGGACCTTGCGTGCTTTCTCTGCTCTCCAGGAGCTTACAAAGCTGTGGACCATCGTTCAGGCCTCTAGAGGCACAGGAAGAAGAAGAATGCTGCAAGCCAATTTGGGCAGTCTCAGAGGGGGTTTCTGTGGCTTTGCTTGAAACAGGGGCCCTGCGTGCTTTCTGTGGTCTCCAGAAGCAGGACAAGCTGAGGACCATCTTTCTTGCATCTAGTTTCACAGAAAGAGGGAGAATGATGGAAGCCGGTTTGGGGGGCCAATGAGGGGATTTCTGTGGCTTTGCTCGAAGCAGGACCCCTTCGTGCTTTCTGTGCTCCCCATGAGCAGAGAATGCTGTGGAAAATCGTTCATGCCTCTAGTTTCACAGAATGAGGGAGAATGCTGTAAGCAGGTTTGGGTGGCCTCATGTTGGGCTTCTATGGCTTTGCTTGAGACAGGAACCCTTTGTGCTTTCTGAGCTCTCTAGGAGCAGAGAAACTGAGGTCCATCATTCGTGCCTTTAGTGGAAAGAAAAGTGGGAGAATGTTGCAAACCAGTTTGGGTGGTTTCAAAGAGGGATTCAGTGGCTTTGCTCAAAACAGAAGCCCTGCGTGCTTTCTGTGGTGTTCAGGAGCAGGAAAATTTGAGGACCATCTTTCTTGCATCTAGTTCCACAGAAAGAGGGAGAATGCTGCAAGCCAGTTTGGGAGGCCTAAGAGGGGGTTTCTGTGGCTTTGCTCGAAACAGGAGCCCTTCGTGCTTTTTGAGCTCTCAAGGAGCAGAGAAAGCTGAGGACTATCTTTCGTGCCTCTACTGGTATGGGAAGAGGGAGAATGCTGCAAGCCTGTTTAGGTGGCCTCAGAGTGTGCTTCTGATGCTTTGCTCGAAACAGGAGCCCTGAGTGCTTTCTGTGCTCTTCAATAGCAGAGAATGCTGTGGAGCAACGTTCATTCCTCTAGTGGAAAGGAAAGAGGGAGAAAGTTGCAAACCAGTTTTGGAGGCCTCCTCGAGAAATTCTGAGGCTTTACTGGAAACAGGAGCCCTGCGTGCTTTCTGTGCTCTCCAGGAGCAGAGAAAACTGTCGACCACCATGCACAGCTCCTCTGGTACGGGAAGAGGGAGAATGCTGCAAGCCAGTTTGGGGTGCCTCAGAGGGGGCTTCTGAGACTTCAATCGATAAAGGAGCCCTGCCTGCTTTCTGTGCTCTCCAGGAGCTGAGAAAGCTGTGGACCATCATACGTGCCTCTAGTTGCATAGAAAGAGGGAGAATGCTGCAAGCCAGTTTGGATGGTCTCAGTTAGGGGTTAAGTGGCTTTGCTCGAAACAGGAGCCCTTTGTGCTTTCTGTGCTCTCAAGGAGCAGAGAAAGCTGAGGACCATCTTTCGTGCCTCTACTGGTATGGGAAGAGGGAGAATGCTGCAAGCCAGTTTAGGTGGCGTCAGAGCGTGCTTCTGATGCTTTGCTCGAAACAGGAGCCCTGAGTGCTTTCTGTGTTCTTCAATAGCAGAGAATGCTGTGGAGCAACGTTCTTGCCTCTAGTGGAAGGAAAAGTGGGAGAAATCTGGAAACCAGTTTGGGCGGCCTCAAGGAGCGATTGTGCGGCTTTACTCGAGCCAGGTGCCCTGCATGCTTTCTGTACTCACCAGAAGCTGAGAAAGCTGTGGACCACCATGCGTACCTCTTCTGGCACAAGAAGATGGAGAATGCTGCAAGCCAGTTTGTGGGGCCTCAGAGAGGGCTTCTGAGGCTTCGATCGATACAGGAGCCCTGCGTGCTGTCTGTGCTCTCCAGGAGCAGAGAAAGCTGTGGACCATCGTTCATGCCTCCAGTGGCACAGGAAGAGGAAGAATGCTGCAAGCTCGTTTGGTTGGCCTAACAACTGGCTTCTGTGGCTTTGCTCAAAACAGGAGTCCTATGTTCTCTCTGTGGTCTCCAGGAGCAGAGAAAGCTGTGGATCATCTTTCGTGCCTCTACTTGCAGAGAAAGAGGGAGAACGCTGCAAGCAAGTTTGGGTGGTCTCAGTTAGGGGTTCTTTGGCTTTGATTGGAACAGGAGGCCTTTGCGCTTTTTGTGTTCCCAAGGAGCAGAGAAAGCTGAGGACCATCTTTCGTGCCTCTACTGGTATAAGAGGAGGGAGAATGCTGCAAGCCAGTTTGGGCGGCCTCAGAGGGGGTTTCTGTGGCTTTTCTCGAAACAGAAGCCCTGGGTGCTTTCAGCGATCTCCAGGAGCAGATAAAGCTCTGGACTATGGTTCGTGCCTTTACTGTCACGGGAAGAGGGTAATGCTGCAAGCCAGTTTGGATGGCCTCTAAGGGGGTTTCTGTGGCTTTGCTCGAAAGAGGCACTTTGTGTGCTTTCTGTGGTCTCCAGGAGCAGGAAAAGCTGAGGACCATGTTTTGTGAGTCTCGTGGTACGGGAAGTGGGAGAATGCTGCAAGCCATCTTGAGTGGCTTTAGACAAGGGTTCTCTGGCTTTGATCAAACCAGGAGCCGTGCGTGCTTTCTGTGCTCTCCAAGAGGAGAGAAAGCTGTGGAGCATCGTTTGTGCTTCTAGTGGCTCAGGAAGAAGGAGAATTCTGCAAATCAGTTAAGGTGGCATCAAAGCGGCCTACTGTGGATTTGCTCGAAACAGGAGCCCTGCGTGCTTTCTGTGCTCTCCAAGACCTGAGAAATCTGTGGACCATCGTTCGTGATTGTAGTTGCATAGAAAGAGGGAGAACGCTGCAAGCCAGTTTGGGTGGTCTCAGTTAGGGGTTTACGTGGCTTTTCTCTAAACAGAAGCCCTACGTGCTTTCTGTGCTCTCCAGGTGCAAACAAAGCTCTAGACCATCTTTCGTGCCTCTACTGTCACGGGAAAAGGGAGAATCCTGCAAGCCAGTTTGGGCGGCCTCAGAGTGTACTTCGGATGCTTTGACTGAAACGGGAGCACTGGGTGCTTTCTGTGCTCTCCAGGAGCAGAGAAAGCTGTGGATCCTCGTTCGTGCCTGTAATTGAAAAGAAAGAGGGAGAATGCTGCAAGCCATTTTTGGAGGCCTCAGTTAGGGGTTCTGAGGCTTCGATCGATATAGGAGCCCTGCGTGCTTTCTGTGCTCTCCAGGAGCAGAGAATGCTGTGGACCATCGTTCATGCCTCCACTGGCACAGGAAGAGGAAGGATGCTGCAAGCTCGTTCAGTTTGCATCACAACTGTGTTCTGTGGCTTTGCTCAAAACAGGAGTACTGCATTCTTTTTGTGGTCTCCAGGTGCAGGGAATGTTGTGGAGCAACGTTCGTGCCTCTTGTGGAAAGAAAAGAGGGAGAAATCTGCAAACCAGTTTTGGATGCCTCAACTAGCAATTGTGCGACTTTACTCGAACCAGGTGATCTGCGTCCTTTCCGTGCTCCCCAGGAGATGAGAAAGCTGTGGACCACCATGTGTAGCTCTTCTGGCACAAAAAGAGGGAGAATGCTGCAAGCCAGTTTGAAGGGCCTCAGAGAGGGCTTCTGAGGTTTCGATAGATACAGGAGGCCTGCGTGCCTTCTGTTCACTCCAGGAGCAGGGAAAGCTGTGGATCATCGTTCGTGTTTCCAGTTGAATAGAAAGATGGAGAATGTTGCAAGCCAGTTTGGGTGGTCTCAGGGTTTCTGTGATTTTGCTTGGAAAAGGAGCCCTACGTGCTTTTTGTGTTCTCAAGGAGCAGAGAAAGCTGTTCACTGAAGTTCGTGCCTGTCGTGTCTCGGGAAGAGGGAGAATGCTGTAAGCCGGTTTGGGTGTGCTCAGACAGGGGGTCTTTAGCTTAGCTTGAAACAAGAGCTCGCCATGCTTTCTGTGCTCTACATGAGTATAGAAAGCTGGGGACCAACAATCATGCCTCTCGAGTCACGAGAAGTAAGAGAATGCTGCAAGCCGGTTTGGGTGCCTTTAGAGGCCAGTTTTGTGGATTAGCTCGAAACAGGAGCCCTGTGTGCCTTTTGTGGTCTCTAGGAGCAGAGAAAGCTGTGCACCTTAGTTTGTGCCGCTCTTGTAACAGGAAGAGGGAGAATGCTGCAAGCGGGTTTGGGTGTGCTCAGACATGAGTTCTTTGGCTTAGCTTGAAACAAAAGCTCGCCATGTTTTCTGTGCTCTCCAAAAGCAGAGAAAGGTGGGGACCATCCATCATGCCTCTTGTGTCATGAGTAGAAAGAGAATGCTGCAAGCAGGTTTGGGTGGATTTAGAAGGGATTTTTGTGGCTTTGCTAAGAACAGCAGTCCTGTGTGCTGATTCTGTTCGCCAGGATCAGACAAAGCTGTGCACCCTAGTTCTTGCCTCACGTGTCACAGAAGAGGGAGAATGCTGCAAGCCGGTTTGCGTTTGCTCAGACGGGGCATCTTTGGCGTAGCTCGAAACAGGAGCCTTGCCTTCTTTCTGTGCTCTCCAACAGCAGAGATAGGTGTGGACCTTCCATTTTGCATGTAGTGGCATGTGATGAGGGTGAATTCTGCAAGCCAATTTGGGTGGCCACGAAGAGGGTGTTCTGTGGATTAGCTTGAAACAGGAGCCCTGTGTGCATTTTGTGCTTTCTAGGAGGAGAGAAAGCGGTTCACCGTAGTTTGTGCCTCTCGTGTCATGGGAAGAGCGAGAATGCTGTAAGCCAGTTTGGGTGGCTTTAGAGGGGAGTTTTGTGGCTTTGCTAAGAACAGCAGTCCTCTATGATTACTGTGCTCTCAACGTGCAGGGAAAGCTGTGCACTGTAGTTCGTGCCTCTCGTGTCACGGGAAGAGGGAGAATGCTGCAAGCCGTTTTGGGTGTGCTCAGAAGCGCGTTCTTTGGCTTAGGTGAAACATGAGCCTGGCATTCTTTCTGTGCTCTCCAACAGCAGAGAAATCAGGGGACCTTCCATTTTGCATCTAGTGGCATGTGATGCGTGTTATAAATGGGCCAGGAGACCTGCTCCTTTGAAAAGCCTTTATTAGTCAGCTCTTTAAAGGGGGAACTCGAGGGGTCGCCTGCGCCGCCGCTGCTCCTGTCGCCGCCCTCGCTCCTGTCGCCGCTGAGGATCAGGTGTCAGTCGGACCTTCTGCTCTCGCCGCAGCAGAGTCGGGAGTTCCGATCTCGCGGGAATCCCCGGCAACCCAACTGGGCTCGTGTGGTCTAGGGGGGTCACTTCTTCCCAGTCCCTTTGTGGTCGTGGCGAGGCGGCAGAAGCAGAATTCAGTCTTTAGGTAGCTGAGGGTCTTCTCGGTGTTGTAGTGCCTCCCTTTTTACCTGGATTTGGTGCTGAGTCGCGGCTTTTGGGTCCGCTTGCCGGCAACTGCACTTCGGTTTTGGAGCGGTGCACCATGGAAGTCCTTGGATTTTCCTATTAGGCGGGGCCGGCAGTTCGAGGAGCCAGCAGGGAACGGCGACAGCCTAGCCCGACGGAATGGGGGGGGGGACCCCGGGGTTTTAGAGGGGGTATACAACTTGGAATAAGATTTTTGAGGGTACAAACTTTGGTACAAACAGCTTAACAGACCGGTTTACAACTGGCATAATATTTGAAACAGTACAACTTTTTAACAAATGGCAGACTGTGTAAGAAAATGGGAATCTCTTACATTTCATTCATTTCAGTCCCCCCTCTATTTCTTTGATCGGGCCTTTGCCCGCATCAATTGGCAGTTTTTGATTCATGGGAGTATATCTTTTTTAATTTCTGGTATTGGTTATATATTCTTTTGGCTTTATTCAGTTCTTCAGTTTGGGGTTCTAGTCTTATTTCAGTAGGTTTGGGGCTTGCTTGAATGGTTGCAGTTCGAATTAAACAGGGGAATATGCAGGGAAGGAGTAGGACGCTGGCAAGGATGCTTATTACAATAAATAAGTCAATAGGTAAGTTTTTATTAAGGGGCTCATCAATTTCATTCAGTGGCTTTTCTTTTATTAAATTTGCAACTCCCTTTGGATTGTCTAATTTTTTTTGGTAAAACAATTCTCTTATAGGGCACTCTCTAGTTAGGTGCTGCATAAACGTTGCAGCAATTTTTACCATCCAATATTGTTTTTAATTTTTTCGGCAAGTAGATACTTGGGTTATATTAAAACACGTGGGACTCACATGAGTGTGAACTCTTATAAGGGACTGCAGATTCTCTTCATCATAGATGAGATGGTAGCCCCTAGAGCATGTTCTTTTGGCATGTTTGCTTATTAATGGGACTATAATTAGTCCTCCCAAGAGTCCAGTATGAACCATTATCTCGATCTCACCTGGTCTTGCCTCTTGGGTTAGGGAAGTGGGATAGTCATTCTTAGAGCATGCTCCTTCGGTGGGTTTGCTCATCAATAGGACTATAATTAGTCCTCCCAAGAGTCCAGTATGAACCATTATCTCGATCTCACCTGGTCTTGCCTCTTGGGTTGGGGAAGTTATTTAGCTGGCCTTATGGAGTTTCTTTCAGTGTGCTCCCACTTGTTCAGTTTTTGATTAGGCTTTCTGTGGTGTGCCCTATAAGAGATCTGTAATGATATTATTATCACAACCTTTTTAATACTTTATAATAACTTAGAACAACAACTTACAGAGAACATTTTATGATCTAATTGGGCTTTGGTCGTTGCTTGAAGGTTATTTTAAGTGTGTTTGGATCTCTAATGGTAGTCCATTCAGAGGGAGTCTCTGCTGGGGTAACAGAGTCACTGGGAAGTGGCAATGGTCCTTTTACTCGGGATATGTGTGTCCAGCCCTTTTCTTGGGTCCTCACTGCAGTGTGGGTTGTGAGCAGGACCTGGAATGGACCTTCGAATTTGGGAGTTAGTGGAGTGGTATTCCAAGATTTAATTAGGACCCAGTCCCCTGGCTTTATTTGGTGTACATCTGCATCTAAGGGGGAGGTTTGAGGAAGATACCCTCTTCTCTTAAGATCGGCCAATGTTTTTCCAATTGTTTGAATATATTCTTGAGTGGCTGCCTCCCCTTCTAAATAATTTGCAGTGCTGTAAGGAGTTAGTAAGAAAGGGAGTCCAAACATCATCTCATATGGTGAAGCCCCTATGTCTGACCTTGGCCGAACTCGGATTCTCAAGAGTGCTAGGGGCAGACATTTTAGCCAATTCATTCCAGTTTCTGTTATCAATTTAGTCAATACATTTTTGAGGGTTTTATTCATCCTCTCAACTCTCCCCGAGTTTTGGGGATGCCAGGGTGTATGCAACTGCCATTTAATTCCCAAGGCTTTAACAACATCATGCAGGACTTGTGCTACAAAGTGGGGGCCTCTGTCTGAATCGATGTTATTTACCAGTCCATATCGGGGGATGATGTGTTCTAATAGTATTTTTATTACTACTTGTGCTGTTTCCCTTTTTGTAGGGAAGGCTTCTATCCAATGTGTTAAGTGATCAACTATAACCAAAAGGTGCTTATATCCCTGTACTGGAGGCATTTCTGTGAAGTCTATTTGTATACTTTGAAAGGGTCTTAATGCTATTTGTCTTCCTCCTGGTGTGGGCTTTTTCATTACTTTTTGATTTACTTTTTGACAAATTAGGCATCCTTCAGTAACTGCTTTGGCCAGGTTATAGATTCCAACACATAGGTGTTCCCTCAGGAAATGATCACACAACCCTTGGGTGCCCCAGTGGGTTAAGCTGTGGATTTCTGCCAGTATTTTTCGAGCTATTGCTTTATTTAGGAATGTTCTTCCATCTGGGGTCAGCCATTCCCCCCGCTTGCCTTGGTGTAAACCTAACTTTTTTATTTCTTTTAATTCATTTTCATCATATATTGGTTCACTAACTTTGTTAGCTGGTACATCATTTAAAGTAAGAATTTTTATTGGTTCTCCCAGCCTTTGAGCTGCTAGTTTGGCTGCTTGATCAGCTACTTGGTTGCCCTTTCCTTCAAATGTGTCCTTTTTTTGATGTCCCTTGACATGTACAATTGCTATTTCTTGGGGCTTCATAAGAGATTCTAATACCAATTAAATTAATTCTTTATGTATCAGATTTTTCCCCTTTGAATTTAGGTAGCCTCTTTCTTCCCAGATTTTTCCAAATGTGTGTACTATTCCAAATGCATATCTCGAGTCTGTGTAGATTGTACCTTGGTCTTGTTCTAATAAATCTAATCCCCTCTTGAGGGCATAGACTTCACAACACTGGGCAGACCAATGGGGGGGCAGTTTTTCCCTGCAGTGTCAGTTTTTGTGCTTCTTCTACAAGAACAGCTGTGGCTGCTACAGCCTGGAGGCAAGCCGGCCACCCTCTTGCAACTGGATCCAAAAGTTTGGAAAGATATGCGACAGGCTTTTTGTGTCCTCCCCATTCTTGCGTTAATACTCCATAAGCTATTCCCCCTTCAGAGTTAATGAATAGGTCAAACTTTTTCTTAAGGTCTGGGAGACTCAGGACAGGGGCTGAAGACAATTTTGTCTTTAGGTCTTTCAATTGTTCTTCATCTTTATCAGTCCATTTTACAGGTTCAGGTTGGACTAACTTCTCATAGAGAAATTTAACACTTTGGGAATATTTTTCTATCCATAGCTTGCAATAACCAAATAGTCCTAATAATTTTCTTGTATCTTTTTTTGTGGTTGGAGCTGGGACTGAGAGCATACCTGAGATTCTCTCAGGGCTTAATTTCTTACACCCTTCCCCAATGAGGTGTCCGAAGCAGGTGACCCACGATTCTATAAACTGCAGTTTGTTCTTTGACACTTTGAGGCCTTTTTCCCCCAGAAAATTCAGTAGATTAATACTGGTTCCCTTCACTTTATCCTGCTTTTTCCCCGACATTAGGAGGTCATCTACATACTGCAGGATTTGTACATTATTTTTAGGGATAAACTGCCTTAGTAACTCTTCTAGGGCTTGCCCGAAGAGGTTTGGGCTTTCAGTGAACCCTTGAGGAAGACGAGTCCATCTTAGTTGCTGCTTTCTCTTACTTTCAGGGCACTCCCATTCGAAAGCAAACCAATCTCGGCTTCCTTCTGCCAAAGGACAGGCCCAAAAAGCATCTTTTAGATCTATTACAGTAAACCAGGAATGTTCTCTAGGGATCCTGCTCAGGAGTGTGTAGGGGTTTTGTACCACTGGGTGCCTGGTAATTGTTTTTTTGTTTACTTCTCTTAGGTCTTGCACTAATCTAAACTTATTTTCTGCCTTTTTTACAGCCAGAATAGGGGTGTTGTGGGGTGACATACAAGGTTCTAATATTCCTTCTGTGAGTAGATGGGTTATAATTGGGGTTAGTCCTTTTTCCCTTCCAGAGAAATAGGATATTGCCTGACCCTTATAGGAGGCGTATTTTCTTGCATTTTTATTTCTATAGGTGGGATATCTAAATATCCATATTTTCCCTCCTCGGCCCAGACTTCTGGCTTGATTTCTTTCAAGTCTCCAATAGTCAGCCTCATCATTTGTACTACCATTCTTCCTTCTCTAGGAAGAATCCCTACTCCTAACTGAACTTGCAGGTCCCTTCCCAGCAAGTTACTGTCTACTTTGGGTAGATATATTAAATTAGTGACACATCTCTTGGAATTTCCTTTAATTTCTATATTTTCTATAACTGAGGCTTTGAAAGGCTCCCCTTCTGCTCCTAGGACTTCACAGGTTTTTCTTCCAATCGTAATTCCAACTAAAAGTCGGTTAATACACGATTTATCGGCACCAGTATCTACTAAAAATTCAAACTCTTCATGTTGGGGACCTACTTCAAAATTTACTATGGGCCCTTCCTGATGTTTCGTGGGGTCCCCTAACGCATAGAGCCCATGACACCCCTAATCCTCTTTGACTTCTCCTTTCAATAATTTTTCCAATGCCTCTTGCTCCCCTACGACAGTCTCATCAAATGACAATTTTTTGCAATGTTTTTTTAAGTGTCCTATTTCTCCACAATAAAAACAGGCTCGGGTCTCTCTTGGTCTCTGAGGAGTACCCCAAGATGGTGGGTTCCTTCCTCTTCCCTTTTCTGGTAAAGATTTTGTGTTTCTTTCACCCCTAGCATCCTCTTTGAGATCCCTTACACTCTCCCTGGACACGGCTACCATAATCCTGGTTTTTGCTTTTGTTCTTTCTTCATCTCTCCTAAGATATACTCTTAGTGCTTCCCTTAATAATTCATTTATTTCTCGGTCTTGCCAGTCCTCCATCTTTTCAAGTTTTCTTCTGATATCTGGCCAGGATTTTGTGACAAACTGTAATTTTAATAATATCTGTCCGTCTGGGCTATCTGGATCTAGATTGGAATATTGCTGGAAATTCCGTCTGAGCCTGCTCAGCCAGGCTGCTGCGGGTTTCATCTTTCTCTTGGGCCCTGTCAAAAGCTAATTTGGTGTTGCTACTCCGAGGAACTGATTCTTTAATACCTTTTATCATTAGGTTTCTATAATCTTCCATATTTCTCCTCCCTTCTTCTCTGTTTGGGTCCCACCCTGGGTTAGCTATTGGCAACTTCTGGTCACCGGGGGGGCCCATTAGGTTTTCTCTCTCCCAGATGCGCATTCCTGCTGCCCTAACCAACCGAAACTCGTCTGGATTGAAGAGTATATTTAAGATGGAGTTTAGTTCTCCCCATGTATAAATATTTGGGCCCAAAAACTGGTCAATCTGGTTGGCAATTCCCACTGGGTTTTCAACTAGATTCTCCAGTTCTTTCTTAAAACTTCTGACTTCTGACGCTGTTAAAGGTGCATTGACAAACCCTATTCCTCCAACTGCCCCACCCAATGGGACCTCCCTTAGGGGAAAGAGTTTGGTTTTTGACCTGGTGTTACTGTAAGGTCCTTCTGGGGTTTTTATTGCCTGGCAGGATGCATTGTTAGTTGCCAGACCTAACTCCCAGCTGTGAGGGGGTGCAGGGATTGTGGATGGTGAAGGAGAGGAGGTTAGACCAGTGTTAGGGAATGGCAGAGGGTAAGAGGGGTTATAAGCTGGAGGGAGGCAAGTTGGAGAAAGAACAGGGATTACAGTTTGAGAAGGTGGGATATGATTTTCAAATGAGGTTGGAGGATTAGTAGGGATAGTTTGTAGTACTTCGGGATAAACTGGAGGAGGAGGCAAATGTTCTAAGGGGTCCCAATTATGGCTAGCTTCTTCTTGGTTCTCCTGCTTTTCATTCTTTTGTTTCCCTTGCTGTAACTTACATATTTTTGCTGTTTCATTTTTGACTACTTGTTTCTGCCAACAGATAGCATAGAGTATTTGTTCAGTACTTGAATCTCCTCGAGATTTCAAGTATTGAGTTAATTGTGAACACATCCAGGGGTCTCTAGTTCTACACCATGGCCATTTTTCAGGTAAATCTAGCTTAGGCCAAGCCTCTATGCAATAATGGATCATCTTGATCCTGTCCAAGCTTTTAGTGGCTTCATCAAACTCCCATAGTTCTAACATTTGTCCTAGTGGACTGTCCGATGGAATTTGTTTTATCTTTTTCTCTCTCTCTTCAACTGGCTCCACTCTACTTATGTATGCCCCCATTTTCAGTGGGTCTCAAATAAAAACTACGCTGTTCCTATTCTGACAGAAACTTTACTTCAGGGCAACCCAAAGCAAAATTACTTGACTTTGTTTTAATGAAACTTCTTTAAGGTGCCCCTACACATACACAAGTTTAAAGGCAGGCAGCCCAAATTTTAACTCTCACTCACTCTTTGAGCACTCGTAAGTAGCCCCAGGGACCCTCTCTTAGGGTTTGGGCACTACCCCTGCCAGTGCTCGGAATGCTCCACAGGTAGCCTGGTGACCCGCCCTTAGGGCCTCAGCCACTACCCCTTGGCCAGCACTCCTTTACTCCCCTGCACCCGGACAGCGTACCTCTTCCCTGGGCACCCCCGACCAGTTCTACCTCTCGAACCCGGAAAGCGTACCCAAGATACCCCCGACCAATGCAGACTCTTTTATCCCAGCACCCCGACAGCTACCCCAGCCAGTCTCCAAAGCACCCCGAAAGCAGCCTGTCTTTGCTACCCCAGCCGGTACTCAGACGCTCTGGGCCGTAGCCTCAGCCAGTACTCTTTATACCAGCACCCCGACAGCTACCCCAGCCAGTCTCCAAAGCACCCCGAAAGCAGCCTATCTTTGCTACCCCAGCCGGTACTCAGACGCTCTGGGCCGTAGCCTCAGCCAGTGCTCTCTTTCTCTCCCCACACCCCGGTAGTTACCCCAGTCAGTGCCAACTCACAAGCCCCGAAAGTAGCCTGGGCAACCTGCCCTTAGAGTTCCAGCCGCTACCCCAGCCAGCGCTAGTCTCCTGTGACACCCCGGGCTATAACTTCAGCCAGTGTGGTGCGTGCTTCACTTACTTCTTTGACGTGCCACTTAGTCTCTAAATTCCTCCGCACGTCCAGAGGGGGGCGCCTATGCCCCTGGAGACGCCTCAGTCACTCTCAGTTCACTCGCTTCCTGCTTTTCCCGGCCGGCCCCCTTGCGGGGGTGCGGAAACGCGGTATTCAGCAGTCCAAACTCGCTTGGGGGGTCCAAGCTGCCGGCCCCCCACTCATTCACTCCACATCCGCTCGTCTCCACTCCCGCCACTGGTTGTTCTTACCGATGCTCCTCCAGTAGTGTCCCGCGAGGCTGGCGAGCGACGTCCTCTGGTCCGTGATGTCCAGCTGTCCAGGAGGTCCGAGGTCGGGCTCCGCCTTCCCGTCCTGGTCCTCTTCTGGGCGTGGCTTAGATCCCGGACGGGCCCCCAAATTGTTATAAATGGGCCAGGAGACTTGCTCCTTTGAAAAGCCTTTATTAGTCAGCTCTTTAAAGGGGGAACTCGAGGGGTCGCCTGCGCCGCCGCTGCTCCTGTCGCCGCCCTCGCTCCTGTCGCCGCTGAGGATCAGGTGTCAGTCGGACCTTCTGCTCTCGCCGCAGCAGAGTCGGGAGTTCCGATCTCGCGGGAATCCCCGGCAACCCAACTAGGCTTGTGTGGTCTAGGGGGGTCACTTCTTCCCAGTCCCTTTGTGGTCGTGGCGAGGCGGCAGAAGCAGAATTCAGTCTTTAGGTAGCTGAGGGTCTTCTCGGTGTTGTAGTGCCTCCCTTTTTACCTGGATTTGGTGCTGGGTTGCGGCTTTTGGGTCCGCTTGCCGGCAACTGCACTTCGGTTTTGGAGCGGTGCACCATGGAAGTCCTTGGATTTTCCTATTAGGCGGGGCCGGCAGCTCGAGGAGCCGGCAGGGAACGGCGACAGCCTAGCCCGACGGAAAGCGGGGGAGACCCCGGGGTTTTAGAGGGGGTATACAACTTGGAATAAGATTTTTGAGGGTACAAACTCTGGTACAAACAGCTTAACAGACCGGTTTACAACTGGCATAATATTTGAAACAGTACAACTTTTAAACAAATGGCAGACTGTGTAAGAAAATGGGAATCTCCTACATTTTATTCATTTCAATGAGGGTGAATTCTGCAAGACAGTTCGATTCGCCACGGAGAGTGTGTTCCGTTTATTAGCTCGAAACAGGAGCCCTGTGTGCATTTTGTGCTTTCTAGGAGGAGAGAAAGCGGTTCACCATAGTTTGTGCCTCTCGTGTCATGGGAAGAGCGAGAATGCTGTAAGCCAGTTTGGGTGGCTTTAGAGGGGAGTTTTGTGGCTATGCTAAGAACAGAAATCCTGTTTGCTTGCTGTGCTCTCGAGGAGCAGAGAATTCTGTGCATTGTAGTTCGTGCCTCTCATGTCCTGAGAAGAAAGAGAATGCTGCAAGCTGTTTTGGGTGTCTTTAGAAGGGAGTTCTGTGGATTTGCTCGAAACAGGAGCTCTGTGTGCATTTTGTGCTCTGTTGGAGCAGAGAAAGCTGTGCACCCTAGTTCTTGCCTCTCGTGTCGCAGGAAGAGTGAGAATGCTGCACGCCGGTTTGCATTTGCTCAGACGAGGCTTCTTTGGCGTAGCTCGAAACAGGAGCCTTGCCTTCTTTCTGTGCTCTCCAACAGCAGAGAAATCTGGGGACCATCGATCATGCCTCTCATTTCACGAGAAGAAAGAGAATGCTGCAAGCAGGTTTGGGTGTCTTTAGAGGGGAGATTTGTGGCTTTGCTAAGAACAGCAGTCCTGTATGCTTACTGTGCTCTCTAGGAGCAGGGAAAGCTGTGCACCGTAGTTCGTGCCTCTCGTGTCACATGGAGAGCGAGAATGCTGTAAGCCAGTTTGGATGGCTTTAGAGGGGAGTTTTGTGTCTTTGGTAAGAACAGCAGTCCTGTGTGCATTTTGTGCTCTGTTGGAGCAGAGAAAGCTGTGCACCCTAGTTCTTGCCTCTTGTGTGACAGGAAGAGGGAGAATGCTGCAAGCCGTTTTGGGTGTGCTCAGAAGGGGGTTCTTTGGCTTAGCTCAAAACAGGAGACTTGCGTTCTTTCTGTACTCTCCAACAGCAGAGAAATCTGGGGACCATCGGACACGCCTCTCGTGCCACGAGAAGAAAAAGAATGCTGTACGCAGGTTTGGGTTTCTTTAGAGGGGAGTTTTGTGGCTTTGCTAAGAACAGCAGTCCTGTGTGCTTACTGTGATCTCTAGGTGCAGGGAAAGCTGTGCACTGTAGTTCGTGCCTCTTGTGTGACGGGAAGAGGGAGAATGCTGCAAGCCGTTTTGGGTGTGCTCAGAAGGGGGTTCTTTGGCTTAGCTCGAAACAGGAGCCTTGCCTTCTTTCTGTGCTCTCCAACAGCAGAGAAAGCGGTGGACCTTCCATTTTGCATGTAGTGGCATGTGATGAGGGCGGATTCTGCAAGCCAATTTGGGTGGCCACGAAGAGGGTGTTCTGTGGATTAGCTCGAAACAGGAGCCCTGTGTGCATTTTGTGCTTTCTAGGAGGAGAGAAAGCGGTTCACCGTAGTTTGTGCCTCTCGTGTCATGGGAAGAGCGAGAATGCTGTAAGCCAGTTTGGGTGGCTTTAGAGGGGAGTTTTGTGGCTTTGCTAAGAACAGAAATCCTGTTTGCTTGCTGTGCTCTCGAGGAGCAGAGAAAGCTGTGCACCGTAGTTCGTGCCTCTCGTGTCCTGAGAAGAAAGAGAATGCTTCAAGCTGTTTTGGGTGTCTTTAGAAGGGAGTTCTGTGGATTTGCTCGAAACAGGAGCTCTGTGTGCATTTTGTGCTCTGTTGGAGCAGAGAAAGCTGTGCACCCTAGTTCTTGCCTCACGTGTCACAGAAGAGGGAGAATGCTGCACGCCGGTTTGCGTTTGCTCAGACGGGGCTTCTTTGGCGTAGCTCAAAACAGGAGCCTTGCCTTCTTTCTGTGCTCTGCAACAGCAGAGAAATCTGGGGACCATCGGACATGCCTCTCGTTTTACGAGAAGAAAGAGAATGCTGCAAGCAGGTTTGGGTGTCTTTAGAGGGGAGTTTTGTGGCTTTGCTAAGAACAGCAGTCCTGTGTGCTTACTGAGCTCTCTAGGAGCAGGGAAAGCTGTGCACCGTACTTTGGGCCTCTTGTATGACGGGACGAGGGAGAATGCTGTAAGCCGTTTTGGGTGTGCTCAGAAGGGGGTTCTTTGGCTTAGCTCGAAACAGGTGCCTTGCGTTCTTTCTGTACTCTCCAACAGCAGAGAAAGCTGTGGACCTTCCATTTTGCATGTAGTGGCGTGTGATGAGGACGGATTCTGAAAGCCAATTTGGGTGGCCACGGAGAGGGTGTTCTGTGGATTAGCTTGAAACAGGAGCCCTGTTTGCCTTTTGTGGTCTCTAGGAGCAGAGAAAGCTGTGCACCTTAGTTTGTGCCTCTCGTGTCACGTGATTAGGGAGAATCCTGTAAGCCGGTTTGGGTGTGCTCAGACATGGGTTCTTTGGCTTAGCTTGAAACAAGAGCTCGCCGTGCTTTCTGTGCCCTCCAACAGCAGAGAAAGCTGGGGACCATCGATCATGCCTCTCGTGTCACGGGAAGAGGGAGAATGCTGCAAGCCAATTTTGGTGGCATTAGAGGGGAGTTTTGTGGCTTTGCTAAGAACAGCAGTCCTGTGTGATTACTGTGCTGTCTAGGTGCAGGGAAAGCTGTGGACTGTAGTTCATGCCTCTTGTGGCACGGGAAGAGGGAGAATGCTGCAAGCCGTTTTGGGTGCGCTCAGAAGGGGGTTCTTTGGCTTAGGTGAAACATGAGCATGGCATTCTTTCTGTGCTCTCCAACAGCAGAGAAATCTGGGGACCTTCCATTTTGCATCTAGTGGCATGTGAAGAGGGTGAATTCTGCAAGACAGTTTGGTTCGCCACGGGGAGTGTGTTCTGTGGATTAGCTCATAACTGGAGCCCTGTTTGCCTTTTGTGCTCTCTAGGAGGAGAGAAAGCTGTTCACCGTAGTTCGTGTCTCTCGTGTCAGGGGAAGAGCTAGAATGCTGTAAGCCAGTTTGGGTGTCTTTAGAGGGGAGTTTTGTGGCTTTGCTAAGAACAGCAGTCCTGTGTGATTACAGTGCTCTCTAGGAGCAGGGAAAGCTGTGCAACGTAGTTCGCACCTCTTGTGTGACAGAAAGAGGAAGAATGCTGCAAGCCGTTTTGGGTGTGCTCAGAAGGGGGTTCTTGGGCTTACCTCGAAACAGGAGACTTGCGGTCTTTCTGTACTCTCCAACAGCAGAGAAATCTGGGGACCATCGGACATGCCTCTCGTGTCACAAGAAGAAAAAGAATGCTGCACGCAGGTTTGGGTGTCTTTAAAGGGGAGTTTTGTGGCTTTGCTAAGAACAGTAGTCCTGTGTGCTTACTGTGCTCTCTAGGTGCAGGGAAAGCTGTGCACTGTAGTTCGTGCCTCTTGTGTGACAGGAAGAGGGAGAATGCTGCAAGCCGTTTTGGGTGTGCTCAGAAGGGGGTTCTTTGGCTTAGCTCAAAACAGGAGACTTGCGGTCTTACTGTGCTCTCCAACAGCAGAGAAATCAGGGGACCTTCCATTTTGCATCTAGTGGCATGTGATGAGGGTGAATTCTGCAAGACAGTTCGGTTCGCCACGGAGAGTGTGTTCTGTTTATTAGCTCGAAATAGGAGCCCTGCGTGCATTTTGTGCTTTCTAGGAGGAGAGAAAGCGGTTCACCATAGTTTGTGCCTCTTGTGTCATGGGAAGAGCGAGAATGCTGTAAGCCAGTTTGGGTGGCTTTAGAGGGGAGTTTTGTGGCTTTGCTAAGAACAGAAATCCTGTTTGCTTGCTGTGCTCTCGAGGAGCAGAGAAAGCTGTGCACCGTAGTTCGTGCCTCTCGTGTCCTGAGAAGAAAGAGAATGCTGCAAGGTGTTTTGGGTGTCTTTAGAAGGGAGTTCTGTGGATTTGCTCGAAACAGGAGCTCTGTGTGCATTTTGTGCTCTGTTGGAGCAGAGAAAGCTGTGCACCCTAGTTCTTGCCTCACGTGTCACAGAAGAGGGAGAATGCTGCAAGCCGGTTTGCGTTTGCTCAGACGGGGCTTCTTTGGCGTAGCTCGAAACAGGAGCCTTGCCTTCTTTCTGTGCTCTCCAACAGCAGAGAAATCTGGGGACCATCGGACATGCCTCTCGTTTTACGAGAAGAAAGAGAATGCTGCAAGCTGGTTTGGGTGTCTTTAGAGGGGAGATTTGTGGCTTTGCTAAGAACAGCAGTCCTGTGTGCTTACTGTGCTCTCTAGGAGCAGGGAAAGCTGTGCACCGTACTTTGGGCCTCTCGTGTCACGGGAAGAGGGAGAATGCTGTTAGCCAGTTTGGGTGTGCTCAGAAGAGGGTTCTTTGGCTTAGCTCGAAACAGTAGCCTTGCGTTCTTTCTCTACTCTCCAAAAGCAGAGAAAGCTGTGGACCTTCCATTTTGCATTAAGTGGCATGTGATGAGGGCGGATTCTGCAAGCCAATTTGGGTGGCCACGAAGAAGGTGTTCTGTGGATTAGCTCGAAACAGGAGCCCTGTGTGCATTTTGTGCTTTCTAGGAGGAGAGAAAGCGGTTCACCGTAGTTTGTGCCTCTTGTGTCATGGGAATAGCGAGAATGCTGTAAGTCAGTTTGGGTGGCTTTAGAGGGGAATTTTGTGGCTTTGCTAAGAACAGAAATCCTGTTTGCTTGCTGTGCTCTCGAGGAGCAGAGAAAGCTGTGCATTGTAGTTCGTGCCTCTCGTGTCCTGAGAAGAAAGAGAATGCTGCAAGCTGTTTTGGGTGTCTTTAGAAGGGAGTTCTGTGGATTTGCTCGAAACAGGAGCTCTGTGTGCATTTTGTGCTCTGTTGGAGCAGAGAAAGCTGTGCACCCTAGTTCTTGCCTCACGTGTCACAGAAGAGGGAGAATGCTGCACGCCGGTTTGCGTTTGCTCAGACGGGGCTTCTTTGGCGTAGCTCAAAACAGGAGCCTTGCCTTCTTTCTGTGCTCTCCAACAGCAGAGAAATCTGGGGACCATCGGACATGCCTCTCGTTTTACGAGAAGAAAGAGAATGCTGCAAGCAGGTTTGGGTGTCTTTAGAGGGGAGTTTTGTGGCTTTGCTAAGAACAGCAGTCCTGTGTGCTTACTGAGCTCTCTAGGAGCAGGGAAAGCTGTGCACCGTACTTTGGGCCTCTTGTATGACGGGACGAGGGAGAATGCTGTAAGCCGTTTTGGGTGTGCTCAGAAGGGGGTTCTTTGGCTTAGCTCGAAACAGGTGCCTTGCGTTCTTTCTGTACTCTCCAACAGCAGAGAAAGCTGTGGACCTTCCATTTTGCATGTAGTGGCGTGTGATGAGGACGGATTCTGAAAGCCAATTTGGGTGGCCACGGAGAGGGTGTTCTGTGGATTAGCTTGAAACAGGAGCCCTGTGTGCCTTTTGTGGTCTCTAGGAGCAGAGAAAGCTGTGCACCTTAGTTTGTGCCTCTCGTGTCACGTGATTAGGGAGAATCCTGTAAGCCGGTTTGGGTGTGCTCAGACATGGGTTCTTTGGCTTAGCTTGAAACAAGAGCTCGCCGTGCTTTCTGTGCCCTCCAACAGCAGAGAAAGCTGGGGACCATCGATCATGCCTCTCGTGTCACGGGAAGAGGGAGAATGCTGCAAGCCAATTTTGGTGGCATTAGAGGGGAGTTTTGTGGCTTTGCTAAGAACAGCAGTCCTGTGTGATTACTGTGCTGTCTAGGTGCAGGGAAAGCTGTGGATTGTAGTTCATGCCTCTTGTGGCACGGGAAGAGGGAGAATGCTGCAAGCCGTTTTGGGTGCTCTCAGAAGGGGGTTCTTTGGCTTAGGTGAAACATGAGCATGGCATTCTTTCTGTGCTCTCCAACAGCAGAGAAATCTGGGGACCTTCCATTTTGCATCTAGTGGCATGTGAAGAGGGTGAATTCTGCAAGACAGTTTGGTTCGCCACGGGGAGTGTGTTCTGTGGATTAGCTCATAACTGGAGCCCTGTTTGCCTTTTGTGCTCTCTAGGAGGAGAGAAAGCTGTTCACCGTAGTTCGTTTCTCTCGTGTCAGGGGAAGAGCTAGAATGCTGTAAGCCAGTTTGGGTGTCTTTAGAGGGGAGTTTTGTGGCTTTGCTAAGAACAGCAGTCCTGTGTGATTACAGTGCTCTCTAGGAGCAGGGAAAGCTGTGCAACGTAGTTCGCACCTCTTGTGTGACAGAAAGAGGAAGAATGCTGCAAGCCGTTTTGGGTGTGCTCAGAAGGGGGTTCTTGGGCTTACCTCGAAACAGGAGACTTGCGGTCTTTCTGTACTCTCCAACAGCAGAGAAATCTGGGGACCATCGGACATGCCTCTCGTGTCACAAGAAGAAAAAGAATGCTGCACGCAGGTTTGGGTGTCTTTAAAGGGGAGTTTTGTGGCTTTGCTAAGAACAGTAGTCCTGTGTGCTTACTGTGCTCTCTAGGTGCAGGGAAAGCTGTGCACTGTAGTTCGTGCCTCTTGTGTGACAGGAAGAGGGAGAATGCTGCAAGCCGTTTTGGGTGTGCTCAGAAGGGGGTTCTTTGGCTTAGCTCAAAACAGGAGACTTGCGGTCTTACTGTGCTCTCCAACAGCAGAGAAATCAGGGGACCTTCCATTTTGCATCTAGTGGCATGTGATGAGGGTGAATTCTGCAAGACAGTTCGGTTCGCCACGGAGAGTGTGTTCTGTTTATTAGCTCGAAACAGGAGCCCTGCGTGCATTTTGTGCTTTCTAGGAGGAGAGAAAGCGGTTCACCATAGTTTGTGCCTCTTGTGTCATGGGAAGAGCGAGAATGCTGTAAGCCAGTTTGGGTGGCTTTAGAGGGGAGTTTTGTGGCTTTGCTAAGAACAGAAATCCTGTTTGCTTGCTGTGCTCTCGAGGAGCAGAGAAAGCTGTGCACCGTAGTTCGTGCCTCTCGTGTCCTGAGAAGAAAGAGAATGCTGCAAGGTGTTTTGGGTGTCTTTAGAAGGGAGTTCTGTGGATTTGCTCGAAACAGGAGCTCTGTGTGCATTTTGTGCTCTGTTGGAGCAGAGAAAGCTGTGCACCCTAGTTCTTGCCTCACGTGTCACAGAAGAGGGAGAATGCTGCAAGCCGGTTTGCGTTTGCTCAGACGGGGCTTCTTTGGCGTAGCTCGAAACAGGAGCCTTGCCTTCTTTCTGTGCTCTGCAACAGCAGAGAAATCTGGGGACCATCGGACATGCCTCTCGTTTTACGAGAAGAAAGAGAATGCTGCAAGCTGGTTTGGGTGTCTTTAGAGGGGAGATTTGTGGCTTTGCTAAGAACAGCAGTCCTGTGTGCTTACTGTGCTCTCTAGGAGCAGGGAAAGCTGTGCACCGTACTTTGGGCCTCTCGTGTCACGGGAAGAGGGAGAATGCTGTTAGCCAGTTTGGGTGTGCTCAGAAGAGGGTTCTTTGGCTTAGCTCGAAACAGTAGCCTTGCGTTCTTTCTCTACTCTCCAAAAGCAGAGAAAGCTGTGGACCTTCCATTTTGCATTAAGTGGCATGTGATGAGGGCGGATTCTGCAAGCCAATTTGGGTGGCCACGAAGAAGGTGTTCTGTGGATTAGCTCGAAACAGGAGCCCTGTGTGCATTTTGTGCTTTCTAGGAGGAGAGAAAGCGGTTCACCATAGTTTGTGCCTCTTGTGTCATGGGAATAGCGAGAATGCTGTAAGTCAGTTTGGGTGGCTTTAGAGGGGAATTTTGTGGCTTTGCTAAGAACAGAAATCCTGTTTGCTTGCTGTGCTCTCGAGGAGCAGAGAAAGCTGTGCACCGTAGTTCGTGCCTCTCGTGTCCTGAGAAGAAAGAGAATGCTGCAAGCTGTTTTGGGTGTCTTTAGAAGGGAGTTCTGTGGATTTGCTCGAAACAGGAGCTCTGTGTGCATTTTGTGCTCTGTTGGAGCAGAGAAAGCTGTGCACCCTAGTTCTTGCCTCACGTGTCACAGAAGAGGGAGAATGCTGCACGCCGGTTTGCGTTTGCTCAGGCGGGGCTTCTTTGGCGTAGCTCAAAACAGGAGCCTTGCCTTCTTTCTGTGCTCTCCAACAGCAGAGAAATCTGGGGACCATCGGACATGCCTCTCGTTTTACGAGAAGAAAGAGAATGCTGCAAGCAGGTTTGGGTGTCTTTAGAGGGGAGTTTTGTGGCTTTGCTAAGAACAGCAGTCCTGTGTGCTTACTGAGCTCTCTAGGAGCAGGGAAAGCTGTGCACCGTACTTTGGGCCTCTTGTATGACGGGACGAGGGAGAATGCTGTAAGCCGTTTTGGGTGTGCTCAGAAGGGGGTTCTTTGGCTTAGCTCGAAACAGGTGCCTTGCGTTCTTTCTGTACTCTCCAACAGCAGAGAAAGCTGTGGACCTTCCATTTTGCATGTAGTGGCGTGTGATGAGGACGGATTCTGAAAGCCAATTTGGGTGGCCACGGAGAGGGTGTTCTGTGGATTAGCTTGAAACAGGAGCCCTGTGTGCCTTTTGTGGTCTCTAGGAGCAGAGAAAGCTGTGCACCTTAGTTTGTGCCTCTCGTGTCACGTGATTAGGGAGAATCCTGTAAGCCGGTTTGGGTGTGCTCAGACATGGGTTCTTTGGCTTAGCTTGAAACAAGAGCTCGCTGTGCTTTCTGTGCCCTCCAACAGCAGAGAAAGCTGGGGACCATCGATCATGCCTCTCGTGTCACGGGAAGAGGGAGAATGCTGCAAGCCAATTTTGGTGGCATTAGAGGGGAGTTTTGTGGCTTTGCTAAGAACAGCAGTCCTGTGTGATTACTGTGCTGTCTAGGTGCAGGGAAAGCTGTGGACTGTAGTTCATGCCTCTTGTGGCACGGGAAGAGGGAGAATGCTGCAAGCCGTTTTGGGTGCGCTCAGAAGGGGGTTCTTTGGCTTAGGTGAAACATGAGCATGGCATTCTTTCTGTGCTCTCCAACAGCAGAGAAATCTGGGGACCTTCCATTTTGCATCTAGTGGCATGTGAAGAGGGTGAATTCTGCAAGACAGTTTGGTTCGCCACGGGGAGTGTGTTCTGTGGATTAGCTCATAACTGGAGCCCTGTTTGCCTTTTGTGCTCTCTAGGAGGAGAGAAAGCTGTTCACCGTAGTTCGTGTCTCTCGTGTCAGGGGAAGAGCTAGAATGCTGTAAGCCAGTTTGGGTGTCTTTAGAGGGGAGTTTTGTGGCTTTGCTAAGAACAGCAGTCCTGTGTGATTACAGTGCTCTCTAGGAGCAGGGAAAGCTGTGCAACGTAGTTCGTGCCTCTCGTGTGATGGGACGAGGGAGAATGATGCAAGCAGGTTTGGGTGTGCACAGATGGGGGTTCTTTAGCTTAGCTCGAAACATGAGCCTTGCGTTCTTTCTGTACTCTCCAACAGCAGAGAAAGCTATGGACCTTCCATTTTGCGTGTAGCGGCATGTGATGAGGGTGGATTTTGCAAGCCAATTTGGGTGGCCACGGAGAGGGTGTTCTGTGGATTAGCTCGAAACAGGAGCCCTGTGTGCCTTTTGTGGTCTCTAGGAGCAGAGAAAGCTGTGCACCTTAGTTTGTGCCTGTCGTGTCACGTGATTAGGGAGAATCCTGTAAGCCGTTTTGGGTGTGCTCTGACATGGGTTCTTTGGCTTGGCTTGAAACAAGAGCTTGCCGTGCTTTCTGTGCCCTCCAACAGCAGAGAAAGCTGAGGACCATTTATCATGCCTCTAGTGTCACGAGAAGAAAGAGGATTCTGCAAGCAGGTTTGGGTGGCTTTAGAGGGGAGTTTTGTGGCTTTGCTAAGAACAGCAGTCCTGTGTGCTTACTGTGCTCTCGAGGAGCAGAGAAAACTGTGAACCGTAGTTCGTGCCTCTGGTGTGACAGGAAGAGGGAGAATGCTGTAAGCCATTTTGGGCATGCTCAGAAGGGTGTTCTTTGGCTTTACTCGAAACAAGAGCTTTGCATTCTTTCTGTGCTCTCCAGCAGCAGAGATAGGTGTGGACCTTCCATTTTGCATCTAGTGGCATGTGATGAGGGTGGATTCTGCAAGCCAGTTTGGGTGGCCACGGAGAGGGTGTTCTGTGGATTTGCCAGAAACAGGAGCCTTCTGTGCATTTTGTGCTGTCTAGAAGCAGAGAAAGCTGTGCACCTTAGTTCGTGCCTCTCGTGTCACGGGATTAAAGAGAATGCTGGAAGCCAGTTTGGGTGTGCTCAGACAGGGGTTTCTTTGGCTTAGCTTGAAACAGGAGCTCGCTGAGCTTTCTGTGCTTTCCAACAGCAGAGAAATCTGGGGACCATCGATCATGCCTCTCGTGTCACGAGAAGAAATGTGTACTTCAAGCCAGCTTGGGTAGCCACAGAGGGGGTGTTCTATGGATTTGCTCAAAACAGCAGCCCTGTTTGCATTTTGTGCTCTCTAGGAGCAGGGAAAGCTGTGCACCGTAGTTCGTGCCTCTTGTGCCACGGGAAGAGGGAGAATGCCGTAAGCCGGTTTGGGTGCGCTCAGAAGGGGCTTCTTTGGCTTAGCTTGAAACAAGAGCTCGGCGTTCTTTCTGTGCTCTACAAGAGCAGAGAAAGCTCTTGACGTTTCATTTTGCATCTAGTGGCATGTGATGAGGGTGAATTCTGCAAACCAGTTTGGGTGGCCTCAGAGGGGGGGTTCTATGGATTTAATCGAAACAGGAGCCCTGTGTCCATTTTGTGCTCTGTAGGAGCAGAAAAAACTCTAGACCATCGGTGGTGCCTATCGTGGTCTGTAAATAGGGAGAATGGTGCATGCTGGGTTGGGTGGACTCAGAGGGCGATCCTGCAATTGTCGGCCCCAGGCAATGCACTTGGGTATGAACGGTAACCCTTTTCCCTGGGAAACAGAGCTCACCCACCCTGGTTCCAGGTGTCGTTTTGCAGAAGACCTTTAGCACTCCCAGGCCAGCCAGGATTCCCATGGGTGGTACCTTGGGTCTGGGAGAAACCCTGATCCGTGTTGAATTCAGGCCGGCAGAAGGCCGGCCCCAGGCAAGGCTTCTTGGGTACGAACGGTGGCTCTTTTCCCTGGGAAACCGCACTTGCCCCCCCTCCCCGGTTCCGGGTGTCATTTTGCAAGAGACCTTTGTAAATCCCAGGCCAGCCAGGATTCCCATGTGTGGTACCTTGGGTCTGGGAGAAATCCTGATCCGTCTCGAATTTCAGAGGGTGGAAGGCCGGCCCCGGGCATTGCGTCTTGGGTACAAACGGGGGCCCTTTACCCTAAGAAACCAAACCTGCTCTCTCGGTTCCTGGTGTCATTTTGAGGGAGACCTTTGGCACTCCCAGGCCATCCAGGATTGTCATGGGTGGTACCTTGGGTTTGGGAGAAATCCTGATCTGTCTTGAATTCTAGCTGGTGGAAGGCCAACCCTGGGCATTGCGTTTTGGATACGAACACTGCCCCTTATCCCTGGGAAACCAAACCCGCCCCCCCTTGGTTGCTGGTGTCATTTTACAGGAGAGCTTTGGCACTCCCAGGCCAGCCAGGATTCCCATGGGTGGTACCTTGGGTCGTGGAGAAATCCTGATCCGTCTTGAATTCGAGACGGCAGAAGGCCGGTCCCAGGCATGGCGTCTTGGGCACAAAGGGTGGTCCTATTCCCTGTGAAACTGAACCAGCCGCCCCTCCCCCCCCCGGTTCCTGGTGTCATTTTGCAAGAGACCTATGGCACTCCCAGGCCACTCAGGATTCCCATGGGTGGTAGCTTGGGTCTGGGAGAAATCCTTATCCATCTCGAATTATAGCTGGAGGAAGGCCAGCCCCGGGCACTGTGTCTTGGGTACGAACGGTGGCCCTTTTCCCTGGGAAACAGAACCTGCCCCCCTCGATTCCTGGTGTCATTTTGCAGGAGACCTTTGGCACTCCCAGGCCAGACAGGATTCCCATGGGTGGCACCTTGGGTGTCTGGGATAAATCCTGATCTGTCTCGAATTCTAGCTGGAGGAAGGCTGGGCCCAGGCATGGCGTCTTGAGAACGAACGGTGGCCCTTTTCTTTCGGAAACCGAACCCGGCCATCCCGGTTCCCGGTGTCATTTTGCAGGAGACCTTTGGCACTCCCAGGCCAGACAGGATTCCCATGGGTGGCACCTTGGGTGTCTGGGATAAATCCTGATCTGTCTCGAATTCTAGCTGGAGGAAGGCTGGGCCCAGGCATGGCGTCTTGAGAACGAACGGTGGCCCTTTTCTTTCGGAAACCGAACCCGGCCATCCCGGTTCCCGGTGTCATTTTGCAGGAGACCTTTGGCACTTCCAGACCAGCCAGGATACCCATGGGTGGTACCTTGGGTCTGGGAAGAATCCTGATTCGTCGTCAATTTTGGAGGGTGGAAGGTCAGCCCCGGGCATTGCGTCTTGGGTACGAACGGTGGCCATTTTCCCTGGGAAACCGAACCCGCCCCCTTTCCGCGGTTCCTGGTCTTATTTTGCAGGAGACCTTTGGCACTCCCAGGCCACTCAGGATTCCCATGGGTGGTACCTTGAGTGTCTGTGAGAAATCCTGACCATCTCAAATTCTAGCTGGCTGAAAGCCAGTTCCAGGCACGGCCTCTTGTATACAAATGGTGGCCCTTTTCCCTGGGAAACAGAATGCGCCCACCCTGGTCCCTGGTGTCATTATGCAGGAGACCTTTGGCACTCCCAGGCCATCCAGGATTCCCACGGGTGGTACCTTGAGTGTCTGTGAGAAATCCTGACCATCTCGAAAGCTAGCCGGCGGAAGGGCAGCCCCTGGCATGGCGACTTGGGTACGAACGGTGGCCCTTTTCCCTGGGAAATCGAACCCACCCCCCTCGGTTCCTGGTGTCATTTTACAGGAGAACACAGGCACTCCCAGGCTAACCAGGATTCCCACGGGTGGTACCTTGGGTCGGGGAGAAATCCTGATCCGTCTCGAATTCCAAGCAGCAGAAGGCCGATCTGGTTAATGGGGTCTTGGATACGAGCGGTTCCCCTTTTTTGTGGGAAACTGAACTCCCCCTCTGAGGTTCCGGATGTCATTTTGAAAGACAAATTTGGCACTCCAAGGGCATCCAGGATTCCCAGTTGTGGCAGCTTGCATCTGGGAGTAATCCTGATCCACCACGAATTCTACCTGGTGGAAGGCCGGTTTCGGGCACAGGGTCTTAGATTCGAGCGGCGGCCCTTTTCTTTCGGAAACAGAACTCACCCCCTCAGGTTCTTGATGTCATTTTGCAGGAGACATTTGGCACTCCCAGGGAAGCCAGGATTCCTATTTGTGGCTTCTTGCGTCTGGGAGAAATCCTGATCCGTCTCAAATTCTCGCCCGCGAAAGGCCGGTCCAGAGCATGGGGTCTAAGTTACGAATGGTGGTTTTTTTCCGTAAGAAACTGAACTCCCTTCCTTAGGTTCCTGATGTCATTTTGCAGGAAACATTTGGCACTCCCTGGGCAACCAGGATTCCCATTGTGGTAGCTTGGATCTGGGAGAAATCCTGGTGCATCTCGAATTCTAGCCGGCCGAAGGATGTTCCCGGGACCATGTCCTGGATACGAATGATGGCACTTTTTCCTGGAAAACTGAACTCCCCTCCACAGGTTCCTCATGTCTTTTTGCAAGAGACATTTGGCACTCCCAGACCAGCCAGGATTTCCATTTGTGGTACCTTGGGTCTGGGAGAAATCCTGATCCATCTCGAATTCCAGCCGGCGGATGGCCAGTCGCGGGCACGGGGTCGTGAATACGAACGGTGGCCATTTTTCTTGGGAAAGTGAACTCACCCTCTCCAGGTTCCTGGTGTCATTTTGCAGGAGACATTTGGCACTCCCAGGGAAGCCAGGATTCCCATTGGTGGTATCTTGGGTCTGGGAGAAATCTTGATGCGTCTCGCATTCTAGCCGGCGGAAGGCCGGTCATGGGCATGGCATCTTCAATATGAATGGTGGCCCTTTTCTCTGGGAAACTGAACTACCCCTATGAGGTTCCTTATGTAATTTTGAAAGACAAATTTTGCACTCCAAGGGCATCCTGGATTCCCAGTTGTGGCAGCTGGCATCTGGGAGTAATCCTGATCTGTCTCGAATTCTAGCCGGTGGAAGGCTGGTTTCGGGCACAGGGTCTTATATTCAAGCGGCAGCCCTTTTCCCTGGGAAACAGAACTCACCCCCTCAGGTTCCTGATATCATTTTGCAGGAAATATTTGGCACTCCGATGACAGGCAGGATTCCTATTAGCGGCAGCTTGGATCTGGGAGAAATCCTGATCCATCTTGTATTCTAGGCAGCAGAAGGCCGGTCACGGGCACGGGATCTTGGGTACTAACAGTGGCCCTTTTCCCTGGGGAACTGAACTCCCCCCGTCAGGTTCCTCATGTCATTTTGCAGGAAACATTTGGCACTCTCACGACAGGAAGTATTCCCATTTGTGGCAGCTTGGATCTGGGAGAAATCCTGATCCGTCTTGAATTGTAGCCGGCGGAAGGCCGGTCCCGGTCACGGGGTCTTGGATATGAACGGTGGCCCAGTGGGGGTTCTTGGAGACACAGAAAGACAGCTCAGAGAGGAGGAGCATCATGTAGCTCAGCAGGGCAATGCTTAGCACCCAAGCAGCAACTCCCAGGTGGACCCAGAGCTGTGGCTTCCTGATGGCAGCGTAAATCAAAGGGTGGCAGATGGCCACATAGTAGCCAATGGACGTGACAACCAGCAGGACAAACCCTGTGCAGCCCAGGGCAAAATAGGAATAGTTTAGGCAAAGCAGCTGCTCAGTGAGAGAGTGTTCTGACCAGAACTCTGCATCACAAACAGTTTGATGCTTGTGGAGAATGTAGACCAGATTTCCAGGAAGGCCAGGTTGCAGATGGAAAAGTACAGGGGGGGTTGTAGGTGGTGATCCACACACAGGATAAAAATGATGGTTGCATTCCCCATCACTGTTGTCAGGTACATGAGCAGAAGGACTCGAGAGAAAAACAGCTGCAGCCTCTGATCAAGCTCTGGGAAACCCTCTAGGATGAAGTCAGTAACTGCTGTTGCATTTTCTGGTCCAATGATGAATTCCAGCTCATCCTGCTGAGACAGGAACATGGCAAATACAAGGGTGATAATTTGACAGTCTGGACAAACATTTCTATCCTTCCTTCTCTGCTTTCTTTCTTTTCCTGCAGTCTTGCTCTTCAGCACAGAGATTGTGCTTCAAACAATCCTCACGCCTTGATTGTTCTGTTTCCCATTTCAAGTAGAATCCTTAGGATTTATTTTCTCTTTTGTCTACTTTTCCAAACACTCCTAAAGAATTCTTTCACCAGAAGAGAGGATTCTGAAGAGGCTGTTGGCTATTTACCCCATTCCTGGGAAATTCCCAGCTCACTCAGACCTACTGCAAACCCCTACTACAAATAATCCAGACCACAGAACCCATCCTGGGATTTGAAATCCTCCAGGGACAAAGGAGTTTGGCCCAGGAAGGAAAAGAAGCAATTTGCCACCTCCCACAGCCACAAAGGGTGAGAGAGTAGCAGGCATTTCTCCAGGTGGGAGGATGGTGTTGGCTGTGGATCAGCAATTATGGGCTGCTGGTAAAGCCTCTGTGTGAGCTCCTGAAGGCAGCCCAGCAGGACTTTACAGTCTGGACTGGTGATTCCTGGGCTGCCTTTTCACAGCCCCAGGGAGCCCTCCTGCAGGCCATGCTTTGGGGCTCCCAGACCCCCTGGACCCATTTGATCTGTTTCCCTGGGAGAGACAAAACCCAGAACTGGCAGTGCTGTCACAGTTCCTGGGGACCACAGCAGGGCTGGGGCAAACTTTTCACAGCAACCAGACAGTGTCAGCCAGGGTTGGCTGGGCTGTCTGAGGGCAGCAGCAACTGCTCTTCTCCTGACCCAGGAAGCTCAAGAACTGACTTTGGGGCAGAGTATTGTAGTTTAAAATTTTTTACAATGCACAGCTCAAGATGAAACCTCCTGTGGATTTGAAGAAATCTGGACCAAACTTCCTTCATGGTTCCCCAGCTGGACTTGGGTAAAACATCTGTTCATAATGGTCACCACAGTAATTGCTGTATGGATTGAGCTTGCATCAAGATGCAGTGTTAGAGTGCCCTATGCTATAAAATGAGCCTCAAGAAAAGGGGGGACTTGATGAGGACAGTAGAACAGAACAGCACAGCCTTGGAGAAACAGAAAAAGGATGTAACTCACACAAAACACAAGCAGGATGCCTGCTCAGCTCTGCAAGGCTGACAAAGCAGAAGTTATGCAAAACAACAATTTTGCCCTTACTCAAAAGCAGGGGTTGAGGAACAGCCACCTGAAAAGGACATCAGGTGTTAGAAACAGACCCCAAAGAAACACATAATGACTTCTGATAAGGGTTGCAATTATGTAATGTAAAGTAATATATACCCATCAAGTAAGCAGGGATAGCTCATGAATATGTAATCAGTGTGTCTGATAAAAACTCTATTCACATAATGCTTGGGCACTCAATTAGAGGAAGTGTCCTCTGAGTGACTAGCACTGCAGTAAAGAAACGCTGCTTTCTGAAATTCAAAAGTGTGTGAAAAAATTTTATCTGGCCAATTTTGGTATCAAGGCACATGCTCATATGAAGATGGGAGTATTTAGGATCAACAGGCTCAGGCTCCCCTGTTTTTCTGCCTTGTAGGTACACACAACTCTCAGTAGAGACTGATGATGAAGAAGCCCTGCAGTGTCACAGGGTGGCCCTGAGTCCATGAGGTTCTGCAGTGTCCCAAGGGTCTGTTGGTTCTAAGAGGTCCCACAGTGTCACAATTGCCCCTTGGTTCCATGTGCCCCCAGAGTGTCACAATGGCCTTTGGGTACCACGAGGCCCCACAGTGTCACAGGGCCACCTTGGTCTCATGTGTCATTCACACCAAGGGAAGAGAACTAATGAGTTCTCATCATCTCATTCCCCTTTCACCAGAGAAGGTCAAGGTCATTCTTGTCTGCTCTCTCCTGGTAGGATGTCTGTGAGGAAGAACACTTCTCTCTTTGCTGGTAAAAAACCTGTGCAAGAGGTTTGCAGAGTAGAAACAAGCAGGTGTATGAGCTCTGAGTATATTTATATTTCCTAAATGTGCTCTGTGCTTTGCCAAGGTCACAGTGCCATCTGCTAGAAGGCAATGGCACTTGTGCCTGCAGAACCCCTTGTGCCTGCACAGAAGATGCTCCCCAGACGGGGCTGCTTTCTTGCTGTGGGATGACAGACCCAGGCAAGAAAGGCAGAGGAGAGAGAGATGTCAGGGAGAGACATTTGCAAGGGCCCTGTCCGAGGCAGGTGAGATGAAAATCACTGTGACACTGGGGTTTTTCCTGGAATCACAGGCAGAAATGTCAGGGCTCTGTCAGGTGCCCAGCCCTGAGCTGGCCTCATGCCCTGCTCACAGCCCCAGGGCTGTTCAAGGACACGAGTCCTTCCCTTGCACACACACAGACAGGTCATTGCAGCACGGGCAGGGTCTCCCTGGGCTCTGCTGCCACTGCCAGGGACCTCAGCCCTGCGGATGTCACCCTGCCCTGCCCTGCCTGAAGTGCCCCGTGGCCAGAGGGATGGACATAGGGAGCTCTGTGCACAGGAACTCATCCCAGCCCTGCTCTCAGGGAGTTCCCAGGGGATGTCACTGTCTGGAAACTCCAGGAACAGCTGAAGGTGTCTGTGCTCACTGGGTTTATGTCCCCTCACACACAACACACAGGATGTTCAGGGCTGTGTCATGTCCATGCATTGCAAACACAAACTCCTGACCCAGTCACTTGATGTCCCTCCATGGACGGAAGAAAAACCTCTCTGGCCTGGGGTGAGAGGCCTCTGCTGTAGCAGTGCCAACTTTGCAAGGGCACTGCTGGGACAGCCCCCACCCTGAACACTGCCACACTTCTGCTGGTCACTGCTGTTTTCCTCTCCAGGGTGGTGTTGGGCACAGCCTTGAAAGCAAATAGAGAAGAAGATTGAAGCTTTCAAGCCATGCACTGAGGAGATGCCCTGGAATGATGGAAATGTTGCTGCAGAGCCCAGCTCTTCCCTAGAATGGACCATGGCCTGTCCCTGCCTGCAGTACCTGGACAGTCACACAGCAGGAATGGCACCGAGCTGACAGAGCCCTGCGGCCTTAAACCGACCCAGGGGGTCTTATGGGGAGCATGGAAGAGAAGGAAAGGGAGGTTATGGAGGACAAAGCCTGGGGCTCCCTGGCAGTGAGGAGCACTGGGGTTCCCTTTTCACCCAGCTCTGCCCAGAGGCATCAACCCTGCAGCTCCAGAGAAGTCAGCAAGGAAAGATGTCACGCAAACATGGCAATACAGAATTCTTTATTTTGTGTAAGCACATATGTAGTACAACTCCTTGGTAATACAGTCTCTGGGTTTGCTAAAAAGGCAAATACTGAATTAAAAATTGTATCATCAAAGACTTTTGTGGGAACAAATTCTCAAAAGTTTAACTCCTGTGTCAGCAGCAAAAAATACAGGACATGGAGTGTGAGTAAAAGAGTAACACAGTAACAGCTATGCAAAAGAATGAGAGGTTATTTCTTCTGAAAGCCACCACTAATCATTTTCCTCAGGGCATCTTTGAGCTCCTGGTTCCTCAGGCTGTAGATGAGGGGGTTCAGGGATGGAGGCACCACCGAGTACAGAACTGACAGGGCCAGATCCAGGGACGGGGAGGAGATGGGCGGGCGCTTCAGGTAGGCAAAGGTGCCAGTGCTGAGGAACAGGGAGAACACAGCCAGGTGGGGGAGGCAGGTGGAAAAGGCTTTGTGCCGTCCCTGCTCAGAGGGGATCCTCAGCACAGCCCTGAAGATCTGCACATAGGAGAAAACAATGAACACAAAACAGCCAAAAGCTAAACAGGCACTAACCACAACAATACCAAGTTCCCTGAGTATGGAGTGTGAGCAAGAGAGCTTGAGGATCTGGGGAGCTTCACAGAAGAAATGGCCCAGGGCATTTCCATGGCACAGGAGCAGGGAAAATGTATTGGCCATGTGCATGAGAGCACTGAGAAAGGCACTGGCCCAGGCAGCTGCTGCCATGTGGGCACAAGCTCTGCTGCCCAGGAGGGTCTCGTAGTGAAGGGGTTTGCAGATGGACACGTAGCAGTCATAGCACATGATGGTCAGGAGGGAATACTCTGATGACATGAAAAAGGAAAACAGAAACACCTGTGTAGCACATCCTTCATAGGAGATGGTCCTGGTGTCCCAGAGGGAATTGTGCATGGCTTTGGGGACAGTGGTGAGGATGGAGCCCAGGTCGCTGAGGGCCAGGTTGAGCAAGAAGAAGAACATGGGGCTGTGCAGGTGGTGGCCGTGGGTGACGGCACCGATGACGAGGCCGTTGCCCAGGAGGGCAGCCAGGGAGATGCCCAGGAAGAGGCAGAAGTGCAGCAGCTGCAGCTGCCACCTGTCTGCCAATGCCAGCAGGAGGAAGTGCCTCATGGAGCTGCTGTTGGACATTTACTCTCTCTGGGTATCATGGGCTGTTGAAAGAAAACATTGACAAGCTGTGACACATTTTATTTTTAATGAATCCTATATATTGTATTTGGAGTCCCATCAAAATCATGTCTGTTCCCTTAAAGGAACTTTGCTAAACTTTTTTGAGCTTGGTTTTCTGCTGCTGCTGAATTATTGTTTCATCTTAAGCACTACTCTTAGCATGAACAGTGTGGAGCCCAGAGGGAAAAGAGTGCTTCTGTCTGTGTGACTGTCTCAGTGCAGTCAGATCTGATGGTCCCACAAAGGTGCCCATTACTCATTACACCTACCTCTATTTCAGGGCGTTCACAATTAAAACTTTCTTGAAAAAAAAAAGTAGTCTTTTTGAGGGGTGCAAAGTCAATATCTCTAAATCGTTCTCTTTCCCTGTGCAGCTGGACAGGAATAAATACCAAGGGTTGTTCAGGCTCGGCTGCCTGGAGTTCTGCCTAGTGTTGGATCTGTTTCTCTCTATCCAAGCCTTGTTCTTGCCACTGCTCCCAGAGCACAGCCCAGCCCTGGGGGCTCATCTCTGCCCTGCACACCCCTCCCAGCACAGGCCACTGCCCAGGGGCATCTCCCTGGCAGCAGGGCCTTAAGGGCAGCTCAGACAAACAGATGCTGCAAGCCAGGGTGCTGCTGGTGCTGTCTGTAGGAAGAGTTAGGAGGCACTTTCGGAGGGAGCTCTGAGGCAGATCTGCTGATCCCCAGGGTGACACTGCAGGAGTGTCCGTGACACAGACAACCCTGACAGCCCCTTTCCCTTTCCTTCAGGAGAAAGCTTAGAGCAGTCCTGGCCATGCAGCACCATCTTCACAGCAGGAGGAATCTGCCCTAATGGGGGTGGCTCCTTCCATTTCCAACTTCTCCCCACAGCCCATGGGGAGCTGCCAGGCAGGCTGAGAGCTGCTCCTGGCAGGTGGCTGATCCCCTGGCCTGGCCAAGAGCCCTCAGGGCTGCAGCACCTGCTCTGCATGACAGCCCTGGGCAGCCCTGGCTGCAGCCCCAGCTCCAGCCCCTGCAGCCGTCCCTGGCAGCAGGAGCCGTCCTGCCCTGTCCCTCTGACGGTGCCCAGGGCAGCCCCGCTCTGGAGCACATCCTCCCCCAAAGCAGAAAGGGCAGCAGAGCCATCCTTACAGTGCTGTCAGTCCTGTCCTGGGGCAGCTTTAGGAGATCCCTGCAGCCAGAGACTTACTGTGTCAGAAGTGGTGAACATTTCTCCATGAAGAAGCTCAGAGATTTCAAAAGGTGTGAAGATTTCTCTGTGAATAATCTCAGAATTGTCCTTCCAGTTTCTTTAAGCCTCTGTCTGCTTCACCCCTCTCAGGTACCTGCAGGCAGTGCCCTCAGCCCTGCTGGGCTGGGAGAGGAGCTGCTCCTCAGGAGAAATGTCTTTTTGAAGCTCTTCTTATTTTCCAAGAGCTGCCTCTGTGCCAGGAGCCTGGCCCAGCTCATCAGCACAGACACAGCACAAGGACTTTAATGAGCCTCTTGGAGGTTTAGTGCTGAGTCCCTGAACATCAGTCTCTGAGAATCAGTGAAATAAATCTCTCAAGAATCCAAAGTCACATACAAACTCCAAAGTTTCTTGAAGTTTTAATGGGTCCCACTGAGGGACACGACTGAGAAAGGACTTCAATGACCCTCCTATGGATTTGGTGTTGGTTACAGTGGTGTCAGCCCCAGAGAGTGTTTAAAAAACTTTTCAAGAACTCTTTCAAGAATTTTTGGAGAACTTTTTGAAGTTAGATTGAAACTCCAAAGTTTCTTGAAGTTTTGATGGGACCCAGTGAGAGACATGGCTGAGAAAGTGTCCCCAGGTTCCAGTTAAAGCAGAACACTGCAGGCAGTGGTGACAGGTGGGGACAAACCAGGGAAAGGTCTCACTGATGCTGAGCAAACCCTGTGCCCTGTCCAGCCCAGGCTGTCCTACGGTGTCCATGCCCTGTGCCTCTGTCCCTGCAGGCTGTCATCATCCTCTGGCTGCCCCACCTGGCTGTCCCCTTCCTTTGCTGACAGCTCTGCATCCTGCCTGCCTCTGCCTGGCCACACAGAGCCTTGGGCTTGAAACCAGGAGGGTTCATTCAACATTTACCATGCCTGTGAATTTTGAGCACAGGAACAAGGCGTGTAGGGCCTGCTTTGCCAGCAAGGATGGCTGTAAAACAAGAAGAAGACATCTCCCTCTAGAGTCCACTGATAGGAAAACAACAACAACTGAATCTGGGAACATGGGGTTGGTTTTATGGTAATGGCTAAATTGGAATACAGATGTAGCAATGCTATATAAGTACCACTCTTTTAGAATCACATGTCCATGTAAGGTTATGAGTTCCCACACCTTAGACCTAATCCTAAAGATGTGATGCCCTCTTAATTGCAAGGCAGTGTTAAGGACTCTTATTCTGATATTTCGTAGATTTGGTGACAGAGGGGCCCTGCAGAACCAAGGAGGCTATTGTGACACGTTGGCATCTCCTGAAACCAAAATCCTTTTTGACACAGCAGGGCCACATGGAACCAATGGTCCATTGTTATACTGCAGATCCAAGGAGACCATGGGGACACTCTGCAACCTCATGAAATCAAAAGTACATTGTGACAGAGAAAGGCTTCATGGAACCAAGAGTCCATTGTGATGCAGCCAGGCCTTGTTTGAACAATGGAACCATTGCTGATAGTACAGAAACTCATGGAACCCAGGGGCCACTGTGACATTGTATGGCCTCATGGAACCCAGGGGCCACTGTGACACACTGGGGCTGCATGGAATGGAAGGTCTGTTGTGACAATGCAGATGCAAGGAGATTATGGTGACACTGTGGGGCCTCGTGGAACCAAGGTGACCATGTTATACTGTGAGACCTCATGGAACAAGGGTCCTTGGTGACACTGCAGAACCAAGGAGATTGGTGTTGGCAGTATGAAAGCTCACGGAACCAGAAGTCCATTGTGACACAGCGTGGCCACATGGAGCCAAGGGGCCATTGAGACACTGAGGAACCTCATGGAACCAAAGGTCCATTGTTACACTGTGAGTCCCTGTGAAACCAAGGGGCCATTGTGACACTGCAGGGCCTTGTATAAGCAAGAGGCCACTGTAGTACAGCAGGGCCTCATGGAATCAAGGGGACCATAGTGACACTCTGGGGGTTCCAAGGGACCAAGGGGGCATTCCTTTAGTGCAGAACCAAGGAGACCATTTTAACACTGTGGGACATCACGGAACCACAGGTCCATTGTGACACAGCATGGCCACAGGAAACCACAGAGGCCATTTTTACACCTGGAGGCCTTGTGAAACCAAAGGGCCATTGTGGCACTTTGCATCCCCATGGAACCAAGGAGTCCATTGTGACACTATGAGGCCCTGTTGGGTCCAAGGCCAATTGTGCCACTGTGAGGCACCACTGAACCAAGGAGACAAATGTGACACCACAGGGCCCCATGGAACTAAGGATTCATGGAACAGTGTGGGACTCATGGAACCAAAGGTCCATTGTGACACTGTGGGGCCTCATGGAATCCTGGAGACCACAGTGACACTTCAAGGCCCCATGGAACCAAGGGTCCATTGTGATACTGCAGTACCAAGGAGACCCCTGTGACATGGCAAGGCCTCATGGAAACAAGGGGGGACAATTGTGATGCTACAAGGCCCAATGAAAGCATGGGCCAGTGTGACACAGCTGGGCCTCATGCAGCCAAGGGGCCATTGTGATCCTGAGGAACCCAAAAGAACCAAGGGGCCACTGTGACACTGCAGGACTATATGGAATCATGGAGAGCATTGTGACACTCTGTCGGAAGTGGAACCAAGGGGGCCATTGTGTCATTGTGCAGCTCCAGGGAACCAAGGAAACCATTTTGACACTGCAAGGCCTCATGGAAGCAAGGGACCATTGTGACACTGTGGGGCCCCATGGAAACAAGGGGCCAGTGTGACACAGCGGGGCCCTGTGGAATGAAGGTTCCATTATGAAACTATCATTGTGACACTGTGGGGCCCTGCGGATCCAAGGGAACAGGTGACAAGTCTGGTTGGCATGGCCTGACTGACTCAACTGACCTCAGCATGATGAGGGTGTTCTCTCATGTACCCCTGAAGCACTTGGGCTCTGGGCTTTCCTTTCTATGGAAAAGAACCATCCCTCCTGCCCAGGCACCCATGGCCAAAATTAGCACCTCTCCAAAATTCACTGTATGCAAGGGTTTCTCCCAGACTAAAGCTGCCAGGATTCGCAGGCCTGTCTCACCTTGTCCTCCGGTGGTTTCCTCTTATCTGCCCTGGACATATTGGGGTTCTGTGATTTCTGTCCTGTGGGAATGAACTGGACTCCTCATCCCGGCACCCATGGCTGAAATTGGGATTCTGCCTCCAACATTCCATATATCCGAGATATGGAAGCCAAGATGTTTACCCCATTGCTCCCAGATGTAAGGTGCCAGGACAGACAGACAGAATCATGGAGACCATGGTGACACTGCAGGGTCCCACAAAACCAAAGGGCCACAGTGACCCTGCTGGGCCTCATGGAAGCAAGGGGCCATTGGGACACCTCAGAAGCAAGGAGAACATTGTGACACTGCAGGGCCTCATGGAACCAAGGGAGCATGGAACAGATCTGGCTGGTTTGGCCTCCCAGGGGCCACCTGACAGGTGCGGCTGATCATGGAATGCTGAGGGCTGCCTCTCATCAGCTCCTGCAGCACTGGGCTCTGTGCTTTCCTTCCTATGGTAAAGAATCATCCATATTTCCAGGTGCAGAGAGGCCGGGCAGGGCTGGCCATGGCCGGGAACAGGCCCTGAGCCCCTGCAGGAGGATGGAGCTGGGCCACAGCCAAAGGGCCCCGCAGAGCTGGGCTGGGCAGCTGGGGCTGCCAACGCCTGGGGACAGAGGCTGCCACTGGGGACAAATGTCCTGGGCCCCCTCCCTGCTGTGGCCATGCCACCAAGGGCACAGAGCAGCCTCCTCTCTGGGCCACTTGCCTGTTTTCAATGCCTTCCACAGGCGCTGGCCCTGCCCCACACGGCCGGGGCTGAGTCCTGCCCCTGCACGCTGCCACAGGCCGAGATGGACACTGATGGTTTCTGTGCCAGGCTCTCTGAGCCCAGCCCAGCTCCCTGCCAGCTCTGCCAGCTGCCCTGAGCTCTGTGCAGCACCAAGGGCCTCTCCCCAGCCCAGCCCAGCCGGCTCTGGCCCCACAGCTCTGCTCAGGGCAGGCTGCTCTGGGCAGGGGCCCCACGGCCTCAGCCCCTGGCAAGGGCACAGCAGCAGCTGCAGCTCAGAGAGGGCTCAGCCCCAGCCATGGGGAAGGGGCCTGGCCAAAGGAAAAGGAGGCTCCCTGTGTGCCCTGCTCTCCTCTCCAGGAGATCCTGAGAGCTCTGCAGCCCCTGCTGCCATCCCACCTGCCCAGGCCAGCACAACAGCCCCGGCCTTGTGGCCCTCAGCAGCTGTTCCTGCTCCAGGCCAAGGGCCCATCCCAGAACCTGGGCAGCCACAAAGTTGTGCCCATTTCTGTTCATTGCTGCCCTGATGAGGATGGATCCTCAGACACTTGCAGGTTGCTGATGAATTTTACTTTTTCAGAAGCCTCTTTCTTGAGCTCTTCAGTGGTGAAATTAAGTGAGAAAAAAATCATAAACATTTGTTCAAAACACCCGCTCAAAACAAGCCTCTGGGAAAAAGCATAAATTTTCAATTCTTTTGTGATTAATTAGAGAGATTTCAGAAGTTCATAAAACTTTTCAAGAACTCAAAATAAGATTGAAACACTGAAGTTTCTTGAAGCTTTATTGAGTCCACTGAGGGATATGACTGAGAAAGTGTCCCCAGGTTCCAGTTAGAGCAGAACACTGCAGACAGTGATGACAGGTGGGGACAAACAAGGCAAAGGTGTCTCTGGTGCTGAGCAAACCTGGATGTGTTTCAGGAATGCCAAGGGCCAAGGCCTGAGCCCCAGCCCCTGCCAAGGCACATCCTGTCCCTCCCTCCTTGCTCTTCCCGGGCCACTGGGATGTGGGGATGTGCAATGCCAAGGGCAGCACCATGGAACGGCCCCTGCCAGGCTGCTGAGCAGGGACAAGGAGGCAATGAGGCCCCAGGCCTGCAAGGGTCACTTGTCTCCTCCTCGTGGCTCAGGCCCAGGGCCAGCAGCCATGGCCAAAGGGCTGCAGGAGTTGGCTCTGTCAGGGCCTTGCAGCTGCTGCCCATCCCTGTGCCCTGTTCAGCCCAGGCTGTCCTACGGTGTCCATGCCCTGCGCCTCTGTCCCTGCAGGCTGTCGTCACCCCCCGGCTGCCCCACCTGGCTGGGCCCTTCCTTTGCTGACAGCTCTGCATCCTGCCTGCCTCTGCCTGGCCACACAGAGCCTTGGGCTGCTCCAGATGCCTTCTGGGGGACATCTTGCACCACAGCCCTGCCATGGGAGGGAAATTCCTTTCTCCTTTTGTGCAGTCTGGGCCTCCCTAGGTGTCCTTGGCATTAATTTTTTATTTTCTGGCTGTTCTCTACTGTATCAAAAGGATCCACCATCTCTGAAACCACCCCTCAGTCCTACCCTGGGCTTTCAAGCCCTGTCCTCAGTCTGCACTGCAGTGAGCACAGAGCTCCTTTGTCCCTATACAGTGGCCGTGTGCTTGAGGCCATGTGCATCTGGAAAAGAAGGATGGTTCTTTTCTATATAAAGGAAACCACAGAACCCCAGGTTTGGAAAGCAGGTTAGAGGCACTCACCTGAGGCCAAGGCAAGCTTGACCTGTCTGTTCTTGCATCTTTTGTCTGAAGGGAACCTGTAGAGGAATGGTTGTCTAAGAAGGGTCATATAAACACTCTGCACCAGGATAACTTCAAGATACGTAACCAACCCTTATGTTTATAGCAGCCTTATCTTTACTGCAGCTCTCTTCCTTAAGGCAGAGGCCTGGTGTCTCAGGGCTCCCAGGGAGGTAACCTCTGGCTACTGTCAAAGGTGTAGCAGAAGCCTTAGGAATGCAGAGCTGGGTGTTACTTTCTCACCCCTTCACTGACCAATGCTATGCTTGCCTTTAGTTTTATGCATGAGCTTATTAGATGTGCTATATATTCTGTAAACGCTTCTAATAAACTGAGTTTTGCCAGTAAACCGTATCGGTTTGTGGCATTCTCCCGCGACCGCGACAGGAACCCTTGGATATACGGGGAGTTCTGGAGGTGGAATTCCATTTCAGCTGTGGGTGTCTGGACAAGAATGTCAGTTCTTCTCCACAGGAAGGCAAGGGCAGGGCCCCAGTGTTTCAAAGGCAGATGAGAGCTGGCCCTCACAAAGCCAAGGGAACCTAGACATTCCTGGCAGCTTTTGTCTGGGAGTTATCCTAGGATAGAAGGAATTTTGGAGGCCGATTCCCCATCTTGGCTAAGGACGCCTGGATTTGAAAGGTGTTTTTCTCCATGGGAAGAGAGGCATGGCCCACCAGGGTTTTGAGGGGAGATAAGAAGTTGGCCCTAGAGGCCAAGGCAATCCAGAGCTGTCGGTCCTGGCAGATTTCATACGTGAACAACCCTTGGATATAATCCAATTTGCAGGGAGAATCCCAGTTTTGGCAATGGGCCCCTGGAGGAGAAGGACAGTTTTTTCCTATAGGAAGGAAAGCACGGAACTCCAGGGTTTCAGGGGCAGATGAGAAGTAGCCCTCAACCGGCCAAGTCAGCTTGGACCACTCAGGTGGCCTCCAAGAGGCCAAGCCAGTCAGACTTGTTCCATGGTTTTGGATCCTTGGGGCCCTGCAGCATCACCATTGCCCCTTGGTTCCATGAGGCCCTGTAGTATCATGACAGATCTTTGTTTCCATGAGGCCCAGTGATATCACAATGCTCTCCTTGGCTCCACAATGGCACACTGGCCCCTTGCTTCCATGGGGCTTGGCAGTGTCACAGTGGTTGCCTCAGTTCTGTAAGGCCCTGTGGTGTCACAATGGCCCCTTGGTTCCCTGGGGACTCAGAGTTCCAGAATGGTCGCATTGCTTTCATGAGACCCTGCAGGGTCACAATGGCTCCTTGGTTCCCGTTGGGGGTTAGGTTTTTGTTGGGGAAGATGAATCAGGGAAAACTTATAAATATGAGTGCTTAGCAAAAGATTCTGAAAATATGAAACCTATAATCGAAATAGAAATGAACGCTTACTTTGAGTTGTAGGATACTGAGTCTTAGTTACTATATAACCTGAAAACAATAGCCTAGCTAGCTGAAGAAGAATCCCTTTTGATTGAACAATACCTTTCTGCAGGCTAAGGGATCCAAAGGTCAATGTAGTAAAACAGAAGTCTAAAGAGTAGTTTTTAGAGTTTAAAATATAACACAGTATGGTAATATAGTAGTTCTTATAGGCTGTATGTAGATTCTATAGGATTTTGTGTCTTGTATTTGTTGGTCACTGTAAATTAGAATATTCATCACAAAAGGAGATATAATGTATTGCAACAAGGACCTCACACTCTTAATGCTCTTACCTCTCCTCTGAACTCCTCTCTTACCCTTCCTCTTCCCCCTACTCTTGTTCTCTCTTGCTCTCTTCCCCCTGCCCCCTTGCTCTCTTGCTCCCTTCTCTCTTAGCTCTCACCCTGCTGTTGTTTCTCCCTCTCTCTTTGGGACTTCCCTTCAGCTGAGGCTGGTGGCTGAAGGCAAAGCCCTTTTACCCATGACGCTTGCAATAAAACCACATGTTCTAGAATATACAGGTCAGCAGAATTCCTTGTCCCAGCCCTCTGCAGATTCACCTACAGGTTTTGTTCCTTTTTACTCTAAAGAATTTTTTCCCCATAAGATACCAAGGAGACTAAATGTCGTATTTAAGACTATTTAACAAAACAAAGGGATGGTCGAAGCTCAGAGGGGGGTGGGGTTTTGAGGCAGGTAAAGGACAAAGCTTCAGGTAGCTTGGCTGTCTGGTTTTCGGCATTTGGGGAGAAAGCACGGCTGGGTTGGTGCTCCTGCTGGAGGATTTCACTGCAGTCCAGTCTTGGAAAATCTGCCATCATCTGCTCACCCTGGAATTCTGAGTTTCTCTGCCGCCCTAGGAGAGCTGAGCCAGCTCTGCCCTACCGTTGTGGTTCCATCAGCGCTGCTCCTCTTGCTACAATGTGACTCTGCATCTCCCTGCCCTGCCGGGACATCCTGCCACTCCACAGCTACCAGCCCAAGACTCTTTTTCAACTGTTCCCAGCTTGATGCTCTGAGGATCCTACAAAGGCACCGAGACCAAACTGCCCTGGGTTTTTGTGAAGCAAAGATCTCGAAGTTCTTGGTACTGTTTTTGTTATCAATGCTGTAGGGTTTTTCTTGTTTTTGTTGTTGTTTGTTTGTTTGTTTTATGCATGCCAGTAAAGAACTGCTATTTCTATTTCCAAAATCTTTTGCCTAAAAGCTTTTAACTGAAAAAAATATAATTGGATAAAGGGTGGTGGTGGTGGTTTACATTCTCCATGCCAAGGGAAGCTCCAGCTTTCCCTGCCAGATACCTGTCTTCCCAAACCAAGACATGAGGCAAGGCAAAGTGAGGGGCACAGAACCAGAGCAAGAACCACCCGTGTTGAGGTTGGGTGCTCAGGAACAAGCTGCACACCGTACATGTCCATACTCTGGTAGGGGCGGACCAGTTTGGGCACTAGCCTTGGCTCAGTCCACTGTGACCAGTTCTATTGTTCTTGCACTCCGTTCTCATGGAGATGCTTACCAGTCCTCTGGGACTTAGCAAACGTTCCCCCTCAGCCAGGCCAGGGGATCCTTTCAGAGTCTGGTGTCTCAGTCCTCAATTATTGGAGAGAATCGTGAGGCATATCACATCCTTGGACAGACTCTGACACCACCCCATGACTCACAACTGATGAAAAAGGTTCTCCTCTAGCAAGGGTCTGCAGCATTGTCACGATGTCTTCAGGACTCGTCAATGTTTGTAGCATATATCCCAGAAAACAGAGACAGTAAAGTGTGAGAGAGAGAGAGAAAGAAGAAAAGGAAAAATAAAGAAAAAATATAAAAGCAAAACAAAATCAATCAATGTTGATTACAACAATTTTTCAAAATATTCAAACAAATCACAAAAATCAAAAAATCATAAACAACAAACAATCAGTATAAATTGATTAAAACTATTTTCTTCAAAATAATCAAAACAAATCACAAAATTCCCTAAAATTAAACAAAAGCTTAATTTTAACTACAATATTACATAACTAAAACTAACAACACTAATCAAAACAAACAACAGACAATTTCAAATTAATTTGCTGTTGCAGGCCTAATTCTCACTGTTTTGGTAGTGCATCTCATATCAATAACTTTAGGAGTGTCTTTTGCAAAAGGGGTATTAACTAAACTGTGTGCATTCATTATGGATGTCAAGTGTGTCAACTGCTTCATCATTTTCCAATTTAGGATGTATAAAACAACTGATAAAAGAAAACTAATTGAAACCAAAATTAAAAGAACAACAATTGGATGACACACTTTGTTCAAAATACCTGTAGCAGTAGGTGGCCATCCAAAAAGGGTATCTCACCACCTGTATTCGGCATCCTTTTTTACCCTTTCTAAAACACGATGTATTTCTTTTACATCATGATAGGCTGTTACTAAAGTTTTCTGTCCGTTTTTCTTGATCTTTTCCAAAATTTCTATTAAGTTCTGATGAAGCGATAATTGCTTAATCAAAGTTAGATTCATTCCAATGGGGGCAGGCATTATCTGATGAATCAGTGTAAAATTGGATTGTAAAAGGTGATAGGACGTGACTGGGACTGTGTAAAAAAAAGTCACATCCTGTAATTGTGATAAAACTGCAAACACAAAAGTTTGAACGATTCCTAAGATTCACTACTACATTTTCTACAAACACTACATCACAAGCAGTCCTCACACAAGCACATCTATTGCCTCTATACACAAGCACTGTTTCAGGAGCTTCGTTAGGATGTTCTAAAATGACAGTTTGCCATTTTTCCCCGATTTGACGGGCCCATTCCCTATGCTCGGAAGGATAGAGAATAGCTCCATCATGATTCATGCCTAATGCAATGATAGGGAATATCAAATACACTGAAGCATTGCATATTGTTAACACAAAAGCTGTAATTGTGCTGGTACAGGGGTTATAGGTCAAGTTCGCCAAGTTCCACCAGGATTGGAATTCCCTTTCAAAATCATTTGCATTGTCCCAAATTATTTTCTGAATTTCAGTAGGAAAGATGCCTTCCTCACCTTCCCTTATGATTGAGGCAACAACCGTCTGCATCCAACGCTGTGCCTGGACGCAGCCAAAAGCCAAAGAAATGTTGCTTTGAGCAATGCCAATTATGTAGCACCAAGTGTATCAATTACCATTTTGTGATCATTTACATTTACCTTTTCCCAATTTGGTAATTCTCGGTGTGGGTTTTCCTCACCCGAGATTTAGGTGGTTTAATGTTCTTGGCCCTCTAAAAGCCCCGAGTCTCGTCAGTATAAAAAAGCAGAGTCCTCAAGGTCTGTTTTCAGGTTTCTCATGTTGTTTATTATTTGGTATCTCAAAATTTTCTCTGCTCCCAGCTGAGGTCCGGACAGCAGCTGGGACACAAGGCAACTGACGAGCCTAGGGGATGTTCCCTAATATTTATGCAGATAACTACATATCAGTTATTTACTATTTTGTACCAATGCCCAGTGCCCACACTAAAAGTGTCATTTCTGCCTTGCTCCATTCCACTCTAACTACTTTGTGCCATCACCACCCCAAAAGATGAAGGACAAGGAAGAAGAAGAAGTACATGAGGTACCACCCAAATTCCACCATCTTGTCCCCATTTACCTCTATTCTATAAACTCTAAAACTACTGAATTCTGAATCATCTACTGTACTAAACTATTATTTTCACATCCTGGTGGTTTGTAATTCCTTTTGCAATGTTGGAAGCTTTTCCCATGGATTAAAATGAAACGCCGTGTTTTCCTGGGCTCTGTGCCAAAGTCTCAGAGCCCCCTGGACTGGCTCCACACCCCCCTGTCCAGGGCTCAAATTCTCTTCCTTGGGTCCCAGGCTATCCAAGGGGATGTCCTGGACTCCAACAGGTAATATGTTTGATAGCAATCAATGATGTGTCCCCAAAGCGAACAAAGATGACTGCAGGGGTTGTTGTAATTTGGTAAAATCTCTAATTGTGGCAACCAATTTATTCATTAATCAATACTGTTTAGAATTCCTGTTTAAAATATTTATCATGGTTTATATGGCCTTCATGTCCCTCGGAGTTCTCCTGTGAAAAGTAAGCACAACAGAATCTGCCACCAGGAGGCAGAAAATTAAAATTATGGAAATTATCCAGCGTGTATTTATTTATTTGATACTCTTTCCCTAGAGCATCAAGGAGTACCCATGTGTATTTATTCAGAGGAGTTTTTAGCACTAGTGGTACTTCCCCTGCAGTAGGGAGGTCCACCAAAACAGGTTGTCCAGGGTAACGTGCTGGATTGTTGGAATCACTTGGTCCCCGTAGTGAGGGAACTCTGCTTGGAGCTGTTGGGCAAAAAGCAGAAGCATCAGTAAACCAAGGATTTGCTGACTGTTCAGGGGAAAAGGGAGGGGTAATGACTGAGGCAGGTTTGTCTTGGATGCCATCCAAGTTTTCTGCTTCTTGTATTGGTAGGTTTTTCACAGCTCCTTCAGTTATTGAGAAGATGTTACAATAATGTTCAATCTGAGCATCCCACTTCCTTACAGAGGCCCTCTAGGCCACCCTGTCAGGTGAGGGGGTCCCAGTAGTGACTGACTTAATAACTTTGAAAGGGCCTCTCAAGACAATTGGTTGTTGTCGTGCAATCATCTGCACTTCTATGAGAGCTAGGCTAACCACAAACAAGCCTTTTTCCCAGGTAGTGTACCTCTTTTCAGCATCTCTGAAACCACAGGAATAAAAACCAACAGGCCATGTTGGACCCTCAGGAACCTGCTGCCATATGTGTACTGACAATCCTGAGGGGGCAAATCTCCATTTCACCTGGAAAGGATCTGTAGGATGAACAGGGCCAAGGGCTTAGTGAGCAGTTGCTTCAAAAATCAGAAATTGCATTGTTTCTTTCTGAGCAGCAGTCCATTCCCATAGGCAGGCAGCTTTGTGGACATCTTCTAAAAGTTGGTCGGGGGTACTGACTATAGCTAAAGGGTCTCCCATTTCCAAAGCATTACCTCCCCTGGCCCAGAAAGCTGCACGCTGTGTCAGGGACCACGTGTCAATAGTCTCATTGTTTAAAATTTGTATAAGGGAATGTTGTGGCTGGTTGCACAAGGCTGGTGGAAGAGGGGGTGCGCTGGGTTGTTGGTCAGATGGATGTAATACAATAGGTTTGGGACAGGGCAAATTAGAAATTATTTTAGCCAATTTATCATAAGGCAATTTGTCCATTACTTCTTGTGGCACTCTCCTTTTCAGCCCTAGCAACCACAACTGCTGCCAATTAGAGATTTGTTTTCCCTCTTCTGGTTTTTCATTCAGGGAAGCAATGTGTCTGATTCCTCTGGGTTTTTCAGGTTTGTCCTCTGAGTGTTTTACCAGTCCATATTTTCTGCTGTAACTGATTAACTCCTCTGCTACTTCACTCCATGTCCAAACTTTGCGACTGCTGTTAGATTGTGTGCTAGGAGTAGCAAAAGGCAAGGAGTCAGTGGAACCGGTTTGACCACTTGTATGTCCAAGAAATCTTTCAAGCCTATCTACAGGAGTGATAAATGCTATTGTTTTTTGGAGGAGAATTGCTGTTGGTTTAAGTGATTCTGGCAAACCTTGAATTAGAGGGGTCATCATTTCAGGTTTGACAGGCTGTTGCATTGGTGACTCATAGCCAGAGAATAATTTTCTTTCATGTATCATTTGCAAGCATGCAGCTTTGTGTATGTTTTCTAGGAGTTGGTCTGAGGTGCCGACAATTGCCAGAGGGTCGCCCCTTTCAAGGGGGCTTAGTCCCCCTGCCCAGTAAGCTGCAGGCTGTGTCAGGGACCATGGAGCACGTGTATTTCCTGTTGTTAAGAAAACTCCATGTCCCCAATAGCCACTTGCTTCTTGTTCACTTAATTTAATTTGGTCACCTCCAGTGAGTGAAACTCTAAAAACATACTCCGTCTCTGATTCACTAGGGAGGCGGGAGTATTCTTTATTTTAGCTAATTCAGTGGCTGTGTATGGTATTTCTTTGGTGGTTATGTGGGGATCATGATCCTCTTCATTTATATAGTTATATTCTGTTTTAATGAGAGGTCTCAAGTTGGAACAACAGTGTTCCCCACAATTTTGCATGTGTACTAACTCTTTCTGGGGGTATATTTGTTTAATATTGTATGTCTCCTTTCCTTCTATCTCTTTAGGTGAATCTACAGGTTTTAAGTTTTTACTTCGCCCTTCTGCAAGAGAAATCTGCAACAAATAAATCTGATTTTCTTTCTGTTCCAATTGTTATTGCAAAGCTTCTACGAAATTTTGCAGGGAGTCTATTATTGCTTTTTCTTCACTTACCCATTTAAGATGGGTTTCTATGGCTGCCGAAAGGCAGGCCCCCAAAACTGAGCAAAGAATGGTTTTATTTCTGCCCAGTTTAAATCTAGCATCATGTTGCAAAAAATATAGTCTATCTACAATGTTTTCAAAATTAAACCAATTATTTAGTGCCCACCCTTCTCCAGCTAGGGAAGGTCTAGCACCATGTTTTGCTAACAAAGCAAAAAATGCATCCTTATGTTTTTCAGTCATTTTGGTGAAGGGACAACAACCACTCTCAGGGAGGTATTCTTAAGGTTACACACTGACACAGCTAAAACTGTGTTTCCCTTCACTTCTCTGGAATGGGTGAGGAGACCAAAACTGCTTGGGAGGCACTCCTTAGTTACAAAACGGTTGTGTCCTCAACTACACCAAGCAGCCCACAACACACACACAAAACCCCAACTACAGTCCCATCTTTTGCACAATGAAATCTTTTAGGAAATCCTGATGACAGGGAATGCTTTTCGCCTGGGCGTATACAGTTTGTGGGAATTTTCCCTCGCCTCCCTTGCTTTCTAACAGTGCTCACCAAAGTGGCATGCTAGGTGCGGCTGAGAAGAGGGTCCTTCCCCTATTAAAAACTATATAAAACCCACAACTCCTCTGTCTATCAAGATCCTATCTGTGACACCAATTTAATGTCAGGGTCCGCAAACATATGCGGGAAACCTGATGGTTTGTTTTAGGATTTCAGAGCACAAAAGACACAGCAGGGGACAACTCAGTTTATTCAACAAAAGATGTACCTTTATTTAGTGCCACCAAAATGCGATAGTGGGGAGAGAAATACAGAATAGTAAGAAAGATAGAGAAAAAGGGGAAGGGGATTATAGCTACCAACGTGGAGGGACGAGTCCTCGAGGCTGAGATGCCTATAGATGCAATCTTCTCCAGTGGGGTGTAGACGAAAGTGAGCAGGGGTCTCCAGGGTTTTTATAGGTTGGTCAAGGCGGGGACCAAAGTGAGTGGCACAGAGCCAAAGCAGGAGCCACCTGTGTTAAGGCCAAGTGAGGGGCACAGAGCCAGAGCGGGAACCACCCCTGTTGAGGTTGGGTGCTCAGGAACAAGCTGCACACCGTACGTGCTTGTACTCTGGTATGGACAGACCAGTTTGGGCAAGTAGCCTTGGCTCAATCCACTGTGACCAGTTCCATTGTTCTTGCACTCTGTTCACATGGAAATGCATACCAGTCCTCCGAGACTGGGCAAACATTCCACCTCAGCCAGGCCAGGGGCTCCTTTCAGAGTTTGGGGTCTCAGTCCTCAATTATTGGAGAGAGTCGTGAGGAATATCACACCCTTGGACAGACTCTGACACTAGCCTATCACGGCCCACCCTAGCCAAGACCAGCCTAGCCCCGCCCACCCCACACTAGCCTAGCCCAGTCTAGCCCAGCCTAGCCCAGCCTAGCCCATCCTTGCCCAGCTCAGACCAGACCAGCAAGCATAGCCCCTCCCAGCCCACCTTAGCCCAGCCCAGCCTAGCCCCGCCAAACCCCGCCCTGTCACCATAGCCCTGCCCAGCAGACCTTAGCCCAGCCCAGCCTAGCGCAGCCTTGCCCAGCTCAGCCCAGCCCAGCCGAGCCCAGCAAGTCTAGCCTGGCCCACCCTCACCAAGCGGAGCCTAGCCCCACCCAGCCCACCCTAGTCCAGCACAGCCTAGTCCCGCCCAGTTTTACCCAGTCCAGCCCAGCCAGCATAGCCCTAAACAGCCCACATTAGCACAGGGCAGCCTTGCACCGCCCAGCCTAGCAAAGACTAGCCTAGCCCCGCCCACCCCACACTAGCCTAGCCCAGACTAACCCAGCATTGCCCAGCTCAGACCAGCCCAGCCAGCATAGCCCCTCTCAGCACACCTTAGCACAGGGCAGCCTAGCCCAGCCTAGCCAAGCCTAGCCCAGATTTTCCCAGCTCAGCCAAGCCCAGCCATTATAGCCCCGACCAGCCCACACTAACCCCGCCCAGCCTTGCACAGCCCTGCCCAGCTCGGCCAACATAGCCCCGCCCAGCCCAGATTAGCACAGAGAAGCGAGCCCAGGTTAGCCCCACCTAGCCCAGCCTAGCCCAACTCAACCCAGCCCAGCCAGCCTAGCCCCACCCAGCCCACCCTAGCCCAGCCGAGCCCCACCCAGCCCACCCTAGCAGTGCCCAGCCCAGCCCATCCTAGCCCAGCATCGTCCTGCCCAGCCTTTCCCAGCCCAGCCCACCCCAGCCAGCATAGCCCCACACAGCACACTTTAGCCCAGCACAGACCAGCCCAGCCAAGCCCAGCCTTGCCCAGCTCAGCCCAGCCCAGCCCAGCCCAGCCATCATAGCCCTGCCCAGACCACATTGGACCAGCCCAGCCTAGCCCCACACAGCCCAGCCCAGTTAGCATAGCCCCTCCCAGCACACCTCTAGCACAGGGTAGCACAGCCCAGCCTAGCCCAGTATAGACCAGCCTTGCCCAGCACACCCCATCTCAGCCTGCATAGCCCCACCCAGCCCACATAAGCCCAGCCCAGCCTAGCCCTGCCCAGCCCAGCCTAGCCCTGCCCAGCCCAGCCAGTCAGCATAGCCCCTCCCAGCACACCTTAGCACAGGGTGGCATACCCCAGCCTAGCCCCGCCCAGCACACCCTAACCCCACTCAGCCCAGTCAGCATAGCCCCTCCCAGCCCACATTAACACAGCCCAGTCTAGCCCTACACAGGCTAGCCCATTCAGCATAACCTCTCCCAGCACACCTTAGCACAGGGCAGCCTAGCCCAGCGTAGCCCAGCCCAGCCTAGCCCAACCTTGCCCAGCTCAGCCCAGCCCAGCTAGCATAGCCCCTCCCAGACCACCTTAGCCCAGCCCAGCCTAGTCCAAGCACAGCCCACCCTAACCCCGCCCAGCACTGGCTAGCCCATTCTAGCCCAGCCTTTTTCAGCCTACCCTTGACCAGCATAGCCCAACCCAGCTCAGCCCAGCCCAGCCAGCATAGCCCCGCCCAGCACACCTTAGCCAAGCCCAGCCTAGCCCCGCCCACCCTACCCAGCCCAGCCTAGCCCAGAATAGCCTTGCCCAGCCCAGCCTAGCCCCGCCCAGCATTGCCTAGCCCAGCCTAGCCAAGCCCCGCCCAGCCCACACTAGTCCCACTCAGCCCTTGCTAGGCCAGCCCAGGCCAGCCTTTTTCACTGCACCCTAGCCCAGCCCAGCCCAGCCAGCATAGCCCCTCCCAGAACACCATAGCCCAGCACAGACCAGCCCCACCCAGCCCAGCCTTGACCAGCTCAGCCCAGTCCAGCCAGCATAGCCATGCCCAGACCACCTCAGACCATCCCAGTATAGCCCCCACTAGCCCAGCCCAGTCAGCATAGCCCCTCCCAGCCCACATTAATGCAGCCCAGTCTAGCCCTACACAGGCTAGCCCATTCAGCATAGCCCCTCCCAGCACACCTTAGCACAGGGCAGCCTAGCCCAGCGTAGCCCAGCCCAGCCTAGTCCAAGCACAGCCCACCCTAACCCCGCCCAGCACTGGCTAGCCCATTCTAGCCCAGCCTTTTTCAGCCTACCCTTGACCAGCATAGCCCCGCCCAGCACAGCCTAGCCCTGCTCAGCCTTGCCCAGCCCAGCCAAGCCAGCATAGCCCCTCCATGAACACCATAGCACAGGGCAGCCTATCCCCTCCCAGCCCAACCCAGTCAGCATAGCCTCATCCAGCACACCTTAGCCCAGCACGGACCAGCCTAACATAGCCCCACCCAGCCTTTCCCAGCCCAGCCCAGCCTTGCGCAGCACACCCCAGCCCAGCCAGCATAGCCCTGCCCAGCCCACCTTAGCCCATTCCAGCCATGACCAGCCCAGCCCAACCAGCATAGCCTGACCCACTCCACTCTAGCCCAGCCCAGCCTAGCTCCGCCCAGTTTTGCCCACCCAAGCCCCGCCCATCCTAGCCCAACCTAGCCCAGCCCAGTCAGCATAGCCCCTCTCAGCACACCTTAGCACAGGGCGGCATAGCCCAGCGTAGCCCAGCCCAGCCTAGCCCAACCTTGCCCAGCTCCGCCCAGCCCAGCTAGCATAGCCCAGGCCAGCCAATCCCCACCAAGCCCACCCTTGAACAGCATAGCCCCGCCCAGCCCAGCCTAGCCCCACCCAGTCCAGCCCAGCCATCATAGCTCTGCGCAGACCACCTTAGCCCAGCCCAACTTGGCCCCGCCCAGCTCACCTTAGCCCAGCCACATTAGAACAAAGCAGCCTAGCCCCGCCCATCCCACACTGGCCGAGCCCAGCCTAGTCCAGCCTAGCTAGCATAGCCCCGCCCAGCACACATTAGCCCAGCCCAGCCTAGCCCTGGCACAGCACACCCTAGCCAAGCACAACTCTGGCTAGCCCAGCCTAGCCCAGCCTTTTTCAGCCAACCCTTGAGCAGCATAGCCCTGCCCAGCACAGCCTAGCGCAGCCTTGCCCAGCTCAGCCCAGCCACCCTAGCCCAGGCCAGCCAAGCCCCACCCAGTCCACCTTAGCAGCGCCCAGACCACCCTTGAACAGCATAGCCCCGCCAAGCCCAGCCTTGCCCTGCCTACCCCACCATACCCAGCCCAGCCTAGTCCAGAATAGCCCCGCCCAGCCCAGCCAGCATAGCCCCTCCCAGAACACCATAGCACAGGGCAGCCCAGACCTGCCCAGTCTAGCCAAGCCCGGCCTAGCCCCGCCCTGCCCTGCAGCGCTGGCATCACCTGAGCCACAGCAAGAGGGAGAGTGCGTCCAGCCAGGTCGGGTGGCCTGGGAGAGGGATTCGGTGGCTTTGCTCAACACGGGACGCCCGGGTGATTTCTGAGCTCTCCACGAGCAGACAAGCCCGTGGGGCAGCGCTGGCACCTCTAGGACCATGGCAGGAGCAAGAGTGCGGCAAGCCGGGTCGAGCGGCCTGGGAGAGGGATTTGGTGTCTTCGCTCGACATGGGACGCCCAAGTGCTGTGTAAGCTCTCCATGATCAGACAAGCCCCTTGGGCAGCGTCGGCGCCTTTAGGACCGTGGCAAGAGGAAGAGTGCGGCCAGCCGGTTTGGGTGGCCTCGGACGGGGGTTCGGTAGCTTTGTTTGACACAGGACGTCTGGGTGCTTTCTGTGCTCTGCATAAGCAGACAAGCCTGTGGGGCACCACCAGTGCCTCCAGGAGCATGGCAACAGGGTTGCAAGCCGGTTTTAGGGGCCTCAGAGGGGGGGTTCTGTGGCTTTGCTTGAAAGAGAGTCCCTTTGTGTTTTCTTTGCTTTCCAGAATCATAGAAACTTTGGCAACAGCACTGGTGTCTGTAAGACCGTGGGAAGAGGGAGAATGCTTCAAGCCGGTTTGGGTCACCTTGAGGGGAGGTTTGGTGGCTTTGCTCAACACACAATGCCTGGGTGCTTTCTTTGCTCTCCAGGAGCAGAGAAGCCTCTGGGGCAGCGCCGGTGCCTCCAGGCCAAGGGCAAAAGAGGGAGTGCTGCCACCCAGATCTGGTATCCTGGGCATGGACTTCAGTGACTTTGCTCCACACAGGACTCCTGGGTGCTTTTTGTGCTCTCCACGAGCAGACAAGCCCATGGGGCTGCGCTGGATGCTCCAGGAGAACATCAACAGGGAGAGTGCTGCCAGCCACTTCAGGTGGGCTCGAAGGAGGGTTCAGTGGCTTTGCTCGACACAGGACGCCTGGGTCTTTCCAATGCTCTCCACAAGAACAGAGAAGCTTTTGGGGAAGTACCGATGCTTCCAAGGGCACTGTAAAAGACAGAGTGCAGCCAGCCATTTCATGTGGCCTTGGAGGGGTGTTTGGTGCCTTTGCTCGACACAGGACGCCTGGGTGCTTTCTGTGCTCTCTCCACAGGCAGAGAAGCCTGTGGGGCAGCGCCGGTGCCTCCAGGGGCACTGCAACCAGGAGAGTCCTGCTAGCCTCTTCGGGTGGCCTCGGATGGGAGTTCAGTGGCTTTCCTTGACACAGGACGCCTGGGTGCTTTCTGTGCTCTCCAAAAGCTGAGAATCCTGTGGGGCACTGCCTGTGCCTCCAGGAGCACGGCAACAGAGGGAATGTTTCCAGCTGATTGGGGTGGCCTCAGAGGGGGGTTCGGTGGCTTTGCTCGACACAGGACGCCTGGGTGCTTTCTGTGCTCTCCTCATGCAGAGAAGCCTGTGGGGCAGCGACGCTTCTTCCAGGATCAGGGCAATAGGGAAAGTGTTGCCAGCTGGTTCGAGTGGCCTCGGAGGGGGTTTCAGTGGCTTTGCTTGGCACTGCATGTCTGGGTTCTTTAAGTGCTCTCCAGAACCAGAGAAGCCTGTGGTGCAGTGCCGGTGCCTTCAGGGGCCCGGAAACAGGGGGCATGCTGCAAGCTTTTTTGGGTGGCCTCGGAGGGGCATTCAGTGGTTTTGCTCGACATAGGAGGCCTGGATGCTTTCTGTGCTCTCCACGAACAGATAAGCCTCTGGGGCAGCAACAGTGCCTCCAGGGACAGGGAAAAAGAGAGAGTGCTGCCAGCTGGTTTGGGTGGGCTTGAAGGAGGGTTCGGTGACTTTGCTCGATATAGGATGCCTGGGTGCTTCCTGTACTCTCCACGAGAAGAGAAGCCTGTGGGGCAGAGCCGGTGCCTCCAGGGTGTCTTGGTTTGGGAAGACAGGTATCTGCCAGGGAAAGCCGGAGCTTCCCTTGGAATGGAGAATGTAAACTACCACCACCACCACCCTTTTTCCCAATTATAATTTTTTCAGTTAAAAGCTTTTAGGCAAAATATTTTGGAAATAGAAATAGCAGTTCTTTACTAATATATAACAAAACAAACAAACACAACTACAGCATTGATAACAAAAACAGTACCAAGAACTTCGAGAGCTTTGCTTCACAAAAACCCAGGGCAGTTTGGTCTCAGTGCCTTTGTAGGATCCTCAGAGCACCAAGCTGGGAATAGTGGAAAAAAAAGTCTCGGGCTGGTAACTGTAGAGTGGCAGAAATGTCCTGGCAGAGCAGAGGCAGGGTCCCGGCAAGGGAGGGGGATGCAGGGTCATGCTGTAGCAGACGAGCAGCGCTGATAGAACTACCACGGCAGGGCAGGCCTGGCCCAGCTCTCGCAGGGTGGCAGAGGAGCTCAGAATTCCAGGGTGAGCAGATGATGATAGATTTCCCAAGACTGGACTGCAGTGAAATCCTCCAGCAGGAGCACCAACCCAGCTGTGTGCTTTTATCCCGAACGCTGAAAACCAGACCGCCTGGCTACCTGAAACTCTGTCCTTTTTTCTGCCCCAAAACCCCACCCCCCTCCGAGCTTCGACCATCCCTTTGTTTTGTCAAATAGTCTTAAGTATGACATTTAGTCTCCTTGGTAACTTATGGGGAAAAATTCTTTAGAGTAAAAAGGAACAAAACCTAACCCCCAACACAGGGGCACTGCAAGAAGGAGAGTAGTGCTAGCCTCTTTGGGTGGACTCGGATGGGGGTTCGGTGGCTTTGCTCGAAACAGGATACTTATTTGTTTTCTGTGCTCTCCAAGAGCAGAGAAAGCTCTGGACCATTGTTCGTGCCTCTAGGGGCAGGGGAAGAGGGAGAATGCTGCAAGCCAGTTGGTGTGGCCTCCGAGGGGGATTCTGTGGCTTTGCTTGAAACATGAGCCCAGGGTGTTTTCTGTGCTCTCCTGGAGCAGATAAAGCTGTGGATTATCGTTCGTGCCTCTAAGAGCACGGGAAGAGTGAGAATGCTGCAAGGCAGTTGGGCTGCCCTCAGTGGGGGTTGTGTGGTTTTGCAGCAGCACTTTTCTCATCCCAGTGAAACAGGCCCCTTGTCAGGCAGCTCCAGGGCCCTTGCAAAAGACAAGGGCCAGGGCCTCAGGCTGCAGGGGAGAAAAGGCCTCTCCATTGGCCCATCCCTGGCAGGTCAAGCCTGCTCCCAGGCTGCTTCACACACAGCATTCTTCCGGAGGACTGCGCAAAGCTGACAGTCAGCTTGGCCTTCTCCGTAGTCCATGTTCTAAAGCTGCTCGGGAGAAGAAATTTGGCCTTTCCTTTCTCCTTTCCTTTCCCCTTTCCTTTCTTGGAAGCAGCCCAGGCAACGACCGGGGCTTGGCCAGGCTGGCTCCTGGCCGCAGAGCAGCAAAAGCTCCTTCCCCTACACGAGGGGCCAGGCCACTGACCAGGCTTCCCAGGGAATGCTCACAGCCCGGAGGCCGCTGCAGCTCCGGGAGCCTATGGACACCCCTCCCAAGGATGCCCAGGCTGCTATTGCCTGCACTCCATCATCCCTCTGCCTCCCTCTCAGCTCAGCCCCTTGTGCCATTCTTACCTCTGCCTCTGCCTGTGTGTCCACTCCAGGGTCTGACAGAGCTCTGCCAGGTGGGGCAGCAGCAGGGCAAGAACCGGATTTCTCCCACATACAAGCTGCCACAAGTGGGAATCCTGGGTGCCCTTGGAGAGCCAAATGCCCCCTGCAAACTGACATCAGGAACCTGGGGGCTGAGTTTAGTTTCCCACAGAAAAGGGCCACCATTCATGCACCGAGCTCTGTGCCCAGAAGTGGGCTTCTGCCACCTAAAATTCTGAACAGTGCAGCATTCCTCCAAAATCCAAGCTGCCAGAAGCTGGAAATTTGGCTGCTCTTTGGAGTGCCAAATGTCTCACACAAACTGACATCAGGAACCTGGGGGGGGGGGTGAGGTTAGTTTCCCATAGAAAAGAGACACCGTTCAAGTCTAAGGTCCTGTGCCTGGAACTGGACTTCTGCCACCTAGAATTCAGAAGGGATCAGGATTTCACCCAGATCCAAGCTGCCAGAAGCTGGAAACTTGGCTGTCCTTGAAGTGCCAAACGTCTCTTACAAACTGACGTCAGGAACCTGGGGGGGGGGGGGGGGAGAGTGAGGTTAGTTTCCCACCGGAAAGGACCATCGCTCGTGTACAGATCTCTGTGCCCTAGAGTGGGCTTCTGCCAGCTACAATTCTGAACAATGCAACATTTCTGCTTGCTTCATTTATTTATTGTTTTTATTACACATCACTTTCAGATCTCACCCACACTCAATGATTCAAACCTTTGATCACCATGCCTCCAGGCATTGCTTTTTCTTTTAAGATTTCATTAAAGAATACCATTTTTCAAAGCCTAATGAAATTTAAAACTATGTTTCCTTTTAAAGCTCTTTCTATTTTTAATTGTGTTTCCTCAAAGCTTCCAAATTGTGTTAAGGTTAGAATTCACCACAAGGAAGACCTGGAAAATGCCTTGCCATTTTCTTTCCTCCTCCCTCAAGCTACATCAGTGTGACAGAAGGGATTAGTACTGTTTCCAGAGAAGTTTGCCTCACTTGTGCTGTTGGTCTGTAACAGCTGCAACAAAATCTGCCTTCCTTTAAGTAGTTTAGCACTAACTGATCAGTTCTTTGTTTTGGCACTTCTGAGCCAGGGCCTGTGGGGTCCTCCTGCAGATGCAGGTCTTCACTGACAAGGCTCCACTTGTGCAGCAGCAGCATCTCCCTGATGGAGAGGATGCTGTCTTTCACCTCATCTCCCTAAAAGCCTCAACAGCAACAGCCTGGTATTCCAGCACAGAGCTGAGGAGGCTGAAGAACTCAGTCAGCCTGGCCAGATCTACATTAATCCTGTCAAAAGAAAACATAAGTGCCATGTATTTTCCTGCATGCTAATTAATAAGTACAGTTTTGAATCCTTATTGTCGGAATGGCCAGGAATTAGGGACGTAGGACTTGACACCAGCTATGCATCACATTTTATTTTATTCCCTATGTATTCAAACACCTAAATCCTCCTGTCAGAGAAATATCATCCAAATTCAGTACTTAACACACAAACTGAAGGTGAAGCCATTAATTTACCAGAGATAAAGAAATCCTCCAGGCCTTAATAATGTTCAAACTGGACAGAGGATTAACTGCAAACCAATTAAAATGAAAAAACAAAGGACCTCCTCAGGACAGGCTTCCTCCCTCCACAGGCTGGGAATTGCAGACATGACCACTCTTAATTTAACTAGGATCCTAAATTGTTCCTGGGAGACAACCCCCTCCCATGTTCTGAATCTGAACTGGTCTTACCAAAATCGAAGGATGGGGTGCAGATGTCATCAAATTCAATTCGAAGGCATCCTGATCATCGACCTGCAGTTATTAGGGTCACAGAATCCAGGGCTCTTGGAGTTCCGTGGGTCCGAGATGAATTTGAAAGCAGCTGCTCTGGCCAGAAATCTTCCCTTTCTCTTCAAAGAAGCTGATGATGTGGCTTCTTGCCTTCAGAGGCTTTTCTGAGTCTACTGGGAAGCACTCAGGGATGCCAATTCTTGGGTTTGGCTTTCTGTGCCCGAGATTAAGCTGGTTAAGAGTTTTTGCCTCTGAAAACCTTGAGCCAGGTCACAAGAAAGAAGCAGGGTCTTCAAGGTCTTGTTTTCTTGATTTTCTGTGTTGTTTACTATTTCATATCTTACAATGTTCTCCATACTCAGCCAAGATCTAAACAGCAGTTAGGACACAAGGCAACTCCTCCCTCAGTGGGATGTCACAGCCTCTTTATACAGAAAACTACGCATCGCTTGTTTACAGTTATGTTCCAATACCTTACACCTATACCAAAAGGGTCAACTCTGACCCAATCTCCTTAAACTAATTTGTGCCACCGTCACCAGAAGATGGAGGCCAGGGGAGAAGAAGGAAGAATCAAAGGCACTACCCCAAATCCTCCATCTTGTCTCCCATGTACATACATTTTAAAAACTCAAAACTAAATAATTTTTCATCCTACACTAAACTAAACTACTGTTTTCACATTTTTCTGGCTTGTAATTCTTCTCTCAATGTTGGAAGCCATTCCTATGGACTGAAGTCAAAGGCAGTGTCCTCCTGGGCTCTGTGCCAGGGTCTATTACCCCCCTGTACAGCTCCCAAACCTATCTGCTGAGGTCTGTGGCCTTCCAGGGTGCCCAAAGGAATGCCCTGGACTCCAACAGGGAACTGCAGCCACTCAGGGAACACCGACTTAGTCCTGGGCTGGCAACAGGAGAGACACAAGGAATATTATGAAGTCATTCCTATCTCTGCGCTGTCCAGACCTGGGAGAAAGCGCTTCCCACACCACTCTTGGAATTGTCTTGCCTGTCCCTTCCAGCTTTAGTGCTGCATTTTCCCCGCCGATTTTCCTTGAAGCTTTGGAAGTTCGGGCGGCTGCTCTGCCCCCCGAACTCACAGCTCGGGGCTGCCACGCGCATCGGGGACGGGCATGGGGGAGAGCTGCAGTACCGCTCTCTGTCCACCCGACCGCAGCACTGCCTTGAGCGCAGCCCGGGGCTGCTACGGGCTAGAGCTGCAGTACCGCTCTCTGCGCACACGATGACAGCACTGCCGTACACCTCGGCCCGGGGCTCCCACGCGCCCCGGGCAGCGGCGCAGACCGGGGGACAAAAATGAACGTGGCCAAAAATGCCCTTCCGGACATCCTCTAAAACAAATGGCCCAAAAGACTCCCAACCACAACTGCAAGAATTCTGCCTCTAACCAAATTCAAATCAAAAAAGCCTTTACTTAAAGCTATGTTCCAATTTTTTATGTATATTTACCATTACCATTTATCTTTTATATTCATATCTATGTCTACAATATATAATACATTATAATATACTTCACATGTCATTATATGCATTATATTTACTTATATTATTAATATTATTTTGTATTTTATATTTCTATTTTTGTATTTATTTTTTTAAATTCGTGTTTAAAATATAAACAAATAAACGATATTTTGAACTACATGAATTCATTAACCTAACTCATTAGAATTAAATGAGCCTGGTTTTCTAGAGGGTAAAGATTTAATTTTTATTTAAATAATATTGGCATATTTTCTCTTATTGAGTTTTTCTTTGGGAGTGTTTGTGGGGGTTTTTTTGTTGTTTGTTTTTGTTTTTGTTTTTGTTTTGTTTTTTGCCTTGTTTTGGATTTCTTTGTTAATAAACAAGGAGGTTCGGAGAGTTACAAAAGAAAGTGTCAACTTTGTTTTATGGCTGCCTCTGAAATACACCTCGACATCAGGCTGCTGCTGGCAATACTGTGCACGGGTAGGACGAGACCTGCTCCGGGGCTGAAAAGAAAAAAATGTCCCCAGGGTGTTAACAGCTTTCTCCATTCAAGTTTTTTAGTTTAGCCAAAACCACAGGTTTTGCTAACTGCACTCTCAGTTCTATCTAGATGTCCAGTGGATATGGAGGTCTTTTTTCTTCTTTCTTGCCAACAGCCAAACTTCCGCGTCCTCAGGGAAAGAAAGATTATGGGGAAAAAAAGGAACAAAAACCCCATGAAAAAATACAATAAATCAAAAATATATAAAATAAGTAATAAAATTAAAATATAAAAAGAAAGTAAAACTTAAAAGTAATAATATAAAATGAAAAATAAAATAAATGAAATTGAATAAAAAATTTGAAAATCTAATAGTAATTAAAAATAAAGCAAAAAATAAAAGAAAATAAAAATTAAAAAAATTAAAAACCACAAAACAAACAAAAACAAATAAAAAACATGAAAAACCACAATAAAAGAACATAAAAAATACAAAAAAGTAAAAAAAAGTAACAAAATTAAAATACAAAATTAAATAAATACAGCTCTCTCCTCATGCCACTGCCTAACACAGCTCCAGGAGTTTCCTTGATTATGCAGCAATATGGAAAACAAACCCAGTACCTCCCACAAAAGAAGCTTTTCTAGACAATTCCCAGTTTTGCTTGGAAACAAATTCTATCTTAGCGGGAAACTCACTTTGGCTGAACATCCACATGTTCCAAGGCAGGAAAGAACCACCTCACTGTGTCCAAGGAACAGCAACTAGGCCAGGATTGAAGTTTTAATGGGATTCATGTAATTAAAAATGCAGTAAATTGAAATTTACAAAGTGTTGTGTAGAAAAAGGGTCCCTTAATAGTGAGAGGTCGGACAGAGCAACAACACGTCTAAACTGGTGCAGTTATCATATCGTTCTCACTTTATTGTTTACCGCAACAACCTTTATACATTAGCAACATAGTTGACATTACAGGTCACACAAAATATGTAAACAATCCTTGCTTTAAGGTGGGTAAGATCAAGAGGCTACAATTCTACATATCAAACCGCGTAATTCCCCAAGACACCTTAATGTGAAAAGTAAATTCTTGCTGCGCCACAACTGAGAATTTCTTCTGCGCCACAGAGGCCTACAGGTCCTGCGGCCCAAGGGGCCCACAGGCCTTACAGGCCAAAGGGCTCAGTCTGGAATTGCTCAAGCCTCACTCCAAATACAAATCATATCCTTGCTCTCGAATAATTCCATTACAGTGTTGTGGTTTGAAAACAAACCAAGTGAGAGGCTCCAAGTCAGAAATACAATTGAATGAGAAGAAAAGGAAAAAATAAAATAAATAAATGCAATAATACAAAAAAAACACCAAACTACTGACAGAGTCAGAATACAACCTGATCAGGGTGATGAAAGCAGTCCAGGTGAGGTAGTCTTCCTGAAGCAGTGATCCGGTAGAAAGGTCTGGTAGCTCCGGTCCTCTGGGAACCCAGTGGGTGAGGGCTGCTTGTACTGTCCCAAATCTCAGTTTATATCCAGGTGAGAATGCTTGGCTCCGCTCCCTGGGCAGAGCACCTCACAATGGGATGATGAGTCATAAAGGAGGTCCTTGATGGCCCATTAAAGAGAGATAACTCCCCGGAGGAGTTATCTCTGAGTCATGCACAAGGCATTGATGGGCCATTAAATGAAGATGGTGATAGAATACATCCTAAACTACAACCTAGGATACAAAGAGATGAATCATGGCAATTAAACACTTAGCAAGTTTTCCTGGGAATTCCCAGAATTCTGTGGATATGCTGCTGAACAATGCTTGATTTACCAACACAGAGCACATTTCCAAGGAAATTTACCCAATCAAAGATGTACAAAATTTCCAGTTAGGATGCAAAATTGGAAAAAACAAATATTCCCTTACTAAAATCAGAGAGAAAAAACATCAAATAAAAGGAAAAAATAACATCCAAATCCCAGCTTGCCTGGAAAACAAGTTCATGAATTCCTAACATTGAAAAGTTTTGGAAAAGTCATAAAAGTGGATGGAAGTTCATGGAATGACGATTTAAAATCTGCTTCCTCTGCTCTGATTTTGAAGGGAAGAGAGAATTCAACAGGTCTAGTTACTCCTGTCCAAGACTTATCGGTACTTTGTGGGAGTATAAATCCAAAGAACCTCCAATCTTACTTGTATTTCACAACTGAAAATCCCAGCAGAGTTGGGAAGTTTCGATGGAACAAAAGAGCCACAATGTCTGGAATAACAATATTTGACTCGGCAAAAGTCAGGAATACTATTTACAAATCCATGGGAGAGGAGGCAGACAACAGGAACACACTCGAGCTGAAAACGATTTATTGGAAAAGGAAGGAAGTCAAATGGACAGTCTCTGTCCAGTTATGGCCAGATAATTATCCAGGAGTCAGAGAGAAAAGTGGGAACCAATGGCTTCACTTCCTACTGGCTCTCTCCTTTTTTTGCCTGCAACTACCTGCAAAATGAGAAAAAACAGGAATAAAGTTTCAAACCTGGACAGGATGCCCTTGGTTCAGGCAGACTGAAGTGCACCTCCCAGACAGAGAGGCCGGGGCCGTGCCTCGGGTAGCTCCGGGAATCCGGAATTGCTCGTGGGATTCAAGGGCTGGAAAAGCACACCCACCTGCCAGGTTTAGTGCTGGGACACAGCGAGGCCTCAGCTCAGGGGCAGAAGTTGGACTGCAGGAGAACACCCCAAACCCCAGTTAAACATCCAGCACTGCACGCAGCACTGTTGCCCAAAACGAAGTGAAAACACAAACCAACAAGAAGTCAGTTTATGTCGTGCTTTATTCGGGGCCCGGGGTCCCGGGGACTAGCGTCCCAAATCAGGATTCCCAAAGACCCTCATCAAGACTCAGGTTTTTATACCTTTTTTACAAAGATTACTTCATCATACTACGTGACAAACAGAAAAATTCTTTGATCAAAGCAAAGACATTCATCTACCAGGTAACAGACTCCTAAAGTAATAAATTCTGCATGCTTGTCTTGTTCAAAACTATAGGTTAATTACCAAAGTTTACTTTTCCCCGTCACTAGACCCCCTCCTAGTAATATTTCAAACTTTATCTTTAAAACAGTTTGCCCCCTTCAGTATGTTTTTCATGCTTTGCTAATCCCTTTTATTATTGTTTCCACAGACCCAGCACATTCCCAGGCTACTTTCCCAAGGCCTAGTGCCCTAATGCTAGCCAAGAAGCCTTAGCATAACTACTGCTATACAATTTTCTGATATTTGGTAACAGCACGGTCCAGCAGAAATTCAGGTGGGAGAAGGCCCCCAGACACTCCGTGTTCCTTGCCCTCGGCAGCTTTGCCAGGGCCTCCCTCAGAACACTGACCTCACCGTGCAGCTCCTACAAAAGAGGAGAACTCACAGAAATCACCCAGAAATCCATGGATCTCCAGTTATTAAGAATCAAAGCTGCAGCAAAATGTGTCCAAACTCTACTGCAAACCGGCAGGTCTGAGGAGACGCAGGAATTTATTCCAGAGGGGCCATAAGTATCCCTCAGCCAGCTAGCATTTCTCTCAGGCTCTCCCCAGTGCTCTCTGAGGACACAAAGAGCAGGTTTTCCCTGGAGTTCCCCTTTCTGCCAATGCCAAGACTTCTGTTCTCCAACTCCAGGTTCAGGAAGGAAAACAGGAATATTATCCTTGCACACACGGTCCAGGAGAGTGTGACTGAGGCAGGATCACCAGCTCCCAATCCACTGCTGCTTCTGGATTTCTAAAGAGTTCTTTTCCATCCTGCCCTTCCCAGCACCATTCCCTGGGTGCCATGTCCACAGACACCTTCTCCATGCAGCTTAAAAGCTACAGAAAGCAAAAGAAAGAAGATCAAAAAATCAATTCACATGTTTTTAGTCTGGAGAGAATGAGGGAGGTCTAAAATTTGTATTTATTTTAGAGCACTAGAGCAATTTTTCATGACCTTGAGTATCAGTGAAGGGCAGCAAAAGCTGATAAACACCTTCATTAACTTATTAGCAGCAAAAAAAAAAGAAGTTTTAAGTTTAGTAAAGATCAAGTTTTGCTGTTAAAACTAAGGAGGTGGCATGCTTATGTTAGTCCTTTAACCTTCTGACATTAGAGAGTATTTGTACAATCAATTCATTATTGAAGCAGCTAACTTAAAAATAAGATTTTACAATAAAGTTGGCAAAAAAAAAGTAATATCAAGATATAAGCCACACACAGTTACTTAAAAAAAAAAAAAAAAAAGTTGTCTTTGGTGTGCATAATTTGCCAGCCCCTCATGTTTTCACTCCTTACCATTTATTTTTACCAAGTTGATGATTAAAACCTCATAGAAAGCTCAAAAAAAAAAAAAAATCCGGGACAAAGCTAGGCGTTTTCCCAAGTACCCTCAGTGTGGAGCAGGGTCAGCCCCAAGTGTTTGCTCCCTCACCCAGCCCGGAGCAGGCTCCAGCTGCTGCCCAGAGGGTGTTAGCAAGGGACTCACTTGTTTGAAGCTGTAAATGCAGGTGGCCTGCACTGGAATGCCAATAAATGTGAAATGCGCGACTCTTGTCTTGAGCAGTGACTGATCTTCCAAGGGGAGACCCCTCACCTACCATGGGCCACTCTGCCACGGATTTCATCCAGCTGCATCTGAAAGAAAGGACAAAAGTCAAAGTGCTGCAGAATAACCTGACAGCTCTAGACATCTTGTGGCAACCTAGGAATAGCCTTGACAGGCCTACAAGACAAACTTCAAGTCCCCAGGACTTGTCCTATGACCCCGACACCCAAACTAAGCAGCAAGGCAGAGCAGCTCCAGGCCAAACACACACAGACACCCGTGATGCAGGACAGGACAAATGAGGGGACACAACAGGGACAGTAATCTCTTGGCAAGTGTCCTTCAGCAGCCAGAGCAGAACAGGGTTTCTACAGTGCTGTAAGAAAGAACATTTGTTCAGAAGAAAATAAAAGGAAGCACCTCTCCCATGCCTTTTCTAAAAACACCCCATGCATTAGAATTTTTTAAGCATTCCTTCTTGTTTTATACAATGTAAATTATGAGCACTCATCTTTCAGCTTGCATTTGCAACAGCTCCTCAGGATGACTGAGCTCAGCAGGACCATCAGAATCACTAAATTGTGCAGGGGACCTCAAAGCTCATCCCATTCCACCACCTCGCCCCGGCCCAGGGCACCGACACCTTCCACTAGCCCAGGCTCCTCCAAGCCCCAGTGTCCAACCTGGCCCTGGACACTGCCAGGGATCCAGGGGCAGCCACAGCTTCTCTGGGTAACCTGTGCCAGGGCCCCACCGCCCCCACAGGGAACAATTTCTTCCTGATATTTAATCTAAACCTGCCCCCCCTTCATCTTGAGGCTGTTCCCCTTGTCCAGCTCACTACGTGTCCTAGTGAGAAATCCCTCTCCCTCAGGCCATAAGCGGCTTGCACAGACCACCCCAAATAAATGCTCCGGGGGTTCTCAAGGCCACGCGAGCACCCTGGGCCCTTTTCCGGCCTTCTCATCGCCTTCCCCGGGAACTCCCGACTGCCCCGGGGCTCTGTCCAGCCAGGACCGGCCCTCCCCACCTGCACTCTCCGAGCAGCTCGGAGAACTGCAGCTCCAGGCCCGTGGGGGGTGGCCGGGCTGGCGCTCACCGCGCAGCAGGATGCAGTCCCTCTCCTTGCCATTGAAAACCTGGCCCCAGGTGCCGCCCCCGGGCCGCCGCTCGGCTCCAGCAGCTACAGCGAGTGCTCCATCTCCGGCCACAGCGCCAGCGTGTCCCTTCCGCCCGCCTGCCCAGGGACGGCAGCGGCAGCCGAAATCGCCTTCGAATTGATTTGTTAAAAAAAATATGGATATTGATCTAATACCAATATCCAACTATGACGGACAAAGACTCTCTAACAGTTTGAAGTTAGAAAGTGTATGTTTATTACGACGCCGGGCAGCGTGAGGGATAGCTCCCAAATACACATGCGCAATTTACAGATGATCACAGGGTCTTTTTATGTACAAAAGTGTTGAATACCCAAAACACAAATGCATATTCATGACTCTGGTCCATCCCATTCCCCGCTTCGTATGGTAATTAGCCAAAAAGCAATTAAGCATGCGTAGTTTGTTCTTTGAAATGGGTCGGTGGTCCTTTTTAGGGGGTGGGGTCTCAAAATGATGAAGTAAGATGCGTATCTCATTCCCCACTTCTTCTTTAAAGTGAGTAAATTCTTTTACTCAATATAGAGAGTCTTCTTCATCTATCCAAGCCGCACAGCTGGTGTCTCTCAAGACTAAGCCATATGCTTTTGATAGTGAGGTTAAGGCTGCTACTTGTCGTAGCATCCTCCAATTCCAAACAAGTATTGCAACAGATAAAATTAAACTTATACTAACTAAAATAAGCAACACAACTATGGGGTGGACTAAGGTGTTTAGTATACCAGTTGCTGTTGGAGACCATCCAAAAATAACATCCCACCAATGATGAGACAAATGTTCTTCAAACCTTTTAAAAACTCCTTTGATGGTCTCTGTATCATGGTGAATTGTAATTAATGTCTTTTTGCCCCCTTCTCTAATTTCCTTTAAGATTTCTCTCAGTTCAGGGTGTTTCATCAATTGAGCAACTAGAGTCAAATTCATCCCTATGGGCACAGGCAGTATCTTCTGTACAGTGGTTAGGTTAGGCTTTATATATTGTTGTGATACTACAGGTGCTCGATAGGAAAAATCACATCCCTTAATTCTGACAAAATTGCAAACACACAAATTGAATTTGGTCTCCTTTACAATTTGGCTGGCTATTCTTAAGATGAGGCACGCTGTCCTTAGACAGACCCAACCTTGTCCTGTATATACCAGTGAAGTTTTCTGTTCACCTGGATGCGTTTCAAAGTGACAAATATTTTGATCTGTATCTAAGCAAGTGTCTTTGACACCTTCCTCGCAGTGCAGGGCTCTAGATTAACAGTTTGCCATTTTCCTTCAATTTCTCGTGCCCACATCCTGTGCTCAGAAGGGTACAATACAGTTCCCTCATGGTTTAATCCTAAGGGGACTACTGGATGTATCAGGTCCACTGAGGCATCATGTGTGGTTATTGCACACCCCTCTATTTTGAGCCTAAACTGTGGACATTGACTCAAGCATTTGTCACAACATTCAGGACTAATGCGGATGGATCTCATGAGTGGATGGTAAGCCTTGTGGAACCCATCCTGTACGAATGCATATTTACATCCCCAAACATTTCTTCCTTCCCACAAGCTTGCATTCGTGACTTTTAGCATCTTATTTAGAGTCTTACGAGAGTAAGCATCATAAACTCTCCCTTGACACCTATTTATCTCAGTCACATTGTACCTGCGTGGTACTGCATTGACTCTCATTATGGTTAAGGGAATTACTGCAATAATTACAACTTTCCACATAATGTCCATACTGTCAATACATCTATTTGTGATTCCAAGTGAACTTCAGCTTCAGTTCATTATCGCCTGGTGTGATTTTCTAGATTCCTTCTGGGGCTTTCTTCACTCGGGAGTGATGGATCCAGGCTTTCTGTTCCTTGACCTTGATTGCAGTGAAGGTAGTAAGAAGCACCTGGAATGGTCCTTCCCACTGTGGTTCCAAGGTCTTTTCTGCAAAAGACTTAATATATACATAATCCCCAGGTTGTATATCATGTACTGGCCCATCTAATTCCCTGTTTTGAGCTCCAGACACGTTTCTCAATTTCTCTGAGTTGTCTATTTAGTGCCCCTACTTGCATGGGTGTTGTTCCTTCTTGAACTGCATATGGCCTTCCATATCAAGTGGTTCATTTTTCCACTTGGCCACTAGATTGAGGGTGATATGGGGTGAAATACAGTGTGGTCCTCTATATGAGGATATGGTGGCTGGAACTCCAAAACTAGGTATTATTTCTTGCAACAGTGCTTTGGTTACCTCTCGGGCCTTAGCTCTTTTAGCAGGAAAGGCTTCTGGCCATCCTGAAAAAGTATCAGTTAACATCAATAGGTAACGATATCCTCCCCTCCTGGGCAGCTCTGTAAAGTCAATTTGCCATTGTTGCCCAGGTCCACAGCCTTTCCCAATTTGTCCCACTTTAGGCTTTGGGGTGTTTTTGGGATTAGTTCGGAGGCAAAGACTACACTGACGAGTTACTTGCCCCAGTGTGTTTTCTTATGTTCCCTCTGTACTAATGACCACAACAAATAGGAGGGTACTACAAGTTTTCCTTCTTTTGTCACAGCCCATCCCTCCTGGTTATAACTTGCCTTTTCTGCCTTAATAAGTCTCTTATCCTTTTTGTTGTATATTGGCTTACCTTCAATAGAAATCGTCAGTTATCTTACTTTTTGCTGCTTCTTTTGCCTCTCTATCCGCCAGCATGTTCCCCTCTTCCAACTCCGAGCTCACTTTCTGGTGTGCCTTGATGTGCACGATGGCTACCTCTTCAGGCAGTTGCACTGCATCTAACAGTCTCAATATTTCTTGTGCGTGTTTAATGTTCTTTCCTTGTGAGTTTAACAGTCCTCTCTTTTTCCAAATGGCTCCATGTGCATGAACTACTCCAAATGCATACCTTGAGTCCGTATAGATGTTAATTCTTTTTCCTTTTTGCCAGCTCCAGAGCTCGAATTAAGGCAATTATCTCAGCCTTCTGTGCAGAGGTATTTGTTGGTAATGGTTTGGACTCTATCACCTTTCTGCTTGTGGCAACTGCATACCCAGCATGTCTCTTTCCACTGATGACATAGCTGCTCCCATCAGTCATTTTCAAGCGGGGTATCTTTCAGATCCAGGCGACTGGAGTAGGTGGCTTCAATGGTCTCCAGGCAATCATGGATCACTGGTTCTCCCATACTGCCACTGAGGAAGGAAGCTGGGTTCACAATGTTAGTTACCACAATCTCAACATCATCTTGTTCCACCAGTATAGCTTGGTACTTCAGGAATCTCTGTGGGGAGAGCCAGTGCCCCCCCTTTCGTTTCCAGGACTGTAGACACTGTGTGAGACACTAGCACATCTTCTGACCCAGGGTGAACTTGCGTGCCTCTTGGATGTTCACTGCCACTGCTGCGACGGCTCTGAGACACCCTGGCCACCCCTTAGCTGCCGTATCCAGCTGTTTAGAGGCGTAGGCAACTACCCTTCGATATGGACCCAGATTTTGTGCTAGTATCCCTAAAGCAATCCCTTGCTTCGCATGAGAAAACAAAAAGAATGGCCTACTCACATCTGGAAGTCCCAAGGCTGGTGCTGACATGAGGGCCTTCTTTAGCTGGTTTTGTCCATTGAAGATCTCTGCTTCCTTCCGTGATCAAGGCATACAGAGGTTTAACAAATAATCCATAATTATCCTGTCATACCTAAAAAGGTTCTCAGTTCCTTCACTGTCTGAGGCTTTGGGGTCTGGCATATTGCCTCTTTGCGATCTTGCCCTAGGGTTCTTTGTCCAGCACTCACTTCATAGCCCAGGTCACTATTTGGGCTTTCTTTTGAGATACTCGATACCCCTGCAGGCCCAAAAAGTTTAGGAGGCTTACCGTCCAGTCCACGCATGTTTCCTGGGTCTGGGTGGTATTAGGAGGTACTGGAGCAAGTGTCCTCCTGGTGGAGGTACCCAAGACTCTAAGTCCTTTGCAAGCTGCTCCCCAAATATAGTGGGTGAATTCTTGTACCCCTGGGGAAGCACACACCATGTGAGCTGGTTCTTCCGTCCTGTTTTGGGGTTCTCCCACTCAAATGCAGAGATTTTCTGGCTGGCTTCATGGAGAGGGAGGCAAAAGAAAGCATCCTTCAAATCTAAAACGGTAAACCAGGTTAGTTCGGGAGTTAAACAATTTAACAAGGTATAAGGATTAGCAACTACTGGATACAAGTTTAAAGTTATCTTGTTAACAGCCCTTAAGTCCTGTACTAGCCTGTATGAGCAGTGGGGCTTCTTCACTGGCAGGAGAGGAGTGTTAAAATCAGAAAGTTCTCAATAATTGGACTAATCCCTTCTCTATCTTCTTTCTTTTGGGGGTTATTGTTTAACTCTTACTGGCTGTTCTCCTTCTTCAAGTTTGATTTGTACTGGTAGTGCATTCTTTGCCCTGCCTGGTATGTCAGAAGCCCACACTCCAGGAAACACTTGATTTTTTTTTTTTTTTTTCTTTACCTCCAAAATAATTTCCCCATTCTTTTTTTTTTTTTTTTTTTTTTTTTTTTTTTTTTTTTTTTTTTTTACCTCCACCTGCTCTAGCAGTTTTGTGCCCAAAAGTGCAGATGGAGCTTTAGGCATATATAAAAATTGAAGAATTTTTTATTATTTCCCAATTTATTCTCCAGTCATTCACAAAAGTAACCTCTTTCAGATTGGCCAGTCGCTTCTTTTACCATAACATAGTCATTGGTTACAGGTATTAGGACCTTATTTAGCACTGAAAATGTTGCCCTGCTGTCTATTAAGAATTAAACTCTTCAGGCCTCATCCAGTAAACCTTCTAGATTCCGGCTGTCTGGACCCTGGATCTTCTGGAGTTTCCACCTGATGTCTCTTGTAGACTGTAATTGTTGTGTCCCTTCATTAGATCCAGGATCCAGGGTGGTGTGTCGGCGCATCGCATCTTGCAGGTCATCTAGAAATCCACAAGGTGTTTGGGAGGGGCCTTGTTTGACAGCATATAGTGCTGACCAAATTATGGTTTTGAAGATTGCTCTTTTTAGCCCTTCTACTATCAATTTTTGGTATGTTTTTAATTGTCCCAACCCCTCATCATTATTAGGATCCCAGCCTGGGTCTTTAGCCACTTTCAAAACTAATTGCTTTTCAGTTTCTGTTAAGGCATCAAGCAGCAATTGGAGGTCTGCCCAATCAGGTAAATGCTGCTTAATAATAAACTTCATTTTCTTAGCAACCCCTATTGGATCACTTCGATAACCCTTAGCACTCTTTTCCCAGATCTCTAAATCAATTGAGGAAAAGGGAACTTTAATCAGTTTTGTTTCTCCATCAGAGGTCATTGCTTATCTGCTTGTATGTATGCTTGTATGACCCCTGTGGTTTGTTTTCGGGCCCTGGATGCTATAGACCCTTGTGGGGGAAGTTTGGGGGCTGACAGGGGAAGTTCAGGTTCATCCCACTCACTGTCACTGCTAGGCAGTGGTGGGTATGGTTCAGGAGTGGGTGGAGAAATCCCTGCCTTAGTTGCTGTCCTTCCAAGGGAAGATGAAGTCTGCATTTCCCCCCACCCTCCCCCTTTCCTGTCTTTTTGGAGGTGGTTTAAGTATGTCTTCTGTCTCCTGTTCTAAAGCCTCTACTTGATATACCTTGTCAGGATGTGTGCACCTCTGATTTATAGAGCAGGTGCTGCAGCAACGTTTGGGCTTCCCTTTAGTAGCTTTATTGTCCTTTTCAAGGGCCAGTACTAAAGGATCAGATAGAGGCTTCATTCCACAATGCCTTTGCTACTCAGGGTGATCTCGAAGGCTGAAAAACATATCTGCATATGTCACTTCTGACCACCTTTGTTCCCGCCGGAGGAAAAGCATTAACTGTAATAGTGTCTCATAGTCCAATGTACCATTTGCTGGCCACTTCACTCCCTCATCAAGTTTATAGAGTGGCCACCACTGTGTACATAACTTAACCAGCTCCCTCCTGGTTTCTGTACCATCACAACCCACCAGCTCTTTCCAGTGTGTTAAAATGCACCCCAAAGGGCTTCCTCTGGGAATCTCTTTGCTTTCATTTGCTCCCATATTCAGGATCCTATTTTTCCCAATGCCTTTTGACACACAAAAAGGAAAAAAAGAAAAAAAGAACAGAGAAAAAAAAAATTCCTCTTAAAAAAACCCACTACACAATCAGCCAGGCACTTGACCCCAAATTGCTGGTTATTAATCACTTATTAAACCGGGTCTTCTGTTATGCCTTGCCTTGGGTATATTACTACTAAAATAATTAAAATTAACAAATGTGAACTTTGCAGAGTATCAACCGAGTTCTCGCAGGAATCCAACAATTCTACTAAAATCCCGGCCACCTCGGCTGGCACTGGGCTTTCCGTTCTCTGCACACAATCAAAAGCTGCTAGACCGGGTTTCCCTTTTCTGCAGGGACCTGGCTTCAAACACCAACAGTTTTAGGCTCACAAAAGAAACAGCCGGGGTCCCTTGCGCCCCTAAACACATTGAACCAAAAAAATTCAACAAGGTCTCGCCAAAATTCCCACAGATTTCAGCCGGGACGTAGCACAGACCCTTCCGCAGGAAAGCGGGGGGAGACCTTGATCTTACACTGCTTTTCTGCTCCTCTGTGGTTGAGGATTAAGCCACCAGCACTTTAAGATACTACCACACACTGGCAACTGCAAACTTCACAAACAGATAAGAATATTTCTTTTTAACTAAAACATCCACTCGCCAAAACCTCTCCGCGTCTTACAAAGAGCTAAGGGACGTGGCTTGAGGTTGCGCAAGCCTAGATTCCTCTGCGGTTACCGGGGAAACAAATCACCCCCAATCACCGCGGCTGTGTCGGGCATTCACTTTGAAAAGGAAAACCCCTTACCCTTGCT